>NC_134854.1:64569502-64875123 GCF_049852395.1 Peromyscus maniculatus bairdii
GGAAACTAAGTAAAACAGGAGCTTCTCTTCAGTCCAATACACTGTATTTGCTGGGAACAGACGCGAGTGCTATTTGCACTGTTTATGGCCAGAATAGCACAATAGTGGTGTTCTTACCCTGAATTAACACTTAATGCTAGAACTTGAAACTCAGTGTGAATCAACTCCGTTTAGGAAGTTGTATTGAACCCCAGTCGGCCTTACAAGAAAAACACTCTGCTTTTGAGAAACAGGCACTCTTGCACTCTACTGTGTTTCCTATACGGCCAGTACAGTGAGCTAGCTCAGAACAAGAGAACTGTGCTTCCTACACAAACGGGGCATATCTAGTTCAACTCAGTATTGGAAACTAAGTAAAACAGGAGCTTCTCTTCAGTCCAATACACTGTATTTGCTGGGAACAGACGCGAGTGCTATTTGCATTGTTTATGGCCAGAATAGCACAATAGTGGTGTTCTTACCCTGAATTAACACTTAATGCTAGAACTTGAAACTCAGTGTGAATCAACTCCGTTTCGGAAGTTGTATTGAACCCCAGTCGGCCTTACCAGAAAAACACTCTGCTTTTGAGAAACAGGCACTCTTGCACTCTACTGTGTTTCCTATAGGGCCAGTACAGTGAGCTAGCTCAGAACAAGAGAACTGTGCTTCCTACACAAACGGGGCATATCTAGTTCAACTCAGTATTGGAAACTAAGTAAAACAGGAGCTTCTCTTCAGTCCAATACACTGTATTTGCTGGGAACAGACGCGAGTGCTATTTGCACTGTTTATGGCCAGAATAGCACAATAGTGGTGTTCTTACCCTGAATTAACACTTAATGCTAGAACTTGAAACTCAGTGTGAATCAACTCCGTTTCGGAAGTTGTATTGAACCCCAGTCGGCCTTACAAGAAAAACACTCTGCTTTTGAGAAACAGGCACTCTTGCACTCTACTGTGTTTCCTATAGGGCCAGTACAGTGAGCTAGCTCAGAACAAGAGAACTGTGCTTCCTACACAAACGGGGCATATCTAGTTCAACTCAGTATTGGAAACTAAGTAAAACAGGAGCTTCTCTTCAGTCCAATACACTGTATTTGCTGGGAACAGACGCGAGTGCTATTTGCACTGTTTATGGCCAGAATAGCACAATAGTGGTGTTCTTACCCTGAATTAACACTTAATGCTAGAACTTGAAACTCAGTGTGAATCAACTCCGTTTCGGAAGTTGTATTGAACCCCAGTCGGCCTTACAAGAAAAACACTCTGCTTTTGAGAAACAGGCACTCTTGCACTCTACTGTGTTTCCTATAGGGCCAGTACAGTGAGCTAGCTCAGAACAAGAGAACTGTGCTTCCTACACAAACGGGGCATATCTAGTTCAACTCAGTATTGGAAACTAAGTAAACAGGAGCTTCTCTTCAGTCCAATACACTGTATTTGCTGGGAACAGACGCGAGTGCTATTTGCACTGTTTATGGTCAGAATAGCACAATAGTGGTGTTCTTACCCTGAATTAACACTTAATGCCAGAACTTGAAACTCAGTGTCAATCAACTCCGTTTCGGAAGTTGTATTGAACCCCAGTCGGCCTTACAAGAAAAACACTCTGCTTTTGAGAAACAGGCACTCTTGCACTCTACTGTGTTTCCTATAGGGCCAGTACAGTGAGCTAGCTCAGAACAAGAGAACTGTGCTTCCTACACAAACGGGGCATATCTAGTTCAACTCAGTATTGGAAACTAAGTAAAACAGGAGCTTCTCTTCAGTCCAATACACTGTATTTGCTGGGAACAGACTCGAGTGCTATTTGCACTGTTTATGGCCAGAATAGCACAATAGTGGTGTTCTTACCCTGAATTAACACTTAATGCTAGAACTTGAAACTCAGTGTGAATCAACTCCGTTTCGGAAGTTGTATTGAACCCCAGTCGGCCTTACAAGAAAAACACTCTGCTTTTGAGAAACAGGCACTCTTGTACTCTACTGTGTTTCCTATAGGGCCAGTACAGTGAGCTAGCTCAGAACAAGAGAACTGTGCTTCCTACACAAACGGGGCATATCTAGTTCAACTCAGTATTGGAAACTAAGTAAAACAGGAGCTTCTCTTCAGTCCAATACACTGTATTTGCTGTGAACAGACACGAGTGCTATTTGCACTGTTTATGGCCAGAATAGCACAATAGTGGTGTTCTTACCCTGAATTAACACTTAATGCTAGAACTTGAAACTCAGTGTGAATCAACTCCGTTTCGGAAGTTGTATTGAACCCCAGTCGGCCTTACAAGAAAAACACTCTGCTTTTGAGAAACAGGCACTCTTGCACTCTACTGTGTTTCCTATAGGGCCAGTACAGTGAGCTAGCTCAGAACAAGAGAACTGTGCTTCCTACACAAACGGGGCATATCTAGTTCAACTCAGTATTGGAAACTAAGTAAAACAGGAGCTTCTCTTCAGTCCAATACACTGTATTTGCTGGGAACAGACGCGAGTGCTATTTGCACTGTTTATGGCCAGAATAGCCCAATAGTGGTGTTCTTACCCTGAATTAACACTTAATGCTAGAACTTGAAACTCAGTGTGAATCAAATCCGTTTCGGAAGTTGTATTGAACCCCAGTTGGCCTTACAAGAGAAACACTCTGCTTTTGAGAAACAGGCACTCTTGCACTCTACTGTGTTTCCTATAGGGCCAGTACAGTGAGCTAGCTCAGAACAAGAGAACTGTGCTTCCTACACAAACGGGGCATATCTAGTTCAACTCAGTATTGGAAACTAAGTAAAACAGGAGCTTCTCTTCAGTCCAATACACTGTATTTGCTGGGAACAGACGCGAGTGCTATTTGCATTGTTTATGGCCAGAATAGCACAATAGTGGTGTTCTTACCCTGAATTAACACTTAATGCTAGAACTTGAAACTCAGTGTGAATCAACTCCGTTTCGGAAGTTGTATTGAACCCCAGTCGGCCTTACAAGAAAAACACTCTGCTTTTGAGAAACAGGCACTCTTGCACTCTACTGTGTTTCCTATAGGGCCAGTACAGTGAGCTAGCTCAGAACAAGAGAACTGTGCTTCCTACACAAACGGGGCATATCTAGTTCAACTCAGTATTGGAAACTAAGTAAACAGGAGCTTCTCTTCAGTCTAATACACTGTATTTGCTGGGAACAGACGCGAGTGCTATTTGCACTGTTTATGGCCAGAATAGCACAATAGTGGTGTTCTTACCCTGAATTAACACTTAATGCCAGAACTTGAAACTCAGTGTGAATCAACTCCGTTTCGGAAGTTGTATTGAACCCTAGTCGGCCTTACAAGAAAAACACTCTGCTTTTGAGAAACAGGCACTCTTGCACTCTACTGTGTTTCCTATAGGGCCAGTACAGTGAGCTAGCTCAGAACAAGAGAACTGTGCTTCCTACACAAACGGGGCATATCTAGTTCAACTCAGTATTGGAAACTAAGTACAACAGGAGCTTCTCTTCAGTCCAATACACTGTATTTGCTGGGAACAGACGCGAGTGCTATTTGCACTGTTTATGGCCAGAATAGCACAATAGTGGTGTTCTTACCCTGAATTAACACTTAATGCTAGAACTTGAAACTCAGTGTCAATCAACTCCGTTTCGGAAGTTGTATTGAACCCCAGTCGGCCTTACAAGAAAAACACTCTGCTTTTGAGAAACAGGCACTCTTGCACTCTACTGTGTTTCCTATAGGGCCATTACAGTGAGCTAGCTCAGAACAAGAGAACTGGGCTTCCTACACAAACGGGGCATATCTAGTTCAACTCAGTATTGGAAACTAAGTAAAACAGGAGCTTCTCTTCAGTCCAATGCACTGTATTTGCTGGGAACAGACGCGAGTGCTATTTGCACTGTTTATGGCCAGAATAGCACAATAGTGGTGTTCTTACCCTGAATTAACACTTAATGCTAGAACTTGAAACTCAGTGTGAATCAACTCCGTTTCGGAAGTTGTATTGAACCCCAGTTGGCCTTACAAGAGAAACACTCTGCTTTTGAGAAACAGGCACTCTTGCACTCTACTGTGTTTCCTATAGGGCCAGTACAGTGAGCTAGCTCAGAACAAGAGAACTGTGCTTCCTACACAAACGGGGCATATCTAGTTCAACTCAGTATTGGAAACTAAGTAAAACAGGAGCTTCTCTTCAGTCCAATGCACTGTATTTGCTGGGAACAGACGCGAGTGCTATTTGCACTGTTTATGGCCAGAATAGCACAATAGTGGTGTTCTTACCCTGAATTAACACTTAATGCTAGAACTTGAAACTCAGTGTGAATCAACTCCGTTTCGGAAGTTGTATTGAACCCCAGTTGGCCTTACAAGAGAAACACTCTGCTTTTGAGAAACAGGCACTCTTGCACTCTACTGTGTTTCCTATAGGGCCAGTACAGTGAGCTAGCTCAGAACAAGAGAACTGTGCTTCCTACACAAACGGGGCATATCTAGTTCAACTCAGTATTGGAAACTAAGTAAAACAGGAGCTTCTCTTCAGTCCAATACACTGTATTTGCTGGGAACAGACGCGAGTGCTATTTGCACTGTTTATGGCCAGAATAGCACAATAGTGGTGTTCTTACCCTGAATTAACACTTAATGCTAGAACTTGAAACTCAGTGTGAATCAACTCCGTTTCGGAAGTTGTATTGAACCCCAGTCGGCCTTACAAGAAAAACACTCTGCTTTTGAGAAACAGGCACTCTTGCACTCTACTGTGTTTCCTATAGGGCCAGTACAGTGAGCTAGCTCAGAACAAGAGAACTGTGCTTCCTACACAAACGGGGCATATCTAGTTCAACTCAGTATTGGAAACTAAGTAAACAGGAGCTTCTATTCAGTCCAATACTCTGTATTTGCTGGGAACAGACGCGAGTGCTATTTGCACTGTTTATGGCCAGAATAGCACAATAGTGGTGTTCTTACCCTGAATTAACACTTAATGCCAGAACTTGAAACTCAGTGTGAATCAACTCCGTTTCGGAAGTTGTATTGAACCCCAGTCGGCCTTACAAGAAAAACACTCTGCTTTTGAGAAACAGGCACTCTTGCACTCTACTGTGTTTCCTATAGGGCCAGTACAGTGAGCTAGCTCAGAACAAGAGAACTGTGCTTCCTACACAAACGGGGCATATCTAGTTCAACTCAGTATTGGAAACTAAGTAAAACAGGAGCTTCTCTTCAGTCCAATACACTGTATTTGCTGGGAACAGAGGCGAGTGCTATTTGCACTGTTTATGGCCAGAATAGCACAATAGTGGTGTTCTTACCCTGAATTAACACTTAATGCTAGAACTTGAAACTCAGTGTGAATCAACTCCGTTTCGGATGTTGTATTGAACCCCAGTTGGCCTTACAAGAGAAACACTCTGCTTTTGAGAAACAGGCACTCTTGCACTCTACTGTGTTTCCTATAGGGCCAGTACAGTGAGCTAGCTCAGAACAAGAGAACTGTGCTTCCTACACAAACGGGGCATATCTAGTTCAACTCAGTATTGGAAACTAAGTAAAACAGGAGCTTCTCTTCAGTCCAATACACTGTATTTGCTGGGAACAGACGCGAGTGCTATTTGCACTGTTTATGGCCAGAATAGCACAATAGTGGTGTTCTTACCCTGAATTAACACTTAATGCTAGAACTTGAAACTCAGTGTGAATCAACTCCGTTTAGGAAGTTGTATTGAACCCCAGTCGGCCTTACAAGAAAAACACTCTGCTTTTGAGAAACAGGCACTCTTGCACTCTACTGTGTTTCCTATAGGGCCAGTACAGTGAGCTAGCTCAGAACAAGAGAACTGTGCTTCCTACACAAACGGGGCATATCTAGTTCAACTCAGTATTGGAAACTAAGTAAAACAGGAGCTTTTCTTCAGTCCAATACACTGTATTTGTTGGGAACAGACGCGAGTGCTATTTGCACTGTTTATGGCCAGAATAGCACAATAGTGGTGTTCTTACCCTGAATTAACACTTAATGCTAGAACTTGAAACTCAGTGTGAATCAACTCCGTTTCGGAAGTTGTATTGAACCCCAGTCGGCCTTACAAGAAAAACACTCTGCTTTTGAGAAACAGGCACTCTTGCACTCTACTGTGTTTCCTATAGGGCCAGTACAGTGAGCTAGCTCAGAACAAGAGAACTGTGCTTCCTACACAAACGGGGCATATCTAGTTCAACTCAGTATTGGAAACTAAGTAAAACAGGAGCTTCTCTTCAGTCCAATACACTGTATTTGCTGGGAACAGACGCGAGTGCTATTTGCACTGTTTATGGCCAGAATAGCACAATAGTGGTGTTCTTACCCTGAATTAACACTTAATGCTAGAACTTGAAACTCAGTGTGAATCAACTCCGTTTCGGAAGTTGTATTGAACCCCAGTCGGCCTTACAAGAAAAACACTCTGATTTTGAGAAACAGGCACTCTTGCACTCTACTGTGTTTCCTATAGGGCCAGTACAGTGAGCTAGCTCAGAACAAGAGAACTGTGCTTCCTACACAAACGGGGCATATCTAGTTCAACTCAGTATTGGAAACTAAGTAAAACAGGAGCTTCTCTTCAGTCCAATACACTGTATTTGCTGGGAACAGACGCGAGTGCTATTTGCACTGTTTATGGCCAGAATAGCACAATAGTGGTGTTCTTACCCTGAATTAACACTTAATGCTAGAACTTGAAACTCAGTGTGAATCAACTCCGTTTCGGAAGTTGTATTGAACCCCAGTCGGCCTTACAAGAAAAACACTCTGCTTTTGAGAAACAGGCACTCTTGCACTCTACTGTGTTTCCTATAGGGCCAGTACAGTGAGCTAGCTCAGAACAAGAGAACTGTGCTTCCTACACAAACGGGGCATATCTAGTTCAACTCAGTATTGGAAACTAAGTAAAACAGGAGCTTCTCTTCAGTCCAATGCACTGTATTTGCTGGGAACAGACGCGAGTGCTATTTGCACTGTTTATGGCCAGAATAGCACAATAGTGGTGTTCTTACCCTGAATTAACACTTAATGCTAGAACTTGAAACTCAGTGTGAATCAACTCCGTTTCGGAAGTTGTATTGAACCCCAGTCGGCCTTACAAGAGAAACACTCTGCTTTTGAGAAACTGGCACTCTTGCACTCTACTGTGTTTCCTATAGGGCCAGTACAGTGAGCTAGCTCAGAACAAGAGAACTGTGCTTCCTACACAAACGGGGCATATCTAGTTCAACTCAGTATTGGAAACTAAGTAAAACAGGAGCTTCTCTTCAGTCCAATACACTGTATTTGCTGGGAACAGACGCGAGTGCTATTTGCACTGTTTATGGCCAGAATAGCACAATAGTGGTGTTCTTACCCTGAATTAACACTTAATGCTAGAACTTGAAACTCAGTGTGAATCAACTCCGTTTCGGAAGTTGTATTGAACCCCAGTCGGCCTTACAAGAAAAACACTCTGCTTTTGAGAAACAGGCACTCTTGCACTCTACTGTGTTTCCTATAGGGCCAGTACAGTGAGCTAGCTCAGAACAAGAGAACTGTGCTTCCTACACAAACGGGGCATATCTAGTTCAACTCAGTATTGGAAACTAAGTAAACAGGAGCTTCTCTTCAGTCCAATACACTGTATTTGCTGGGAACAGACGCGAGTGCTATTTGCACTGTTTATGGCCAGAATAGCACAATAGTGGTGTTCTTACCCTGAATTAACACTTAATGCCAGAACTTGAAACTCAGTGTGAATCAACTCCGTTTCGGAAGTTGTATTGAACCCCAGTCGGCCTTACAAGAAAAACGCTCTGCTTTTGAGAAACAGGCACTCTTGCACTCTACTGTGTTTCCTATAGGGCCAGTACAGTGAGCTAGCTCAGAACAAGAGAACTGTGCTTCCTACACAAACGGGGCATATCTAGTTCAACTCAGTATTGGAAACTAATTAAAACAGGAGCTTCTCTTCAGTCCAATACACTGTATTTGCTGGGAACAAGGCGAGTGCTATTTGCAATGTTTATGGCCAGAATAGCACAATAGTGGTGTTCTTACCCTGAATTAACACTTAATGCCAGAACTTGAAACTCATGTGAATCAACTCCGTTTCGGAAGTTGTATTGAACCCCAGTCGGCCTTACAAGAAAAACACTCTGCTTTTGAGAAACAGGCACTCTTGCACTCTACTGTGTTTCCTATAGGGCCAGTACAGTGAGCTAGCTCAGAACAAGAGAACTGTGCTTCCTACACAAACGGGGCATATCTAGTTCAACTCAGTATTGGAAACTAAGTAAAAGAGGAGCTTCTCTTCAGTCCAATACACTGTATTTGCTGGGAACAGACGCGAGTGCTATTTGCACTGTTTATGGCCAGAATAGCACAATAGTGGTGTTCTTACCCTGAATTAACACTTAATGCTAGAACTTGAAACTCAGTGTGAATCAACTCCGTTTCGGAAGTTGTATTGAACCCCAGTCGGCCTTACAAGAAAAACACTCTGCTTTTGAGAAACAGGCACTCTTGCACTCTACTGTGTTTCCTATAGGGCCAGTACAGTGAGCTAGCTCAGAACAAGAGAACTGTGCTTCCTACACAAACGGGGCATATCTAGTTCAACTCAGTATTGGAAACTAAGTAAAACAGGAGCTTCTCTTCAGTCCAATACACTGTATTTGCTGGGAACAGACGCGAGTGCTATTTGCACTGTTTATGGCCAGAATAGCACAATAGTGGTGTTCTTATCCTGAATTAACACTTAATGCTAGAACTTGAAACTCAGTGTGAATCAACTCCGTTTCGGAAGTTGTATTGAACCCCAGTTGGCCTTACAAGAGAAACACTCTGCTTTTGAGAAACAGGCACTCTTGCACTCTACTGTGTTTCCTATAGGGCCAGTACAGTGAGCTAGCTCAGAACAAGAGAACTGTGCTTCCTACACAAACGGGGCATATCTAGTTCAACTCAGTATTGGAAACTAAGTAAAACAGGAGCTTCTCTTCAGTCCAATACACTGTATTTGCTGGGAACAGACGCGAGTGCTATTTGCACTGTTTATGGCCAGAATAGCACAATAGTGGTGTTCTTACCCTGAATTAACACTTAATGCTAGAACTTGAAACTCAGTGTGAATCAACTCCGTTTAGGAAGTTGTATTGAACCCCAGTCGGCCTTACAAGAAAAACACTCTGATTTTGAGAAACAGGCACTCTTGCACTCTACTGTGTTTCCTATAGGGCCAGTACAGTGAGCTAGCTCTGAACAAGAGAACTGTGCTTCCTACACAAACGGGGCATATCTAGTTCAACTCAGTATTGGAAACTAAGTAAAACAGGAGCTTCTCTTCAGTCCAATACACTGTATTTGCTGGGAACAGACGCGAGTGCTATTTGCACTGTTTATGGCCAGAATAGCACAATAGTGGTGTTCTTACCCTGAATTAACACTTAATGCTAGAACTTGAAACTCAGTGTGAATCAACTCCGTTTCGGAAGTTGTATTGAACCCCAGTCGGCCTTACAAGAAAAACACTCTGATTTTGAGAAACAGGCACTCTTGCACTCTACTGTGTTTCCTATAGGGCCAGTACAGTGAGCTAGCTCAGAACAAGAGAACTGTGCTTCCTACACAAACGGGGCATATCTAGTTCAACTCAGTATTGGAAACTAAGTAAAACAGGAGCTTCTCTTCAGTCCAATACACTGTATTTGCTGTGAACAGACGCGAGTGCTATTTGCATTGTTTATGGCCAGAATAGCACAATAGTGGTGTTCTTACCCTGAATTAACACTTAATGCTAGAACTTGAAACTCAGTGTGAATCAACTCCGTTTCGGAAGTTGTATTGAACCCCAGTCGGCCTTACAAGAGAAACACTCTGCTATTGAGAAACAGGCACTCTTGCACTCTACTGTGTTTCCTATAGGGCCAGTACAGTGAGCTAGCTCAGAACAATAGAACTGTGCTTCCTACACTAACGGGGCATATCTAGTTCAACTCAGTATTGGAAACTAAGTAAACAGGAGCTTCTCTTCAGTCTAATACACTGTATTTGCTGGGAACAGACGCGAGTGCTATTTGCACTGTTTATGGCCAGAATAGCACAATAGTGGTGTTCTTACCCTGAATTAACACTTAATGCCAGAACTTGAAACTCAGTGTGAATCAACTCCGTTTCGGAAGTTGTATTGAACCCTAGTCGGCCTTGCAAGAAAAACACTCTGCTTTTGAGAAACAGGCACTCTTGCACTCTACTGTGTTTCCTATAGGGCCAGTACAGTGAGCTAGCTCAGAACAAGAGAACTGTGCTTCCTACACAAACGGGGCATATCTAGTTCAACTCAGTATTGGAAACTAAGTAAAACAGGAGCTTCTCTTCAGTCCAATACACTGTATTTGCTGGGAACAGACGCGAGTGCTATTTGCACTGTTTATGGCCAGAATAGCACAATAGTGGTGTTCTTACCCTGAATTAACACTTAATGCTAGAACTTGAAACTCAGTGTGAATCAACTCCGTTTCGGAAGTTGTATTGAACCCCAGTCGGCCTTACAAGAAAAACACTCTGATTTTGAGAAACAGGCACTCTTGCACTCTACTGTGTTTCCTATAGGGCCAGTACAGTGAGCTAGCTCAGAACAAGAGAACTGTGCTTCCTACACAAACGGGGCATATCTAGTTCAACTCAGTATTGGAAACTAAGTAAAACAGGAGCTTCTCTTCAGTCCAATACACTGTATTTGCTGTGAACAGACGCGAGTGCTATTTGCATTGTTTATGGCCAGAATAGCACAATAGTGGTGTTCTTACCCTGAATTAACACTTAATGCTAGAACTTGAAACTCAGTGTGAATCAACTCCGTTTCGGAAGTTGTATTGAACCCCAGTCGGCCTTACAAGAGAAACACTCTGCTATTGAGAAACAGGCACTCTTGCACTCTACTGTGTTTCCTATAGGGCCAGTACAGTGAGCTAGCTCAGAACAATAGAACTGTGCTTCCTACACTAACGGGGCATATCTAGTTCAACTCAGTATTGGAAACTAAGTAAACAGGAGCTTCTCTTCAGTCTAATACACTGTATTTGCTGGGAACAGACGCGAGTGCTATTTGCACTGTTTATGGCCAGAATAGCACAATAGTGGTGTTCTTACCCTGAATTAACACTTAATGCCAGAACTTGAAACTCAGTGTGAATCAACTCCGTTTCGGAAGTTGTATTGAACCCGAGTCGGCCTTACAAGAAAAACACTCTGCTTTTGAGAAACAGGCACTCTTGCACTCTACTGTGTTTCCTATAGGGCCAGTACAGTGAGCTAGCTCAGAACAAGAGAACTGTGCTTCCTACACAAACGGGGCATATCTAGTTCAACTCAGTATTGGAAACTAAGTAAAACAGGAGCTTCTCTTCAGTCCAATACACTGTATTTGCTGGGAACAGACGCGAGTGCTATTTGCACTGTTTATGGCCAGAATAGCACAATAGTGGTGTTCTTACCCTGAATTAACACTTAATGCTAGAACTTGAAACTCAGTGTGAATCAACTCCGTTTCGGAAGTTGTATTGAACCCCAGTCGGCCTTACAAGAAAAACACTCTGCTTTTGAGAAACAGGCACTCTTGTACTCTACTGTGTTTCCTATAGGGCCAGTACAGTGAGCTAGCTCAGAACAAGAGAACTGTGCTTCCTACACAAACGGGGCATATCTAGTTCAACTCAGTATTGGAAACTAAGTAAAACAGGAGCTTCTCTTCAGTCCAATACACTGTATTTGCTGTGAACAGACACGAGTGCTATTTGCACTGTTTATGGCCAGAATAGCACAATAGTGGTGTTCTTACCCTGAATTAACACTTAATGCTAGAACTTGAAACTCAGTGTGAATCAACTCCGTTTCGGAAGTTGTATTGAACCCCAGTCGGCCTTACAAGAAAAACACTCTGCTTTTGAGAAACAGGCACTCTTGCACTCTACTGTGTTTCCTATAGGGCCAGTACAGTGAGCTAGCTCAGAACAAGAGAACTGTGCTTCCTACACAAACGGGGCATATCTAGTTCAACTCAGTATTGGAAACTAAGTAAAACAGGAGCTTCTCTTCAGTCCAATACACTGTATTTGCTGGGAACAGACGCGAGTGCTATTTGCACTGTTTATGGCCAGAATAGCCCAATAGTGGTGTTCTTACCCTGAATTAACACTTAATGCTAGAACTTGAAACTCAGTGTGAATCAAATCCGTTTCGGAAGTTGTATTGAACCCCAGTTGGCCTTACAAGAGAAACACTCTGCTTTTGAGAAACAGGCACTCTTGCACTCTACTGTGTTTCCTATAGGGCCAGTACAGTGAGCTAGCTCAGAACAAGAGAACTGTGCTTCCTACACAAACGGGGCATATCTAGTTCAACTCAGTATTGGAAACTAAGTAAAACAGGAGCTTCTCTTCAGTCCAATACACTGTATTTGCTGGGAACAGACGCGAGTGCTATTTGCATTGTTTATGGCCAGAATAGCACAATAGTGGTGTTCTTACCCTGAATTAACACTTAATGCTAGAACTTGAAACTCAGTGTGAATCAACTCCGTTTCGGAAGTTGTATTGAACCCCAGTCGGCCTTACAAGAAAAACACTCTGCTTTTGAGAAACAGGCACTCTTGCACTCTACTGTGTTTCCTATAGGGCCAGTACAGTGAGCTAGCTCAGAACAAGAGAACTGTGCTTCCTACACAAACGGGGCATATCTAGTTCAACTCAGTATTGGAAACTAAGTAAACAGGAGCTTCTCTTCAGTCTAATACACTGTATTTGCTGGGAACAGACGCGAGTGCTATTTGCACTGTTTATGGCCAGAATAGCACAATAGTGGTGTTCTTACCCTGAATTAACACTTAATGCCAGAACTTGAAACTCAGTGTGAATCAACTCCGTTTCGGAAGTTGTATTGAACCCTAGTCGGCCTTACAAGAAAAACACTCTGCTTTTGAGAAACAGGCACTCTTGCACTCTACTGTGTTTCCTATAGGGCCAGTACAGTGAGCTAGCTCAGAACAAGAGAACTGTGCTTCCTACACAAACGGGGCATATCTAGTTCAACTCAGTATTGGAAACTAAGTACAACAGGAGCTTCTCTTCAGTCCAATACACTGTATTTGCTGGGAACAGACGCGAGTGCTATTTGCACTGTTTATGGCCAGAATAGCACAATAGTGGTGTTCTTACCCTGAATTAACACTTAATGCTAGAACTTGAAACTCAGTGTCAATCAACTCCGTTTCGGAAGTTGTATTGAACCCCAGTCGGCCTTACAAGAAAAACACTCTGCTTTTGAGAAACAGGCACTCTTGCACTCTACTGTGTTTCCTATAGGGCCATTACAGTGAGCTAGCTCAGAACAAGAGAACTGGGCTTCCTACACAAACGGGGCATATCTAGTTCAACTCAGTATTGGAAACTAAGTAAAACAGGAGCTTCTCTTCAGTCCAATGCACTGTATTTGCTGGGAACAGACACGAGTGCTATTTGCACTGTTTATGGCCAGAATAGCACAATAGTGGTGTTCTTACCCTGAATTAACACTTAATGCTAGAACTTGAAACTCAGTGTGAATCAACTCCGTTTCGGAAGTTGTATTGAACCCCAGTTGGCCTTACAAGAGAAACACTCTGCTTTTGAGAAACAGGCACTCTTGCACTCTACTGTGTTTCCTATAGGGCCAGTACAGTGAGCTAGCTCAGAACAAGAGAACTGTGCTTCCTACACAAACGGGGCATATCTAGTTCAACTCAGTATTGGAAACTAAGTAAAACAGGAGCTTCTCTTCAGTCCAATGCACTGTATTTGCTGGGAACAGACGCGAGTGCTATTTGCACTGTTTATGGCCAGAATAGCACAATAGTGGTGTTCTTACCCTGAATTAACACTTAATGCTAGAACTTGAAACTCAGTGTGAATCAACTCCGTTTCGGAAGTTGTATTGAACCCCAGTTGGCCTTACAAGAGAAACACTCTGCTTTTGAGAAACAGGCACTCTTGCACTCTACTGTGTTTCCTATAGGGCCAGTACAGTGAGCTAGCTCAGAACAAGAGAACTGTGCTTCCTACACAAACGGGGCATATCTAGTTCAACTCAGTATTGGAAACTAAGTAAAACAGGAGCTTCTCTTCAGTCCAATACACTGTATTTGCTGGGAACAGACGCGAGTGCTATTTGCACTGTTTATGGCCAGAATAGCACAATAGTGGTGTTCTTACCCTGAATTAACACTTAATGCTAGAACTTGAAACTCAGTGTGAATCAACTCCGTTTCGGAAGTTGTATTGAACCCCAGTCGGCCTTACAAGAAAAACACTCTGCTTTTGAGAAACAGGCACTCTTGCACTCTACTGTGTTTCCTATAGGGCCAGTACAGTGAGCTAGCTCAGAACAAGAGAACTGTGCTTCCTACACAAACGGGGCATATCTAGTTCAACTCAGTATTGGAAACTAAGTAAACAGGAGCTTCTATTCAGTCCAATACTCTGTATTTGCTGGGAACAGACGCGAGTGCTATTTGCACTGTTTATGGCCAGAATAGCACAATAGTGGTGTTCTTACCCTGAATTAACACTTAATGCCAGAACTTGAAACTCAGTGTGAATCAACTCCGTTTCGGAAGTTGTATTGAACCCCAGTCGGCCTTACAAGAAAAACACTCTGCTTTTGAGAAACAGGCACTCTTGCACTCTACTGTGTTTCCTATAGGGCCAGTACAGTGAGCTAGCTCAGAACAAGAGAACTGTGCTTCCTACACAAACGGGGCATATCTAGTTCAACTCAGTATTGGAAACTAAGTAAAACAGGAGCTTCTCTTCAGTCCAATACACTGTATTTGCTGGGAACAGAGGCGAGTGCTATTTGCACTGTTTATGGCCAGAATAGCACAATAGTGGTGTTCTTACCCTGAATTAACACTTAATGCTAGAACTTGAAACTCAGTGTGAATCAACTCCGTTTCGGATGTTGTATTGAACCCCAGTTGGCCTTACAAGAGAAACACTCTGCTTTTGAGAAACAGGCACTCTTGCACTCTACTGTGTTTCCTATAGGGCCAGTACAGTGAGCTAGCTCAGAACAAGAGAACTGTGCTTCCTACACAAACGGGGCATATCTAGTTCAACTCAGTATTGGAAACTAAGTAAAACAGGAGCTTCTCTTCAGTCCAATACACTGTATTTGCTGGGAACAGACGCGAGTGCTATTTGCACTGTTTATGGCCAGAATAGCACAATAGTGGTGTTCTTACCCTGAATTAACACTTAATGCTAGAACTTGAAACTCAGTGTGAATCAACTCCGTTTAGGAAGTTGTATTGAACCCCAGTCGGCCTTACAAGAAAAACACTCTGCTTTTGAGAAACAGGCACTCTTGCACTCTACTGTGTTTCCTATAGGGCCAGTACAGTGAGCTAGCTCAGAACAAGAGAACTGTGCTTCCTACACAAACGGGGCATATCTAGTTCAACTCAGTATTGGAAACTAAGTAAAACAGGAGCTTTTCTTCAGTCCAATACACTGTATTTGTTGGGAACAGACGCGAGTGCTATTTGCACTGTTTATGGCCAGAATAGCACAATAGTGGTGTTCTTACCCTGAATTAACACTTAATGCTAGAACTTGAAACTCAGTGTGAATCAACTCCGTTTCGGAAGTTGTATTGAACCCCAGTCGGCCTTACAAGAAAAACACTCTGCTTTTGAGAAACAGGCACTCTTGCACTCTACTGTGTTTCCTATAGGGCCAGTACAGTGAGCTAGCTCAGAACAAGAGAACTGTGCTTCCTACACAAACGGGGCATATCTAGTTCAACTCAGTATTGGAAACTAAGTAAAACAGGAGCTTCTCTTCAGTCCAATACACTGTATTTGCTGGGAACAGACGCGAGTGCTATTTGCACTGTTTATGGCCAGAATAGCACAATAGTGGTGTTCTTACCCTGAATTAACACTTAATGCTAGAACTTGAAACTCAGTGTGAATCAACTCCGTTTCGGAAGTTGTATTGAACCCCAGTCGGCCTTACAAGAAAAACACTCTGATTTTGAGAAACAGGCACTCTTGCACTCTACTGTGTTTCCTATAGGGCCAGTACAGTGAGCTAGCTCAGAACAAGAGAACTGTGCTTCCTACACAAACGGGGCATATCTAGTTCAACTCAGTATTGGAAACTAAGTAAAACAGGAGCTTCTCTTCAGTCCAATACACTGTATTTGCTGGGAACAGACGCGAGTGCTATTTGCACTGTTTATGGCCAGAATAGCACAATAGTGGTGTTCTTACCCTGAATTAACACTTAATGCTAGAACTTGAAACTCAGTGTGAATCAACTCCGTTTCGGAAGTTGTATTGAACCCCAGTCGGCCTTACAAGAAAAACACTCTGCTTTTGAGAAACAGGCACTCTTGCACTCTACTGTGTTTCCTATAGGGCCAGTACAGTGAGCTAGCTCAGAACAAGAGAACTGTGCTTCCTACACAAACGGGGCATATCTAGTTCAACTCAGTATTGGAAACTAAGTAAAACAGGAGCTTCTCTTCAGTCCAATGCACTGTATTTGCTGGGAACAGACGCGAGTGCTATTTGCACTGTTTATGGCCAGAATAGCACAATAGTGGTGTTCTTACCCTGAATTAACACTTAATGCTAGAACTTGAAACTCAGTGTGAATCAACTCCGTTTCGGAAGTTGTATTGAACCCCAGTCGGCCTTACAAGAGAAACACTCTGCTTTTGAGAAACTGGCACTCTTGCACTCTACTGTGTTTCCTATAGGGCCAGTACAGTGAGCTAGCTCAGAACAAGAGAACTGTGCTTCCTACACAAACGGGGCATATCTAGTTCAACTCAGTATTGGAAACTAAGTAAAACAGGAGCTTCTCTTCAGTCCAATACACTGTATTTGCTGGGAACAGACGCGAGTGCTATTTGCACTGTTTATGGCCAGAATAGCACAATAGTGGTGTTCTTACCCTGAATTAACACTTAATGCTAGAACTTGAAACTCAGTGTGAATCAACTCCGTTTCGGAAGTTGTATTGAACCCCAGTCGGCCTTACAAGAAAAACACTCTGCTTTTGAGAAACAGGCACTCTTGCACTCTACTGTGTTTCCTATAGGGCCAGTACAGTGAGCTAGCTCAGAACAAGAGAACTGTGCTTCCTACACAAACGGGGCATATCTAGTTCAACTCAGTATTGGAAACTAAGTAAACAGGAGCTTCTCTTCAGTCCAATACACTGTATTTGCTGGGAACAGACGCGAGTGCTATTTGCACTGTTTATGGCCAGAATAGCACAATAGTGGTGTTCTTACCCTGAATTAACACTTAATGCCAGAACTTGAAACTCAGTGTGAATCAACTCCGTTTCGGAAGTTGTATTGAACCCCAGTCGGCCTTACAAGAAAAACGCTCTGCTTTTGAGAAACAGGCACTCTTGCACTCTACTGTGTTTCCTATAGGGCCAGTACAGTGAGCTAGCTCAGAACAAGAGAACTGTGCTTCCTACACAAACGGGGCATATCTAGTTCAACTCAGTATTGGAAACTAAGTAAAACAGGAGCTTCTCTTCAGTCCAATACACTGTATTTGCTGGGAACAAGGCGAGTGCTATTTGCAATGTTTATGGCCAGAATAGCACAATAGTGGTGTTCTTACCCTGAATTAACACTTAATGCCAGAACTTGAAACTCATGTGAATCAACTCCGTTTCGGAAGTTGTATTGAACCCCAGTCGGCCTTACAAGAAAAACACTCTGCTTTTGAGAAACAGGCACTCTTGCACTCTACTGTGTTTCCTATAGGGCCAGTACAGTGAGCTAGCTCAGAACAAGAGAACTGTGCTTCCTACACAAACGGGGCATATCTAGTTCAACTCAGTATTGGAAACTAAGTAAAAGAGGAGCTTCTCTTCAGTCCAATACACTGTATTTGCTGGGAACAGACGCGAGTGCTATTTGCACTGTTTATGGCCAGAATAGCACAATAGTGGTGTTCTTACCCTGAATTAACACTTAATGCTAGAACTTGAAACTCAGTGTGAATCAACTCCGTTTCGGAAGTTGTATTGAACCCCAGTCGGCCTTACAAGAAAAACACTCTGCTTTTGAGAAACAGGCACTCTTGCACTCTACTGTGTTTCCTATAGGGCCAGTACAGTGAGCTAGCTCAGAACAAGAGAACTGTGCTTCCTACACAAACGGGGCATATCTAGTTCAACTCAGTATTGGAAACTAAGTAAAACAGGAGCTTCTCTTCAGTCCAATACACTGTATTTGCTGGGAACAGACGCGAGTGCTATTTGCACTGTTTATGGCCAGAATAGCACAATAGTGGTGTTCTTATCCTGAATTAACACTTAATGCTAGAACTTGAAACTCAGTGTGAATCAACTCCGTTTCGGAAGTTGTATTGAACCCCAGTTGGCCTTACAAGAGAAACACTCTGCTTTTGAGAAACAGGCACTCTTGCACTCTACTGTGTTTCCTATAGGGCCAGTACAGTGAGCTAGCTCAGAACAAGAGAACTGTGCTTCCTACACAAACGGGGCATATCTAGTTCAACTCAGTATTGGAAACTAAGTAAAACAGGAGCTTCTCTTCAGTCCAATACACTGTATTTGCTGGGAACAGACGCGAGTGCTATTTGCACTGTTTATGGCCAGAATAGCACAATAGTGGTGTTCTTACCCTGAATTAACACTTAATGCTAGAACTTGAAACTCAGTGTGAATCAACTCCGTTTAGGAAGTTGTATTGAACCCCAGTCGGCCTTACAAGAAAAACACTCTGATTTTGAGAAACAGGCACTCTTGCACTCTACTGTGTTTCCTATAGGGCCAGTACAGTGAGCTAGCTCTGAACAAGAGAACTGTGCTTCCTACACAAACGGGGCATATCTAGTTCAACTCAGTATTGGAAACTAAGTAAAACAGGAGCTTCTCTTCAGTCCAATACACTGTATTTGCTGGGAACAGACGCGAGTGCTATTTGCACTGTTTATGGCCAGAATAGCACAATAGTGGTGTTCTTACCCTGAATTAACACTTAATGCTAGAACTTGAAACTCAGTGTGAATCAACTCCGTTTCGGAAGTTGTATTGAACCCCAGTCGGCCTTACAAGAAAAACACTCTGATTTTGAGAAACAGGCACTCTTGCACTCTACTGTGTTTCCTATAGGGCCAGTACAGTGAGCTAGCTCAGAACAAGAGAACTGTGCTTCCTACACAAACGGGGCATATCTAGTTCAACTCAGTATTGGAAACTAAGTAAAACAGGAGCTTCTCTTCAGTCCAATACACTGTATTTGCTGTGAACAGACGCGAGTGCTATTTGCATTGTTTATGGCCAGAATAGCACAATAGTGGTGTTCTTACCCTGAATTAACACTTAATGCTAGAACTTGAAACTCAGTGTGAATCAACTCCGTTTCGGAAGTTGTATTGAACCCCAGTCGGCCTTACAAGAGAAACACTCTGCTATTGAGAAACAGGCACTCTTGCACTCTACTGTGTTTCCTATAGGGCCAGTACAGTGAGCTAGCTCAGAACAATAGAACTGTGCTTCCTACACTAACGGGGCATATCTAGTTCAACTCAGTATTGGAAACTAAGTAAACAGGAGCTTCTCTTCAGTCTAATACACTGTATTTGCTGGGAACAGACGCGAGTGCTATTTGCACTGTTTATGGCCAGAATAGCACAATAGTGGTGTTCTTACCCTGAATTAACACTTAATGCCAGAACTTGAAACTCAGTGTGAATCAACTCCGTTTCGGAAGTTGTATTGAACCCTAGTCGGCCTTGCAAGAAAAACACTCTGCTTTTGAGAAACAGGCACTCTTGCACTCTACTGTGTTTCCTATAGGGCCAGTACAGTGAGCTAGCTCAGAACAAGAGAACTGTGCTTCCTACACAAACGGGGCATATCTAGTTCAACTCAGTATTGGAAACTAAGTAAAACAGGAGCTTCTCTTCAGTCCAATACACTGTATTTGCTGGGAACAGACGCGAGTGCTATTTGCACTGTTTATGGCCAGAATAGCACAATAGTGGTGTTCTTACCCTGAATTAACACTTAATGCTAGAACTTGAAACTCAGTGTGAATCAACTCCGTTTCGGAAGTTGTATTGAACCCCAGTCGGCCTTACAAGAAAAACACTCTGATTTTGAGAAACAGGCACTCTTGCACTCTACTGTGTTTCCTATAGGGCCAGTACAGTGAGCTAGCTCAGAACAAGAGAACTGTGCTTCCTACACAAACGGGGCATATCTAGTTCAACTCAGTATTGGAAACTAAGTAAAACAGGAGCTTCTCTTCAGTCCAATACACTGTATTTGCTGTGAACAGACGCGAGTGCTATTTGCATTGTTTATGGCCAGAATAGCACAATAGTGGTGTTCTTACCCTGAATTAACACTTAATGCTAGAACTTGAAACTCAGTGTGAATCAACTCCGTTTCGGAAGTTGTATTGAACCCCAGTCGGCCTTACAAGAGAAACACTCTGCTATTGAGAAACAGGCACTCTTGCACTCTACTGTGTTTCCTATAGGGCCAGTACAGTGAGCTAGCTCAGAACAATAGAACTGTGCTTCCTACACTAACGGGGCATATCTAGTTCAACTCAGTATTGGAAACTAAGTAAACAGGAGCTTCTCTTCAGTCTAATACACTGTATTTGCTGGGAACAGACGCGAGTGCTATTTGCACTGTTTATGGCCAGAATAGCACAATAGTGGTGTTCTTACCCTGAATTAACACTTAATGCCAGAACTTGAAACTCAGTGTGAATCAACTCCGTTTCGGAAGTTGTATTGAACCCGAGTCGGCCTTACAAGAAAAACACTCTGCTTTTGAGAAACAGGCACTCTTGCACTCTACTGTGTTTCCTATAGGGCCAGTACAGTGAGCTAGCTCAGAACAAGAGAACTGTGCTTCCTACACAAACGGGGCATATCTAGTTCAACTCAGTATTGGAAACTAAGTACAACAGGAGCTTCTCTTCAGTCCAATACACTGTATTTGCTGGGAACAGACGCGAGTGCTATTTGCACTGTTTATGGCCAGAATAGCACAATAGTGGTGTTCTTACCCTGAATTAACACTTAATGCTAGAACTTGAAACTCAGTGTGAATCAACTCCGTTTCGGAAGTTGTATTGAACCCCAGTCGGCCTTACAAGAAAAACACTCTGCTTTTGAGAAACAGGCACTCTTGCACTCTACTGTGTTTCCTATAGGGCCATTACAGTGAGCTAGCTCAGAACAAGAGAACTGTGCTTCCTACACAAACGGGGCATATCTAGTTCAACTCAGTATTGGAAACTAAGTAAAACAGGAGCTTCTCTTCAGTCCAATGCACTGTATTTGCTGGGAACAGACGCGAGTGCTATTTGCACTGTTTATGGCCAGAATAGCACAATAGTGGTGTTCTTACCCTGAATTAACACTTAATGCTAGAACTTGAAACTCAGTGTGAATCAACTCCGTTTCGGAAGTTGTATTGAACCCCAGTTGGCCTTACAAGAGAAACACTCTGCTTTTGAGAAACAGGCACTCTTGCACTCTACTGTGTTTCCTATAGGGCCAGTACAGTGAGCTAGCTCAGAACAAGAGAACTGTGCTTCCTACACAAACGGGGCATATCTAGTTCAACTCAGTATTGGAAACTAAGTAAAACAGGAGCTTCTCTTCAGTCCAATGCACTGTATTTGCTGGGAACAGACGCGAGTGCTATTTGCACTGTTTATGGCCAGAATAGCACAATAGTGGTGTTCTTACCCTGAATTAACACTTAATGCTAGAACTTGAAACTCAGTGTGAATCAACTCCGTTTCGGAAGTTGTATTGAACCCCAGTTGGCCTTACAAGAGAAACACTCTGCTTTTGAGAAACAGGCACTCTTGCACTCTACTGTGTTTCCTATAGGGCCAGTACAGTGAGCTAGCTCAGAACAAGAGAACTGTGCTTCCTACACAAACGGGGCATATCTAGTTCAACTCAGTATTGGAAACTAAGTAAAACAGGAGCTTCTCTTCAGTCCAATACACTGTATTTGCTGGGAACAGACTCGAGTGCTATTTGCACTGTTTATGGCCAGAATAGCACAATAGTGGTGTTCTTACCCTGAATTAACACTTAATGCTAGAACTTGAAACTCAGTGTGAATCAACTCCGTTTCGGAAGTTGTATTGAACCCCAGTCGGCCTTACAAGAAAAACACTCTGCTTTTGAGAAACAGGCACTCTTGCACTCTACTGTGTTTCCTATAGGGCCAGTACAGTGAGCTAGCTCAGAACAAGAGAACTGTGCTTCCTACACAAACGGGGCATATCTAGTTCAACTCAGTATTGGAAACTAAGTAAACAGGAGCTTCTATTCAGTCCCATACTCTGTATTTGCTGGGAACAGACGCGAGTGCTATTTGCACTGTTTATGGCCAGAATAGCACAATAGTGGTGTTCTTACCCTGAATTAACACTTAATGCCAGAACTTGAAACTCAGTGTGAATCAACTCCGTTTCGGAAGTTGTATTGAACCCCAGTCGGCCTTACAAGAAAAACACTCTGCTTTTGAGAAACAGGCACTCTTGCACTCTACTGTGTTTCCTATAGGGCCAGTACAGTGAGCTAGCTCAGAACAAGAGAACTGTGCTTCCTACACAAACGGGGCATATCTAGTTCAACTCAGTATTGGAAACTAAGTAAAACAGGAGCTTCTCTTCAGTCCAATACACTGTATTTGCTGGGAACAGACGCGAGTGCTATTTGCACTGTTTATGGCCAGAATAGCACAATAGTGGTGTTCTTACCCTGAATTAACACTTAATGCTAGAACTTGAAACTCAGTGTGAATCAACTCCGTTTCGGATGTTGTATTGAACCCCAGTTGGCCTTACAAGAGAAACACTCTGCTTTTGAGAAACAGGCACTCTTGCACTCTACTGTGTTTCCTATAGGGCCAGTACAGTGAGCTAGCTCAGAACAAGAGAACTGTGCTTCCTACACAAACGGGGCATATCTAGTTCAACTCAGTATTGGAAACTAAGTAAAACAGGAGCTTCTCTTCAGTCCAATACACTGTATTTGCTGGGAACAGACGCGAGTGCTATTTGCACTGTTTATGGCCAGAATAGCACAATAGTGGTGTTCTTACCCTGAATTAACACTTAATGCTAGAACTTGAAACTCAGTGTGAATCAACTCCGTTTAGGAAGTTGTATTGAACCCCAGTCGGCCTTACAAGAGAAACACTCTGCTTTTGAGAAACAGGCACTCTTGCACTCTACTGTGTTTCCTATAGGGCCAGTACAGTGAGCTAGCTCAGAACAAGAGAACTGTGCTTCCTACACAAACGGGGCATATCTAGTTCAACTCAGTATTGGAAACTAAGTAAAACAGGAGCTTCTCTTCAGTCCAATACACTGTATTTGTTGGGAACAGACGCGAGTGCTATTTGCACTGTTTATGGCCAGAATAGCACAATAGTGGTGTTCTTACCCTGAATTAACACTTAATGCTAGAACTTGAAACTCAGTGTGAATCAACTCCGTTTCGGAAGTTGTATTGAACCCCAGTTGGCCTTACAAGAAAAACACTCTGCTTTTGAGAAACAGGCACTCTTGCACTCTACTGTGTTTCCTATAGGGCCAGTACAGTGAGCTAGCTCAGAACAAGAGAACTGTGCTTCCTACACAAACGGGGCATATCTAGTTCAAATCAGTATTGGAAACTAAGTAAAACAGGAGCTTCTCTTCAGTCCAATACACTGTATTTGCGGGGAACAGACGCGAGTGCTATTTGCACTGTTTATGGCCAGAATAGCACAATAGTGGTGTTCTTACCCTGAATTAACACTTTATGCTAGAACTTGAAACTCAGTGTGAATCAACTCCGTTTCAGAAGTTGTATTGAACCCCAGTCGGCCTTACAAGAAAAACACTCTGCTTTTGAGAAACAGGCACTCTTGCACTCTACTGTGTTTCCTATAGGGCCAGTACAGTGAGCTAGCTCAGAACAAGAGAACTGTGCTTCCTACACAAACGGGGCATATCTAGTTCAACTCAGTATTGGAAACTAAGTAAAAGAGGAGCTTCTCTTCAGTCCAATACACTGTATTTGCTGGGAACAGACGCGAGTGCTATTTGCACTGTTTATGGCCAGAATAGCACAATAGTGGTGTTCTTACCCTGAATTAACACTTAATGCTAGAACTTGAAACTCAGTGTGAATCAACTCCGTTTCGGAAGTTGTATTGAACCCCAGTCGGCCTTACAAGAAAAACACTCTGCTTTTGAGAAACAGGCACTCTTGCACTCTACTGTGTTTCCTATAGGGCCAGTACAGTGAGCTAGCTCAGAACAAGAGAACTGTGCTTCCTACTCAAACGGGGCATATCTAGTTCAACTCAGTATTGGAAACTAAGTAAAACAGGAGCTTCTCTTCAGTCCAATGCACTGTATTTGCTGGGAACAGACGCGAGTGCTATTTGCACTGTTTATGGCCAGAATAGCACAATAGTTGTGTTCTTACCCTGAATTAACACTTAATGCTAGAACTTGAAACTCAGTGTGAATCAACTCCGTTTCGGAAGTTGTATTGAACCCCAGTCGGCCTTACAAGAGAAACACTCTGCTTTTGAGAAACAGGCACTCTTGCACTCTACTGTGTTTCCTATAGGGCCAGTACAGTGAGCTAGCTCAGAACAAGAGAACTGTGCTTCCTACACAAACGGGGCATATCTAGTTCAACTCAGTATTGGAAACTAAGTAAAACAGGAGCTTCTCTTCAGTCCAATACACTGTATTTGCTGTGAACAGACGCGAGTGCTATTTGCACTGTTTATGGCCAGAATAGCACAATAGTGGTGTTCTTACCCTGAATTAACACTTAATGCTAGAACTTGAAACTCAGTGTGAATCAACTCCGTTTCGGAAGTTGTATTGAACCCCAGTCGGCCTTACAAGAAAAACACTCTGCTTTTGAGAAACAGGCACTCTTGCACTCTACTGTGTTTCCTATAGGGCCAGTACAATGAGCTAGCTCAGAACAAGAGAACTGTGCTTCCTACACAAACGGGGCATATCTAGTTCAACTCAGTATTGGAAACTAAGTAAACAGGAGCTTCTCTTCAGTCCAATACACTGTATTTGCTGGGAACAGACGCGAGTGCTATTTGCACTGTTTATGGCCAGAATAGCACAATAGTGGTGTTCTTACCCTGAATTAACACTTAATGCTAGAACTTGAAACTCAGTGTGAATCAACTCCGTTTCGGAAGTTGTATTGAACCCCAGTCGGCCTTACAAGAAAAACACTCTGCTTTTGAGAAACAGGCACTCTTGCACTCTACTGTGTTTCCTATAGGGCCAGTACAGTGAGCTAGCTCAGAACAAGAGAACTGTGCTTCCTACACAAACGGGGCATATCTAGTTCAACTCAGTATTGGAAACTAAGTAAACAGGAGCTTCTCTTCAGTCCAATACACTGTATTTGCTGGGAACAGACGCGAGTGCTATTTGCACTGTTTATGGCCAGAATAGCACAATAGTGGTGTTCTTACCCTGAATTAACACTTAATGCTAGAACTTGAAACTCAGTGTGAATCAACTCCGTTTCGGAAGTTGTATTGAACCCCAGTCGGCCTTACAAGAAAAACACTCTGCTTTTGAGAAACAGGCACTCTTGCACTCTACTGTGTTTCCTATAGGGCCAGTACAGTGAGCTAGCTCAGAACAAGAGAACTGTGCTTCCTACACAAACGGGGCATATCTAGTTCAACTCAGTATTGGAAACTAAGTAAAACAGGAGCTTCTCTTCAGTCCAATACACTGTATTTGCTGGGAACAGACGCGAGTGCTATTTGCACTGTTTATGGCCAGAATAGCACAATAGTGGTGTTCTTACCCTGAATTAACACTTAATGCTAGAACTTAAAACTCAGTGTGAATCAACTCCGTTTCGGAAGTTGTATTGAACCCCAGTTGGCCTTACAAGAGAAACACTCTGCTTTTGAGAAACAGGCACTCTTGCACTCTACTGTGTTTCCTATAGGGCCAGTACAGTGAGCTAGCTCAGAACAAGAGAACTGTGCTTCCTACACAAACGGGGCATATCTAGTTCAACTCAGTATTGGAAACTAAGTAAAACAGGAGCTTCTCTTCAGTAAAATACACTGTATTTGCTGGGAACAGACGCGAGTGCTATTTGCACTGTTTATGGCCAGAATAGCACAATAGTGGTGTTCTTACCCTGAATTAACACTTAATGCTAGAACTTGAAACTCAGTGTGAATCAACTCCGTTTAGGAAGTTGTATTGAACCCCAGTCGGCCTTACAAGAAAAACACTCTGATTGAGAAACAGGCACTCTTGCACTCTACTGTGTTTCCTATAGGGCCAGTACAGTGAGCTAGCTCAGAACAAGAGAACTGTGCTTCCTACACAAACGGGGCATATCTAGTTCAACTCAGTATTGGAAACTAAGTAAAACAGGAGCTTCTCTTCAGTCCAATACACTGTATTTGCTGGGAACAGACGCGAGTGCTATTTGCACTGTTTATGGCCAGAATAGCACAATAGTGGTGTTCTTACCCTGAATTAACACTTAATGCTAGAACTTGAAACTCAGTGTGAATCAACTCCGTTTCGGAAGTTGTATTGAACCCCAGTCGGCCTTACAAGAAAAACACTCTGCTTTTGAGAAACAGGCACTCTTGCACTCTACTGTGTTTCCTATAGGGCCAGTACAGTGAGCTAGCTCAGAACAAGAGAACTGTGCTTCCTACACAAACGGGGCATATCTAGTTCAACTCAGTATTGGAAACTAAGTAAAACAGGAGCTTCTCTTCAGTCCAATACACTGTATTTGCTGTGAACAGACGCGAGTGCTATTTGCACTGTTTATGGCCAGAATAGCACAATAGTGGTGTTCTTACCCTGAATTAACACTTAATGCTAGAACTTGAAACTCAGTGTGAATCAACTCCGTTTCGGAAGTTGTATTGAACCCCAGTCGGCCTTACCAGAAAAACACTCTGCTTTTGAGAAACAGGCACTCTTGCACTCTACTGTGTTTCCTATAGGGCCAGTACAGTGAGCTAGCTCAGAACAAGAGAACTGTGCTTCCTACACAAACGGGGCATATCTAGTTCAACTCAGTATTGGAAACTAAGTAAAACAGGAGCTTCTCTTCAGTCCAATACACTGTATTTGCTGGGAACAGACGCGAGTGCTATTTGCACTGTTTATGGCCAGAATAGCACAATAGTGGTGTTCTTACCCTGAATTAACACTTAATGCTAGAACTTGAAACTCAGTGTGAATCAACTCCGTTTCGGAAGTTGTATTGAACCCCAGTCGGCCTTACAAGAAAAACACTCTGATTTTGAGAAACAGGCACTCTTGCACTCTACTGTGTTTCCTATAGGGCCAGTACAGTGAGCTAGCTCAGAACAAGAGAACTGTGCTTCCTACACAAACGGGGCATATCTAGTTCAACTCAGTATTGGAAACTAAGTAAAACAGGAGCTTCTCTTCAGTCCAATACACTGTATTTGCTGGGAACAGACGCGAGTGCTATTTGCACTGTTTATGGCCAGAATAGCACAATAGTGGTGTTCTTACCCTGAATTAACACTTAATGCTAGAACTTAAAACTCAGTGTGAATCAACTCCGTTTCGGAAGTTGTATTGAACCCCAGTTGGCCTTACAAGAGAAACACTCTGCTTTTGAGAAACAGGCACTCTTGCACTCTACTGTGTTTCCTATAGGGCCAGTACAGTGAGCTAGCTCAGAACAAGAGAACTGTGCTTCCTACACAAACGGGGCATATCTAGTTCAACTCAGTATTGGAAACTAAGTAAAACAGGAGCTTCTCTTCAGTCCAATACACTGTATTTGCTGGGAACAGACGCGAGTGCTATTTGCACTGTTTATGGCCAGAATAGCACAATAGTGGTGTTCTTACCCTGAATTAACACTTAATGCTAGAACTTGAAACTCAGTGTGAATCAACTCCGTTTAGGAAGTTGTATTGAACCCCAGTCGGCCTTACAAGAAAAACACTCTGATTTTGAGAAACAGGCACTCTTGCACTCTACTGTGTTTCCTATAGGGCCAGTACAGTGAGCTAGCTCAGAACAAGAGAACTGTGCTTCCTACACAAACGGGGCATATCTAGTTCAACTCAGTATTGGAAACTAAGTAAAACAGGAGCTTCTCTTCAGTCCAATACACTGTATTTGCTGGGAACAGACGCGAGTGCTATTTGCACTGTTTATGGCCAGAATAGCACAATAGTGGTGTTCTTACCCTGAATTAACACTTAATGCTAGAACTTGAAACTCAGTGTGAATCAACTCCGTTTCGGAAGTTGTATTGAACCCCAGTCGGCCTTACAAGAAAAACACTCTGCTTTTGAGAAACAGGCACTCTTGCACTCTACTGTGTTTCCTATAGGGCCAGTACAGTGAGCTAGCTCAGAACAAGAGAACTGTGCTTCCTACACAAACGGGGCATATCTAGTTCAACTCAGTATTGGAAACTAAGTAAAACAGGAGCTTCTCTTCAGTCCAATACACTGTATTTGCTGTGAACAGACGCGAGTGCTATTTGCACTGTTTATGGCCAGAATAGCACAATAGTGGTGTTCTTACCCTGAATTAACACTTAATGCTAGAACTTGAAACTCAGTGTGAATCAACTCCGTTTCGGAAGTTGTATTGAACCCCAGTCGGCCTTACCAGAAAAACACTCTGCTTTTGAGAAACAGGCACTCTTGCACTCTACTGTGTTTCCTATAGGGCCAGTACAGTGAGCTAGCTCAGAACAAGAGAACTGTGCTTCCTACACAAACGGGGCATATCTAGTTCAACTCAGTATTGGAAACTAAGTAAAACAGGAGCTTCTCTTCAGTCCAATACACTGTATTTGCTGGGAACAGACGCGAGTGCTATTTGCACTGTTTATGGCCAGAATAGCACAATAGTGGTGTTCTTACCCTGAATTAACACTTAATGCTAGAACTTGAAACTCAGTGTGAATCAACTCCGTTTCGGAAGTTGTATTGAACCCCAGTCGGCCTTACAAAAAAACACTCTGCTTTTGAGAAACAGGCACTCTTGCACTCTACTGTGTTTCCTATAGGGCCAGTACAGTGAGCTAGCTCAGAACAAGAGAACTGTGCTTCCTACACAAACGGGGCATATCTAGTTCAACTCAGTATTGGAAACTAAGTAAAACAGGAGCTTCTCTTCAGTCCAATACACTGTATTTGCTGGGAACAGACGCGAGTGCTATTTGCACTGTTTATGGCCAGAATAGCACAATAGTGGTGTTCTTACCCTGAATTAACACTTAATGCTAGAACTTGAAACTCAGTGTGAATCAACTCCGTTTCGGAAGTTGTATTGAACCCCAGTCGGCCTTACAAGAAAAACACTCTGCTTTTGAGAAACAGGCACTCTTGCACTCTACTGTGTTTCCTATAGGGCCAGTACAGTGAGCTAGCTCAGAACAATAGAACTGTGCTTCCTACACAAACGGGGCATATCTAGTTCAACTCAGTATTGGAAACTAAGTAAACAGGAGTTTCTCTTCAGTCCAATACACTGTATTTGCTGGGAACAGACGCGAGTGCTATTTGCACTGTTTATGGCCAGAATAGCACAATAGTGGTGTTCTTACCCTGAATTAACACTTAATGCCAGAACTTGAAACTCAGTGTCAATCAACTCCGTTTCGGAAGTTGTATTGAACCCCAGTCGGCCTTACAAGAAAAACACTCTGCTTTTGAGAAACAGGCACTCTTGCACTCTACTGTGTTTCCTATAGGGCCAGTACAGTGAGCTAGCTCAGAACAAGAGAACTGTGCTTCCTACACAAACGGGGCATATCTAGTTCAACTCAGTATTGGAAACTAAGTAAAAGAGGAGCTTCTCTTCAGTCCAATACACTGTATTTGCTGGGAACAGACGCGAGTGCTATTTGCACTGTTTATGGCCAGAATAGCACAATAGTGGTGTTCTTACCCTGAATTAACACTTAATGCTAGAACTTGAAACTCAGTGTGAATCAACTCCGTTTCGGAAGTTGTATTGAACCCCAGTCGGCCTTACAAGAAAAACACTCTGCTTTTGAGAAACAGGCACTCTTGCACTCTACTGTGTTTCCTATAGGGCCAGTACAGTGAGCTAGCTCAGAACAAGAGAACTGTGCTTCCTACACAAACGGGGCATATCTAGTTCAACTCAGTATTGGAAACTAAGTAAAACAGGAGCTTCTCTTCAGTCCAATACACTGTATTTGCTGGGAACTGACGCGAGTGCTATTTGCACTGTTTATGGCCAGAATAGCACAATAGTGGTGTTCTTACCCTGAATTAACACTTAATGCTAGAACTTGAAACTCAGTGTGAATCAACTCCGTTTCGGAAGTTGTATTGAACCCCAGTTGGCCTTACAAGAGAAACACTCTGCTTTTGAGAAACAGGCACTCTTGCACTCTACTGTGTTTCCTATAGGGCCAGTACAGTGAGCTAGCTCAGAACAAGAGAACTGTGCTTCCTACACAAACGGGGCATATCTAGTTCAACTCAGTATTGGAAACTAAGTAAAACAGGAGCTTCTCTTCAGTCCAATACACTGTATTTGCTGGGAACAGACGCGAGTGCTATTTGCACTGTTTATGGCCAGAATAGCACAATAGTGGTGTTCTTACCCTGAATTAACACTTAATGCTAGAACTTGAAACTCAGTGTGAATCAACTCCGTTTCGGAAGTTGTATTGAACCCCAGTCGGCCTTACAAGAAAAACACTCTGCTTTTGAGAAACAGGCACTCTTGCACTCTACTGTGTTTCCTATAGGGCCAGTACAGTGAGCTAGCTCAGAACAAGAGAACTGTGCTTCCTACACAAACGGGGCATATCTAGTTCAACTCAGTATTGGAAACTAAGTAAAACAGGAGCTTCTCTTCAGTCCAATACACTGTATTTGCTGGGAACAGACGCGAGTGCTATTTGCACTGTTTATGGCCAGAATAGCACAATAGTGGTGTTCTTACCCTGAATTAACACTTAATGCTAGAACTTGAAACTCAGTGTGAATCAACTCCGTTTCGGAAGTTGTATTGAACCCCAGTCGGCCTTACCAGAAAAACACTCTGCTTTTGAGAAACAGGCACTCTTGCACTCTACTGTGTTTCCTATAGGGCCAGTACAGTGAGCTAGCTCAGAACAAGAGAACTGTGCTTCCTACACAAACGGGGCATATCTAGTTCAACTCAGTATTGGAAACTAAGTAAAACAGGAGCTTCTCTTCAGTCCAATACACTGTATTTGCTGGGAACAGACGCGAGTGCTATTTGCACTGTTTATGGCCAGAATAGCACAATAGTGGTGTTCTTACCCTGAATTAACACTTAATGCTAGAACTTGAAACTCAGTGTGAATCAACTCCGTTTCGGAAGTTGTATTGAACCCCAGTCGGCCTTACAAGAAAAACACTCTGCTTTTGAGAAACAGGCACTCTTGCACTCTACTGTGTTTCCTATAGGGCCAGTACAGTGAGCTAGCTCAGAACAAGAGAACTGTGCTTCCTACACAAACGGGGCATATCTAGTTCAACTCAGTATTGGAAACTAAGTAAACAGGAGCTTCTCTTCAGTCCAATACACTGTATTTGCTGTGAACAGACGCGAGTGCTATTTGCACTGTTTATGGCCAGAATAGCACAATAGTGGTGTTCTTACCCTGAATTAACACTTAATGCTAGAACTTGAAACTCAGTGTGAATCAACTCCGTTTCGGAAGTTGTATTGAACCCCAGTCGGCCTTACCAGAAAAACACTCTGCTTTTGAGAAACAGGCACTCTTGCACTCTACTGTGTTTCCTATAGGGCCAGTACAGTGAGCTAGCTCAGAACAAGAGAACTGTGCTTCCTACACAAACGGGGCATATCTAGTTCAACTCAGTATTGGAAACTAAGTAAAACAGGAGCTTCTCTTCAGTCCAATACACTGTATTTGCTGGGAACAGACGCGAGTGCTATTTGCACTGTTTATGGCCAGAATAGCACAATAGTGGTGTTCTTACCCTGAATTAACACTTAATGCTAGAACTTGAAACTCAGTGTGAATCAACTCCGTTTCGGAAGTTGTATTGAACCCCAGTCGGCCTTACAAAAAAACACTCTGCTTTTGAGAAACAGGCACTCTTGCACTCTACTGTGTTTCCTATAGGGCCAGTACAGTGAGCTAGCTCAGAACAAGAGAACTGTGCTTCCTACACAAACGGGGCATATCTAGTTCAACTCAGTATTGGAAACTAAGTAAAAGAGGAGCTTCTCTTCAGTCCAATACACTGTATTTGCTGGGAACAGACGCGAGTGCTATTTGCACTGTTTATGGCCAGAATAGCACAATAGTGGTGTTCTTACCCTGAATTAACACTTAATGCTAGAACTTGAAACTCAGTGTGAATCAACTCCGTTTCGGAAGTTGTATTGAACCCCAGTCGGCCTTACAAGAAAAACACTCTGCTTTTGAGAAACAGGCACTCTTGCACTCTACTGTGTTTCCTATAGGGCCAGTACAGTGAGCTAGCTCAGAACAAGAGAACTGTGCTTCCTACACAAACGGGGCATATCTAGTTCAACTCAGTATTGGAAACTAAGTAAACAGGAGTTTCTCTTCAGTCCAATACACTGTATTTGCTGGGAACAGACGCGAGTGCTATTTGCACTGTTTATGGCCAGAATAGCACAATAGTGGTGTTCTTACCCTGAATTAACACTTAATGCCAGAACTTGAAACTCAGTGTGAATCAACTCCGTTTCGGAAGTTGTATTGAACCCCAGTCGGCCTTACAAGAAAAACACTCTGCTTTTGAGAAACAGGCACTCTTGCACTCTACTGTGTTTCCTATAGGGCCAGTACAGTGAGCTAGCTCAGAACAAGAGAACTGTGCTTCCTACACAAACGGGGCATATCTAGTTCAACTCAGTATTGGAAACTAAGTAAAAGAGGAGCTTCTCTTCAGTCCAATACACTGTATTTGCTGGGAACAGACGCGAGTGCTATTTGCACTGTTTATGGCCAGAATAGCACAATAGTGGTGTTCTTACCCTGAATTAACACTTAATGCTAGAACTTGAAACTCAGTGTGAATCAACTCCGTTTCGGAAGTTGTATTGAACCCCAGTCGGCCTTACAAGAAAAACACTCTGCTTTTGAGAAACAGGCACTCTTGCACTCTACTGTGTTTCCTATAGGGCCAGTACAGTGAGCTAGCTCAGAACAAGAGAACTGTGCTTCCTACACAAACGGGGCATATCTAGTTCAACTCAGTATTGGAAACTAAGTAAAACAGGAGCTTCTCTTCAGTCCAATACACTGTATTTGCTGGGAACTGACGCGAGTGCTATTTGCACTGTTTATGGCCAGAATAGCACAATAGTGGTGTTCTTACCCTGAATTAACACTTAATGCTAGAACTTGAAACTCAGTGTGAATCAACTCCGTTTCGGAAGTTGTATTGAACCCCAGTCGGCCTTACAAGAGAAACACTCTGCTTTTGAGAAACAGGCACTCTTGCACTCTACTGTGTTTCCTATAGGGCCAGTACAGTGAGCTAGCTCAGAACAAGAGAACTGTGCTTCCTACACAAACGGGGCATATCTAGTTCAACTCAGTATTGGAAACTAAGTAAAACAGGAGCTTCTCTTCAGTCCAATACACTGTATTTGCTGGGAACAGACGCGAGTGCTATTTGCACTGTTTATGGCCAGAATAGCACAATAGTGGTGTTCTTACCCTGAATTAACACTTAATGCTAGAACTTGAAACTCAGTGTGAATCAACTCCGTTTCGGAAGTTGTATTGAACCCCAGTCGGCCTTACAAGAAAAACACTCTGCTTTTGAGAAACAGGCACTCTTGCACTCTACTGTGTTTCCTATAGGGCCAGTACAGTGAGCTAGCTCAGAACAAGAGAACTGTGCTTCCTACACAAACGGGGCATATCTAGTTCAACTCAGTATTGGAAACTAAGTAAAACAGGAGCTTCTCTTCAGTCCAATACACTGTATTTGCTGTGAACAGACGCGAGTGCTATTTGCACTGTTTATGGCCAGAATAGCACAATAGTGGTGTTCTTACCCTGAATTAACACTTAATGCTAGAACTTGAAACTCAGTGTGAATCAACTCCGTTTCGGAAGTTGTATTGAACCCCAGTCGGCCTTACAAGAAAAACACTCTGCTTTTGAGAAACAGGCACTCTTGTACTCTACTGTGTTTCCTATAGGGCCAGTACAGTGAGCTAGCTCAGAACAAGAGAACTGTGCTTCCTACACAAACGGGGCATATCTAGTTCAACTCAGTATTGGAAACTAAGTAAAACAGGAGCTTCTCTTAGGTCCAATACACTGTATTTGCTGTGAACAGACGCGAGTGCTATTTGCACTGTTTATGGCCAGAATAGCACAATAGTGGTGTTCTTACCCTGAATTAACACTTAATGCTAGAACTTGAAACTCAGTGTGAATCAACTCCGTTTCGGAAGTTGTATTGAACCCCAGTCGGCCTTACAAGAAAAACACTCTGCTTTTGAGAAACAGGCACTCTTGCACTCTACTGTGTTTCCTATAGGGCCAGTACAGTGAGCTAGCTCAGAACAAGAGAACTGTGCTTCCTACACAAACGGGGCATATCTAGTTCAACTCAGTATTGGAAACTAAGTAAAACAGGAGCTTCTCTTCAGTCCAATACACTGTATTTGCTGGGAACAGACGCGAGTGCTATTTGCACTGTTTATGGCCAGAATAGCACAATAGTGGTGTTCTTACCCTGAATTAACACTTAATGCTAGAACTTGAAACTCAGTGTGAATCAACTCCGTTTCGGAAGTTGTATTGAACCCCAGTCGGCCTTACAAGAAAAACACTCTGCTTTTGAGAAACAGGCACTCTTGTACTCTACTGTGTTTCCTATAGGGCCAGTACAGTGAGCTAGCTCAGAACAAGAGAACTGTGCTTCCTACACAAACGGGGCATATCTAGTTCAACTCAGTATTGGAAACTAAGTAAAACAGGAGCTTCTCTTAGGTCCAATACACTGTATTTGCTGTGAACAGACGCGAGTGCTATTTGCACTGTTTATGGCCAGAATAGCACAATAGTGGTGTTCTTACCCTGAATTAACACTTAATGCTAGAACTTGAAACTCAGTGTGAATCAACTCCGTTTCGGAAGTTGTATTGAACCCCAGTCGGCCTTACAAGAAAAACACTCTGCTTTTGAGAAACAGGCACTCTTGCACTCTACTGTGTTTCCTATAGGGCCAGTACAGTGAGCTAGCTCAGAACAAGAGAACTGTGCTTCCTACACAAACGGGGCATATCTAGTTCAACTCAGTATTGGAAACTAAGTAAAACAGGAGCTTCTCTTCAGTCCAATACACTGTATTTGCTGGGAACAGACGCGAGTGCTATTTGCACTGTTTATGGCCAGAATAGCACAATAGTGGTGTTCTTACCCTGAATTAACACTTAATGCTAGAACTTGAAACTCAGTGTGAATCAACTCCGTTTCCGAAGTTGTATTGAACCCCAGTCGGCCTTACAAGAAAAACACTCTGCTTTTGAGAAACAGGCACTCTTGCACTCTACTGTGTTTCCTATAGGGCCAGTACAGTGAGCTAGCTCAGAACAAGAGAACTGTGCTTCCTACACAAACGGGGCATATCTAGTTCAACTCAGTATTGGAAACTAAGTAAAACAGGAGCTTCTCTTCAGTCCAATGCACTGTATTTGCTGGGAACAGACGCGAGTGCTATTTGCACTGTTTATGGCCAGAATAGCACAATAGTGGTGTTCTTACCCTGAATTAACACTTAATGCTAGAACTTGAAACTCAGTGTGAATCAACTCCGTTTCGGAAGTTGTATTGAACCCCAGTTGGCCTTACAAGAGAAACACTCTGCTTTTGAGAAACAGGCACTCTTGCACTCTACTGTGTTTCCTATAGGGCCAGTACAGTGAGCTAGCTCAGAACAAGAGAACTGTGCTTCCTACACCAACGGGTCATATCTAGTTCAACTCAGTATTGGAAACTATGTAAAACAGGAGCTTCTCTTCAGTCCAATACACTGTATTTGCTGGGAACAGACGCGAGTGCTATTTGCATTGTTTATGGCCAGAATAGCACAATAGTGGTGTTCTTACCCTGAATTAACACTTAATGCTAGAACTTGAAACTCAGTGTGAATCAACTCCGTTTCGGAAGTTGTATTGAACCCCAGTCGGCCTTACAAGAAAAACACTCTGCTTTTGAGAAACAGGCACTCTTGCACTCTACTGTGTTTCCTATAGGGCCAGTACAGTGAGCTAGCTCAGAACAAGAGAACTGTGCTTCCTACACAAACGGGGCATATCTAGTTCAACTCAGTATTGGAAACTAAGTAAACAGGAGCTTCTCTTCAGTCTAATACACTGTATTTGCTGGGAACAGACGCGAGTGCTATTTGCACTGTTTATGGCCAGAATAGCACAATAGTGGTGTTCTTACCCTGAATTAACACTTAATGCTAGAACTTGAAACTCAGTGTGAATCAACTCCGTTTCGGAAGTTGTATTGAACCCCAGTCGGCCTTACAAGAGAAACACTCTGCTTTTGAGAAACAGGCACTCTTGCACTCTACTGTGTTTCCTATAGGGCCATTACAGTGAGCTAGCTCAGAACAAGAGAACTGTGCTTCCTACACAAACAGGGCATATCTAGTTCAACTCAGTATTGGAAACTAAGTAAAACAGGAGCTTCTCTTCAGTCCAATACACTGTATTTGCTGGGAACAGACGCGAGTGCTATTTGCACTGTTTATGGCCAGAATAGCACAATAGTGGTGTTCTTACCCTGAATTAACACTTAATGCTAGAACTTCAAACTCAGTGTGAATCAACTCCGTTTCGGAAGTTGTATTGAACCCCAGTCGGCCTTACAAGAGAAACACTCTGCTTTTGAGAAACAGGCACTCTTGCACTCTACTGTGTTTCCTATAGGGCCAGTAAAGTGAGCTAGCTCAGAACAAGAGAACTGTGCTTCCTACACAAACGGGGCATATCTAGTTCAACTCAGTATTGGAAACTAAGTAAAACAGGAGCTTCTCTTCAGTCCAATACACTGTATTTGCTGGGAACAGACGCGAGTGCTATTTGCACTGTTTATGGCCAGAATAGCACAATAGTGGTGTTCTTACCCTGAATTAACACTTAATGCTAGAACTTGAAACTCAGTGTGAATCAACTCCGTTTAGGAAGTTGTATTGAACCCCAGTCGGCCTTACAAGAAAAACACTCTGCTTTTGAGAAACAGGCACTCTTGCACTCTACTGTGTTTCCCATAGGGCCAGTACAGTGAGCTAGCTCAGAACAAGAGAACTGTGCTTCCTACACAAACGGGGCATATCTAGTTCAACTCAGTATTGGAAACTAAGTAAAACAGGAGCTTCTCTTCAGTCCAATACACTGTATTTGCTGGGAACAGACGCGAGTTCTATTTGCACTGTTTATTGCCAGAATAGCACAATAGTGGTGTTCTTACCCTGAATTAACACTTAATGCTAGAACTTGAAACTCAGTGTGAATCAACTCCGTTTCGGAAGTTGTATTGAACCCCAGTCGGCCTTACAAGAAAAACACTCTGCTTTTGAGAAACAGGCACTCTTGCACTCTACTGTGTTTCCGATAGGGCCAGTACAGTGAGCTAGCTCAGAACAAGAGAACTGTGCTTCCTACACAAACGGGGCATATCTAGTTCAACTCAGTATTGGAAACTAAGTAAAACAGGAGCTTCTCTTCAGTCCAATACACTGTATTTGCTGGGAACAGACGCGAGTGCTATTTGCACTGTTTATGGCCAGAATAGCACAATAGTGGTGTTCTTACCCTGAATTAACACTTAATGCTAGAACTTGAAACTCAGTGTGAATCAACTCCGTTTCGGAAGTTGTATTGAACCCCAGTCGGCCTTACAAGAAAAACACTCTGCTTTTGAGAAACAGGCACTCTTGCACTCTACTGTGTTTCCTATAGGGCCAGTACAGTGAGCTAGCTCAGAACAAGAGAACTGTGCTTCCTACACAAACGGGGCATATCTAGTTCAACTCAGTATTGGAAACTAAGTAAAACAGGAGCTTCTCTTCAGTCCAATGCACTGTATTTGCTGGGAACAGACGCGAGTGCTATTTGCACTGTTTATGGCCAGAATAGCACAATAGTGGTGTTCTTACCCTGAATTAACACTTAATGCTAGAACTTGAAACTCAGTGTGAATCAACTCCGTTTAGGAAGTTGTATTGAACCCCAGTCGGCCTTACAAGAAAAACACTCTGCTTTTGAGAAACAGGCACTCTTGCACTCTACTGTGTTTCCTATAGGGCCAGTACAGTGAGCTAGCTCAGAACAAGAGAACTGTGCTTCCTACACAAACGGGGCATATCTAGTTCAACTCAGTATTGGAAACTAAGTAAAACAGGAGCTTCTCTTCAGTCCAATACACTGTATTTGCTGGGAACAGACGCGAGTGCTATTTGCACTGTTTATGGCCAGAATAGCACAATAGTGGTGTTCTTACCCTGAATTAACACTTAATGCTAGAACTTGAAACTCAGTGTGAATCAACTCCGTTTCGGAAGTTGTATTGAACCCCAGTCGGCCTTACAAGAAAAACACTCTGCTTTTGAGAAACAGGCACTCTTGCACTCTACTGTGTTTCCTATAGGGCCAGTACAGTGAGCTAGCTCAGAACAAGAGAACTGTGCTTCCTACACAAACGGGGCATATCTAGTTCAACTCAGTATTGGAAACTAAGTAAACAGGAGCTTCTCATCAGTCTAATACACTGTATTTGCTGGGAACAGACGCGAGTGCTATTTGCACTGTTTATGGCCAGAATAGCACAATAGTGGTGTTCTTACCCTGAATTAACACTTAATGCTAGAACTTGAAACTCAGTGTGAATCAACTCCGTTTCGGAAGTTGTATTGAACCCCAGTCGGCCTTACAAGAAAAACACTCTGCTTTTGAGAAACAGGCACTCTTGCACTCTACTGTGTTTCCTATAGGGCCATTACAGTGAGCTAGCTCAGAACAAGAGAACTGTGCTTCCTACACAAACGGGGCATATCTAGTTCAACTCAGTATTGGAAACTAAGTAAAACAGGAGCTTCTCTTCAGTCCAATACACTGTATTTGCTGGGAACAGACGCGAGTGCTATTTGCACTGTTTATGGCCAGAATAGCACAATAGTGGTGTTCTTACCCTGAATTAACACTTAATGCTAGAACTTCAAACTCAGTGTGAATCAACTCCGTTTCGGAAGTTGTATTGAACCCCAGTCGGCCTTACAAGAGAAACACTCTGCTTTTGAGAAACAGGCACTCTTGCACTCTACTGTGTTTCCTATAGGGCCAGTAAAGTGAGCTAGCTCAGAACAAGAGAACTGTGCTTCCTACACAAACGGGGCATATCTAGTTCAACTCAGTATTGGAAACTAAGTAAAACAGGAGCTTCTCTTCAGTCCAATACACTGTATTTGCTGGGAACAGACGCGAGTGCTATTTGCACTGTTTATGGCCAGAATAGCACAATAGTGGTGTTCTTACCCTGAATTAACACTTAATGCTAGAACTTGAAACTCAGTGTGAATCAACTCCGTTTAGGAAGTTGTATTGAACCCCAGTCGGCCTTACAAGAAAAACACTCTGCTTTTGAGAAACAGGCACTCTTGCACTCTACTGTGTTTCCCATAGGGCCAGTACAGTGAGCTAGCTCAGAACAAGAGAACTGTGCTTCCTACACAAACGGGGCATATCTAGTTCAACTCAGTATTGGAAACTAAGTAAAACAGGAGCTTCTCTTCAGTCCAATACACTGTATTTGCTGGGAACAGACGCGAGTTCTATTTCCACTGTTTATGGCCAGAATAGCACAATAGTGGTGTTCTTACCCTGAATTAACACTTAATGCTAGAACTTGAAACTCAGTGTGAATCAACTCCGTTTCGGAAGTTGTATTGAACCCCAGTCGGCCTTACAAGAAAAACACTCTGCTTTTGAGAAACAGGCACTCTTGCACTCTACTGTGTTTCCGATAGGGCCAGTACAGTGAGCTAGCTCAGAACAAGAGAACTGTGCTTCCTACACAAACGGGGCATATCTAGTTCAACTCAGTATTGGAAACTAAGTAAAACAGGAGCTTCTCTTCAGTCCAATACACTGTATTTGCTGGGAACAGACGCGAGTGCTATTTGCACTGTTTATGGCCAGAATAGCACAATAGTGGTGTTCTTACCCTGAATTAACACTTAATGCTAGAACTTGAAACTCAGTGTGAATCAACTCCGTTTCGGAAGTTGTATTGAACCCCAGTCGGCCTTACAAGAAAAACACTCTGCTTTTGAGAAACAGGCACTCTTGCACTCTACTGTGTTTCCTATAGGGCCAGTACAGTGAGCTAGCTCAGAACAAGAGAACTGTGCTTCCTACACAAACGGGGCATATCTAGTTCAACTCAGTATTGGAAACTAAGTAAAACAGGAGCTTCTCTTCAGTCCAATACACTGTATTTGCTGGGAACAGACGCGAGTGCTATTTGCACTGTTTATGGCCAGAATAGCACAATAGTGGTGTTCTTACCCTGAATTAACACTTAATGCTAGAACTTGAAACTCAGTGTGAATCAACTCCGTTTCGGAAGTTGTATTGAACCCCAGTCGGCCTTACAAGAAAAACACTCTGCTTTTGAGAAACAGGCACTCTTGCACTCTACTGTGTTTCCGATAGGGCCAGTACAGTGAGCTAGCTCAGAACAAGAGAACTGTGCTTCCTACACAAACGGGGCATATCTAGTTCAACTCAGTATTGGAAACTAAGTAAAACAGGAGCTTCTCTTCAGTCCAATACACTGTATTTGCTGGGAACAGACGCGAGTGCTATTTGCACTGTTTATGGCCAGAATAGCACAATAGTGGTGTTCTTACCCTGAATTAACACTTAATGCTAGAACTTGAAACTCAGTGTGAATCAACTCCGTTTCGGAAGTTGTATTGAACCCCAGTCGGCCTTACAAGAAAAACACTCTGCTTTTGAGAAACAGGCACTCTTGCACTCTACTGTGTTTCCTATAGGGCCAGTACAGTGAGCTAGCTCAGAACAAGAGAACTGTGCTTCCTACACAAACGGGGCATATCTAGTTCAACTCAGTATTGGAAACTAAGTAAAACAGGAGCTTCTCTTCAGTCCAATACACTGTATTTGCTGGGAACAGACGCGAGTGCTATTTGCACTGTTTATGGCCAGAATAGCACAATAGTGGTGTTCTTACCCTGAATTAACACTTAATGCTAGAACTTGAAACTCAGTGTGAATCAACTCCGTTTAGGAAGTTGTATTGAACCCCAGTCGGCCTTACAAGAAAAACACTCTGCTTTTGAGAAACAGGCACTCTTGCACTCTACTGTGTTTCCTATAGGGCCAGTACAGTGAGCTAGCTCAGAACAAGAGAACTGTGCTTCCTACACAAACGGGGCATATCTAGTTCAACTCAGTATTGGAAACTAAGTAAAACAGGAGCTTCTCTTCAGTCCAATACACTGTATTTGCTGGGAACAGACGCGAGTGCTATTTGCACTGTTTATGGCCAGAATAGCACAATAGTGGTGTTCTTACCCTGAATTAACACTTAATGCTAGAACTTGAAACTCAGTGTGAATCAACTCCGTTTCGGAAGTTGTATTGAACCCCAGTCGGCCTTACAAGAAAAACACTCTGCTTTTGAGAAACAGGCACTCTTGCACTCTACTGTGTTTCCTATAGGGCCAGTACAGTGAGCTAGCTCAGAACAAGAGAACTGTGCTTCCTACACAAACGGGGCATATCTAGTTCAACTCAGTATTGGAAACTAAGTAAAACAGGAGCTTCTCTTCAGTCCAATACACTGTATTTGCTGGGAACAGACGCGAGTGCTATTTGCACTGTTTATGGCCAGAATAGCACAATAGTGGTGTTCTTACCCTGAATTAACACTTAATGCTAGAACTTGAAACTCAGTGTGAATCAACTCCGTTTCGGAAGTTGTATTGAACCCCAGTCGGCCTTACAAGAAAAACACTCTGCTTTTGAGAAACAGGCACTCTTGTACTCTACTGTGTTTCCTATAGGGCCAGTACAGTGAGCTAGCTCAGAACAAGAGAACTGTGCTTCCTACACAAACGGGGCATATCTAGTTCAACTCAGTATTGGAAACTAAGTAAAACAGGAGCTTCTCTTAGGTCCAATACACTGTATTTGCTGTGAACAGACGCGAGTGCTATTTGCACTGTTTATTGCCAGAATAGCACAATAGTGGTGTTCTTACCCTGAATTAACACTTAATGCTAGAACTTGAAACTCAGTGTGAATCAACTCCGTTTCGGAAGTTGTATTGAACCCCAGTCGGCCTTACAAGAAAAACACTCTGCTTTTGAGAAACAGGCACTCTTGCACTCTACTGTGTTTCCTATAGGGCCAGTACAGTGAGCTAGCTCAGAACAAGAGAACTGTGCTTCCTACACAAACGGGGCATATCTAGTTCAACTCAGTATTGGAAACTAAGTAAAACAGGAGCTTCTCTTCAGTCCAATACACTGTATTTGCTGGGAACAGACGCGAGTGCTATTTGCACTGTTTATGGCCAGAATAGCACAATAGTGGTGTTCTTACCCTGAATTAACACTTAATGCTAGAACTTGAAACTCAGTGTGAATCAACTCCGTTTCGGAAGTTGTATTGAACCCCAGTCGGCCTTACAAGAAAAACACTCTGCTTTTGAGAAACAGGCACTCTTGCACTCTACTGTGTTTCCTATAGGGCCAGTACAGTGAGCTAGCTCAGAACAAGAGAACTGTGCTTCCTACACAAACGGGGCATATCTAGTTCAACTCAGTATTGGAAACTAAGTAAAACAGGAGCTTCTCTTCAGTCCAATGCACTGTATTTGCTGGGAACAGACGCTAGTGCTATTTGCACTGTTTATGGCCAGAATAGCACAATAGTGGTGTTCTTACCCTGAATTAACACTTAATGCTAGAACTTGAAACTCAGTGTGAATCAACTCCGTTTCGGAAGTTGTATTGAACCCCAGTTGGCCTTACAAGAGAAACACTCTGCTTTTGAGAAACAGGCACTCTTGCACTCTACTGTGTTTCCTATAGGGCCAGTACAGTGAGCTAGCTCAGAACAAGAGAACTGTGCTTCCTACACCAACGGGTCATATCTAGTTCAACTCAGTATTGGAAACTATGTAAAACAGGAGCTTCTCTTCAGTCCAATACACTGTATTTGCTGGGAACAGACGCGAGTGCTATTTGCATTGTTTATGGCCAGAATAGCACAATAGTGGTGTTCTTACCCTGAATTAACACTTAATGCTAGAACTTGAAACTCAGTGTGAATCAACTCCGTTTCGGAAGTTGTATTGAACCCCAGTCGGCCTTACAAGAAAAACACTCTGCTTTTGAGAAACAGGCACTCTTGCACTCTACTGTGTTTCCTATAGGGCCAGTACAGTGAGCTAGCTCAGAACAAGAGAACTGTGCTTCCTACACAAACGGGGCATATCTAGTTCAACTCAGTATTGGAAACTAAGTAAACAGGAGCTTCTCTTCAGTCTAATACACTGTATTTGCTGGGAACAGACGCGAGTGCTATTTGCACTGTTTATGGCTAGAATAGCACAATAGTGGTGTTCTTACCCTGAATTAACACTTAATGCTAGAACTTGAAACTCAGTGTGAATCAACTCCGTTTCGGAAGTTGTATTGAACCCCAGTCGGCCTTACAAGAAAAACACTCTGCTTTTGAGAAACAGGCACTCTTGCACTCTACTGTGTTTCCTATAGGGCCATTACAGTGAGCTAGCTCAGAACAAGAGAACTGTGCTTCCTACACAAACGGGGCATATCTAGTTCAACTCAGTATTGGAAACTAAGTAAAACAGGAGCTTCTCTTCAGTCCAATACACTGTATTTGCTGGGAACAGACGCGAGTGCTATTTGCACTGTTTATGGCCAGAATAGCACAATAGTGGTGTTCTTACCCTGAATTAACACTTAATGCTAGAACTTCAAACTCAGTGTGAATCAACTCCGTTTCGGAAGTTGTATTGAACCCCAGTCGGCCTTACAAGAGAAACACTCTGCTTTTGAGAAACAGGCACTCTTGCACTCTACTGTGTTTCCTATAGGGCCAGTAAAGTGAGCTAGCTCAGAACAAGAGAACTGTGCTTCCTACACAAACGGGGCATATCTAGTTCAACTCAGTATTGGAAACTAAGTAAAACAGGAGCTTCTCTTCAGTCCAATACACTGTATTTGCTGGGAACAGACGCGAGTGCTATTTGCACTGTTTATGGCCAGAATAGCACAATAGTGGTGTTCTTACCCTGAATTAACACTTAATGCTAGAACTTGAAACTCAGTGTGAATCAACTCCGTTTAGGAAGTTGTATTGAACCCCAGTCGGCCTTACAAGAAAAACACTCTGCTTTTGAGAAACAGGCACTCTTGCACTCTACTGTGTTTCCCATAGGGCCAGTACAGTGAGCTAGCTCAGAACAAGAGAACTGTGCTTCCTACACAAACGGGGCATATCTAGTTCAACTCAGTATTGGAAACTAAGTAAAACAGGAGCTTCTCTTCAGTCCAATACACTGTATTTGCTGGGAACAGACGCGAGTTCTATTTCCACTGTTTATGGCCAGAATAGCACAATAGTGGTGTTCTTACCCTGAATTAACACTTAATGCTAGAACTTGAAACTCAGTGTGAATCAACTCCGTTTCGGAAGTTGTATTGAACCCCAGTCGGCCTTACAAGAAAAACACTCTGCTTTTGAGAAACAGGCACTCTTGCACTCTACTGTGTTTCCGATAGGGCCAGTACAGTGAGCTAGCTCAGAACAAGAGAACTGTGCTTCCTACACAAACGGGGCATATCTAGTTCAACTCAGTATTGGAAACTAAGTAAAACAGGAGCTTCTCTTCAGTCCAATACACTGTATTTGCTGGGAACAGACGCGAGTGCTATTTGCACTGTTTATGGCCAGAATAGCACAATAGTGGTGTTCTTACCCTGAATTAACACTTAATGCTAGAACTTGAAACTCAGTGTGAATCAACTCCGTTTCGGAAGTTGTATTGAACCCCAGTCGGCCTTACAAGAAAAACACTCTGCTTTTGAGAAACAGGCACTCTTGCACTCTACTGTGTTTCCTATAGGGCCAGTACAGTGAGCTAGCTCAGAACAAGAGAACTGTGCTTCCTACACAAACGGGGCATATCTAGTTCAACTCAGTATTGGAAACTAAGTAAAACAGGAGCTTCTCTTCAGTCCAATACACTGTATTTGCTGGGAACAGACGCGAGTGCTATTTGCACTGTTTATGGCCAGAATAGCACAATAGTGGTGTTCTTACCCTGAATTAACACTTAATGCTAGAACTTGAAACTCAGTGTGAATCAACTCCGTTTAGGAAGTTGTATTGAACCCCAGTCGGCCTTACAAGAAAAACACTCTGCTTTTGAGAAACAGGCACTCTTGCACTCTACTGTGTTTCCTATAGGGCCAGTACAGTGAGCTAGCTCAGAACAAGAGAACTGTGCTTCCTACACAAACGGGGCATATCTAGTTCAACTCAGTATTGGAAACTAAGTAAAACAGGAGCTTCTCTTCAGTCCAATACACTGTATTTGCTGGGAACAGACGCGAGTGCTATTTGCACTGTTTATGGCCAGAATAGCACAATAGTGGTGTTCTTACCCTGAATTAACACTTAATGCTAGAACTTGAAACTCAGTGTGAATCAACTCCGTTTCGGAAGTTGTATTGAACCCCAGTCGGCCTTACAAGAAAAACACTCTGCTTTTGAGAAACAGGCACTCTTGCACTCTACTGTGTTTCCTATAGGGCCAGTACAGTGAGCTAGCTCAGAACAAGAGAACTGTGCTTCCTACACAAACGGGGCATATCTAGTTCAACTCAGTATTGGAAACTAAGTAAAACAGGAGCTTCTCTTCAGTCCAATACACTGTATTTGCTGGGAACAGACGCGAGTGCTATTTGCACTGTTTATGGCCAGAATAGCACAATAGTGGTGTTCTTACCCTGAATTAACACTTAATGCTAGAACTTGAAACTCAGTGTGAATCAACTCCGTTTCGGAAGTTGTATTGAACCCCAGTCGGCCTTACCAGAAAAACACTCTGCTTTTGAGAAACAGGCACTCTTGTACTCTACTGTGTTTCCTATAGGGCCAGTACAGTGAGCTAGCTCAGAACAAGAGAACTGTGCTTCCTACACAAACGGGGCATATCTAGTTCAACTCAGTATTGGAAACTAAGTAAAACAGGAGCTTCTCTTAGGTCCAATACACTGTATTTGCTGTGAACAGACGCGAGTGCTATTTGCACTGTTTATTGCCAGAATAGCACAATAGTGGTGTTCTTACCCTGAATTAACACTTAATGCTAGAACTTGAAACTCAGTGTGAATCAACTCCGTTTCGGAAGTTGTATTGAACCCCAGTCGGCCTTACAAGAAAAACACTCTGCTTTTGAGAAACAGGCACTCTTGCACTCTACTGTGTTTCCTATAGGGCCAGTACAGTGAGCTAGCTCAGAACAAGAGAACTGTGCTTCCTACACAAACGGGGCATATCTAGTTCAACTCAGTATTGGAAACTAAGTAAAACAGGAGCTTCTCTTCAGTCCAATACACTGTATTTGCTGGGAACAGACGCGAGTGCTATTTGCACTGTTTATGGCCAGAATAGCACAATAGTGGTGTTCTTACCCTGAATTAACACTTAATGCTAGAACTTGAAACTCAGTGTGAATCAACTCCGTTTCGGAAGTTGTATTGAACCCCAGTCGGCCTTACAAGGAAAACACTCTGCTTTTGAGAAACAGGCACTCTTGCACTCTACTGTGTTTCCTATAGGGCCAGTACAGTGAGCTAGCTCAGAACAAGAGAACTGTGCTTCCTACACAAACGGGGCATATCTAGTTCAACTCAGTATTGGAAACTAAGTAAAACAGGAGCTTCTCTTCAGTCCAATACACTGTATTTGCTGGGAACAGACGCGAGTGCTATTTGCACTGTTTATGGCCAGAATAGCACAATAGTGGTGTTCTTACCCTGAATTAACACTTAATGCTAGAACTTCTAACTCAGTGTGAATCAACTCCGTTTCGGAAGTTGTATTGAACCCCAGTCGGCCTTACAAGAAAAACACTCTGCTTTTGAGAAACAGGCACTCTTGCACTCTACTGTGTTTCCTATAGGGCCAGTACAGTGAGCTAGCTCAGAACAAGAGAACTGTGCTTCCTACACAAACGGGGCATATCTAGTTCAACTCAGTATTGGAAACTAAGTAAAACAGGAGCTTCTCTTCAGTCCAATGCACTGTATTTGCTGGGAACAGACGCTAGTGCTATTTGCACTGTTTATGGCCAGAATAGCACAATAGTGGTGTTCTTACCCTGAATTAACACTTAATGCTAGAACTTGAAACTCAGTGTGAATCAACTCCGTTTCGGAAGTTGTATTGAACCCCAGTTGGCCTTACAAGAGAAACACTCTGCTTTTGAGAAACAGGCACTCTTGCACTCTACTGTGTTTCCTATAGGGCCAGTACAGTGAGCTAGCTCAGAACAAGAGAACTGTGCTTCCTACACCAACGGGTCATATCTAGTTCAACTCAGTATTGGAAACTATGTAAAACAGGAGCTTCTCTTCAGTCCAATACACTGTATTTGCTGGGAACAGACGCGAGTGCTATTTGCATTGTTTATGGCCAGAATAGCACAATAGTGGTGTTCTTACCCTGAATTAACACTTAATGCTAGAACTTGAAACTCAGTGTGAATCAACTCCGTTTCGGAAGTTGTATTGAACCCCAGTCGGCCTTACAAGAAAAACACTCTGCTTTTGAGAAACAGGCACTCTTGCACTCTACTGTGTTTCCTATAGGGCCAGTACAGTGAGCTAGCTCAGAACAAGAGAACTGTGCTTCCTACACAAACGGGGCATATCTAGTTCAACTCAGTATTGGAAACTAAGTAAACAGGAGCTTCTCTTCAGTCTAATACACTGTATTTGCTGGGAACAGACGCGAGTGCTATTTGCACTGTTTATGGCCAGAATAGCACAATAGTGGTGTTCTTACCCTGAATTAACACTTAATGCTAGAACTTGAAACTCAGTGTGAATCAACTCCGTTTCGGAAGTTGTATTGAACCCCAGTCGGCCTTACAAGAAAAACACTCTGCTTTTGAGAAACAGGCACTCTTGCACTCTACTGTGTTTCCTATAGGGCCATTACAGTGAGCTAGCTCAGAACAAGAGAACTGTGCTTCCTACACAAACGGGGCATATCTAGTTCAACTCAGTATTGGAAACTAAGTAAAACAGGAGCTTCTCTTCAGTCCAATACACTGTATTTGCTGGGAACAGACGCGAGTGCTATTTGCACTGTTTATGGCCAGAATAGCACAATAGTGGTGTTCTTACCCTGAATTAACACTTAATGCTAGAACTTCAAACTCAGTGTGAATCAACTCCGTTTCGGAAGTTGTATTGAACCCCAGTCGGCCTTACAAGAGAAACACTCTGCTTTTGAGAAACAGGCACTCTTGCACTCTACTGTGTTTCCTATAGGGCCAGTAAAGTGAGCTAGCTCAGAACAAGAGAACTGTGCTTCCTACACAAACGGGGCATATCTAGTTCAACTCAGTATTGGAAACTAAGTAAAACAGGAGCTTCTCTTCAGTCCAATACACTGTATTTGCTGGGAACAGACGCGAGTGCTATTTGCACTGTTTATGGCCAGAATAGCACAATAGTGGTGTTCTTACCCTGAATTAACACTTAATGCTAGAACTTGAAACTCAGTGTGAATCAACTCCGTTTAGGAAGTTGTATTGAACCCCAGTCGGCCTTACAAGAAAAACACTCTGCTTTTGAGAAACAGGCACTCTTGCACTCTACTGTGTTTCCCATAGGGCCAGTACAGTGAGCTAGCTCAGAACAAGAGAACTGTGCTTCCTACACAAACGGGGCATATCTAGTTCAACTCAGTATTGGAAACTAAGTAAAACAGGAGCTTCTCTTCAGTCCAATACACTGTATTTGCTGGGAACAGACGCGAGTTCTATTTCCACTGTTTATGGCCAGAATAGCACAATAGTGGTGTTCTTACCCTGAATTAACACTTAATGCTAGAACTTGAAACTCAGTGTGAATCAACTCCGTTTCGGAAGTTGTATTGAACCCCAGTCGGCCTTACAAGAAAAACACTCTGCTTTTGAGAAACAGGCACTCTTGCACTCTACTGTGTTTCCGATAGGGCCAGTACAGTGAGCTAGCTCAGAACAAGAGAACTGTGCTTCCTACACAAACGGGGCATATCTAGTTCAACTCAGTATTGGAAACTAAGTAAAACAGGAGCTTCTCTTCAGTCCAATACACTGTATTTGCTGGGAACAGACGCGAGTGCTATTTGCACTGTTTATGGCCAGAATAGCACAATAGTGGTGTTCTTACCCTGAATTAACACTTAATGCTAGAACTTGAAACTCAGTGTGAATCAACTCCGTTTCGGAAGTTGTATTGAACCCCAGTCGGCCTTACAAGAAAAACACTCTGCTTTTGAGAAACAGGCACTCTTGCACTCTACTGTGTTTCCTATAGGGCCAGTACAGTGAGCTAGCTCAGAACAAGAGAACTGTGCTTCCTACACAAACGGGGCATATCTAGTTCAACTCAGTATTGGAAACTAAGTAAAACAGGAGCTTCTCTTCAGTCCAATACACTGTATTTGCTGTGAACAGACGCGAGTGCTATTTGCACTGTTTATGGCCAGAATAGCACAATAGTGGTGTTCTTACCCTGAATTAACACTTAATGCTAGAACTTGAAACTCAGTGTGAATCAACTCCGTTTCGGAAGTTGTATTGAACCCCAGTCGGCCTTACAAGAAAAACACTCTGCTTTTGAGAAACAGGCACTCTTGCACTCTACTGTGTTTCCTATAGGGCCAGTACAGTGAGCTAGCTCAGAACAAGAGAACTGTGCTTCCTACACAAACGGGGCATATCTAGTTCAACTCAGTATTGGAAACTAAGTAAAACAGGAGCTTCTCTTCAGTCCAATACACTGTATTTGCTGGGAACAGACGCGAGTGCTATTTGCACTGTTTATGGCCAGAATAGCACAATAGTGGTGTTCTTACCCTGAATTAACACTTAATGCTAGAACTTGAAACTCAGTGTGAATCAACTCCGTTTCGGAAGTTGTATTGAACCCCAGTCGGCCTTACAAGAAAAACACTCTGCTTTTGAGAAACAGGCACTCTTGCACTCTACTGTGTTTCCTATAGGGCCAGTACAGAGAGCTAGCTCAGAACAAGAGAACTGTGCTTCCTACACAAACGGGGCATATCTAGTTCAACTCAGTATTGGAAACTAAGTAAAACAGGAGCTTCTCTTCAGTCCAATACACTGTATTTGCTGGGAACAGACGCGAGTGCTATTTGCACTGTTTATGGCCAGAATAGCACAATAGTGGTGTTCTTACCCTGAATTAACACTTAATGCTAGAACTTGAAACTCAGTGTGAATCAACTCCGTTTCGGAAGTTGTATTGAACCCCAGTCGGCCTTACAAGAAAAACACTCTGCTTTTGAGAAACAGGCACTCTTGCACTCTACTGTGTTTCCTATAGGGCCAGTACAGTGAGCTAGCTCAGAACAAGAGAACTGTGCTTCCTACACAAACGGGGCATATCTAGTTCAACTCAGTATTGGAAACTAAGTAAAACAGGAGCTTCTCTTCAGTCCAATACACTGTATTTGCTGGGAACAGACGCGAGTGCTATTTGCACTGTTTATGGCCAGAATAGCACAATAGTGGTGTTCTTACCCTGAATTAACACTTAATGCTAGAACTTGAAACTCAGTGTGAATCAACTCCGTTTCGGAAGTTGTATTGAACCCCAGTCGGCCTTACAAGAAAAACACTCTGCTTTTGAGAAACAGGCACTCTTGCACTCTACTGTGTTTCCTATAGGGCCAGTACAGTGAGCTAGCTCAGAACAAGAGAACTGTGCTTCCTACACAAACGGGGCATATCTAGTTCAACTCAGTATTGGAAACTAAGTAAAAGAGGAGATTCTCTTCAGTCCAATACACTGTATTTGCTGGGAACAGACGCGAGTGCTATTTGCACTGTTTATGGCCAGAATAGCACAATAGTGGTGTTCTTACCCTGAATTAACACTTAATGCTAGAACTTGAAACTCAGTGTGAATCAACTCCGCTTCGGAAGTTGTATTGAACCCCAGTCGGCCTTACAAGAAAAACACTCTGCTTTTGAGAAACAGGCACTCTTGCACTCTACTGTGTTTCCTATAGGGCCAGTACAGTGAGCTAGCTCAGAACAAGAGAACTGTGCTTCCTACACAAACGGGGCATATCTAGTTCAACTCAGTATTGGAAACTAAGTAAAACAGGAGCTTCTCTTCAGTCCAATGCACTGTATTTGCTGGGAACAGACGCTAGTGCTATTTGCACTGTTTATGGCCAGAATAGCACAATAGTGGTGTTCTTACCCTGAATTAACACTTAATGCTAGAACTTGAAACTCAGTGTGAATCAACTCCGTTTCGGAAGTTGTATTGAACCCCAGTCGGCCTTACAAGAGAAACACTCTGCTTTTGAGAAACAGGCACTCTTGCACTCTACTGTGTTTCCTATAGGGCCAGTACAGTGAGCTAGCTCAGAACAAGAGAACTGTGCTTCCTACACCAACGGGTCATATCTAGTTCAACTCAGTATTGGAAACTATGTAAAACAGGAGCTTCTCTTCAGTCCAATACACTGTATTTGCTGGGAACAGACGCGAGTGCTATTTGCATTGTTTATGGCCAGAATAGCACAATAGTGGTGTTCTTACCCTGAATTAACACTTAATGCTAGAACTTGAAACTCAGTGTGAATCAACTCCGTTTCGGAAGTTGTATTGAACCCCAGTCGGCCTTACAAGAAAAACACTCTGCTTTTGAGAAACAGGCACTCTTGCACTCTACTGTGTTTCCTATAGGGCCAGTACAGTGAGCTAGCTCAGAACAAGAGAACTGTGCTTCCTACACAAACGGGGCATATCTAGTTCAACTCAGTATTGGAAACTAAGTAAACAGGAGCTTCTCTTCAGTCTAATACACTGTATTTGCTGGGAACAGACGCGAGTGCTATTTGCACTGTTTATGGCCAGAATAGCACAATAGTGGTGTTCTTACCCTGAATTAACACTTAATGCTAGAACTTGAAACTCAGTGTGAATCAACTCCGTTTCGGAAGTTGTATTGAACCCCAGTCGGCCTTACAAGAAAAACACTCTGCTTTTGAGAAACAGGCACTCTTGCACTCTACTGTGTTTCCTATAGGGCCATTACAGTGAGCTAGCTCAGAACAAGAGAACTGTGCTTCCTACACAAACGGGGCATATCTAGTTCAACTCAGTATTGGAAACTAAGTAAAACAGGAGCTTCTCTTCAGTCCAATACACTGTATTTGCTGGGAACAGACGCGAGTGCTATTTGCACTGTTTATGGCCAGAATAGCACAATAGTGGTGTTCTTACCCTGAATTAACACTTAATGCTAGAACTTCAAACTCAGTGTGAATCAACTCCGTTTCGGAAGTTGTATTGAACCCCAGTCGGCCTTACAAGAGAAACACTCTGCTTTTGAGAAACAGGCACTCTTGCACTCTACTGTGTTTCCTATAGGGCCAGTAAAGTGAGCTAGCTCAGAACAAGAGAACTGTGCTTCCTACACAAACGGGGCATATCTAGTTCAACTCAGTATTGGAAACTAAGTAAAACAGGAGCTTCTCTTCAGTCCAATACACTGTATTTGCTGGGAACAGACGCGAGTGCTATTTGCACTGTTTATGGCCAGAATAGCACAATAGTGGTGTTCTTACCCTGAATTAACACTTAATGCTAGAACTTGAAACTCAGTGTGAATCAACTCCGTTTAGGAAGTTGTATTGAACCCCAGTCGGCCTTACAAGAAAAACACTCTGCTTTTGAGAAACAGGCACTCTTGCACTCTACTGTGTTTCCCATAGGGCCAGTACAGTGAGCAAGCTCAGAACAAGAGAACTGTGCTTCCTACACAAACGGGGCATATCTAGTTCAACTCAGTATTGGAAACTAAGTAAAACAGGAGCTTCTCTTCAGTCCAATACACTGTATTTGCTGGGAACAGACGCGAGTTCTATTTCCACTGTTTATGGCCAGAATAGCACAATAGTGGTGTTCTTACCCTGAATTAACACTTAATGCTAGAACTTGAAACTCAGTGTGAATCAACTCCGTTTCGGAAGTTGTATTGAACCCCAGTCGGCCTTACAAGAAAAACACTCTGCTTTTGAGAAACAGGCACTCTTGCACTCTACTGTGTTTCCGATAGGGCCAGTACAGTGAGCTAGCTCAGAACAAGAGAACTGTGCTTCCTACACAAACGGGGCATATCTAGTTCAACTCAGTATTGGAAACTAAGTAAAACAGGAGCTTCTCTTCAGTCCAATACACTGTATTTGCTGGGAACAGACGCGAGTGCTATTTGCACTGTTTATGGCCAGAATAGCACAATAGTGGTGTTCTTACCCTGAATTAACACTTAATGCTAGAACTTGAAACTCAGTGTGAATCAACTCCGTTTCGGAAGTTGTATTGAACCCCAGTCGGCCTTACAAGAAAAACACTCTGCTTTTGAGAAACAGGCACTCTTGCACTCTACTGTGTTTCCTATAGGGCCAGTACAGTGAGCTAGCTCAGAACAAGAGAACTGTGCTTCCTACACAAACGGGGCATATCTAGTTCAACTCAGTATTGGAAACTAAGTAAAACAGGAGCTTCTCTTCAGTCCAATACACTGTATTTGCTGTGAACAGACACGAGTGCTATTTGCACTGTTTATGGCCAGAATAGCACAATAGTGGTGTTCTTACCCTGAATTAACACTTAATGCTAGAACTTGAAACTCAGTGTGAATCAACTCCGTTTCGGAAGTTGTATTGAACCCCAGTCGGCCTTACAAGAAAAACACTCTGCTTTTGAGAAACAGGCACTCTTGCACTCTACTGTGTTTCCTATAGGGCCAGTACAGTGAGCTAGCTCAGAACAAGAGAACTGTGCTTCCTACACAAACGGGGCATATCTAGTTCAACTCAGTATTGGAAACTAAGTAAAACAGGAGCTTCTCTTCAGTCCAATACACTGTATTTGCTGGGAACAGACGCGAGTGCTATTTGCACTGTTTATGGCCAGAATAGCACAATAGTGGTGTTCTTACCCTGAATTAACACTTAATGCTAGAACTTGAAACTCAGTGTGAATCAACTCCGTTTCGGAAGTTGTATTGAACCCCAGTCGGCCTTACAAGAAAAACACTCTGCTTTTGAGAAACAGGCACTCTTGCACTCTACTGTGTTTCCTATAGGGCCAGTACAGAGAGCTAGCTCAGAACAAGAGAACTGTGCTTCCTACACAAACGGGGCATATCTAGTTCAACTCAGTATTGGAAACTAAGTAAAACAGGAGCTTCTCTTCAGTCCAATACACTGTATTTGCTGGGAACAGACGCGAGTGCTATTTGCACTGTTTATGGCCAGAATAGCACAATAGTGGTGTTCTTACCCTGAATTAACACTTAATGCTAGAACTTGAAACTCAGTGTGAATCAACTCCGTTTCGGAAGTTGTATTGAACCCCAGTCGGCCTTACAAGAAAAACACTCTGCTTTTGAGAAACAGGCACTCTTGCACTCTACTGTGTTTCCTATAGGGCCAGTACAGTGAGCTAGCTCAGAACAAGAGAACTGTGCTTCCTACACAAACGGGGCATATCTAGTTCAACTCAGTATTGGAAACTAAGTAAAACAGGAGCTTCTCTTCAGTCCAATACACTGTATTTGCTGGGAACAGACGCGAGTGCTATTTGCACTGTTTATGGCCAGAATAGCACAATAGTGGTGTTCTTACCCTGAATTAACACTTAATGCTAGAACTTGAAACTCAGTGTGAATCAACTCCGTTTCGGAAGTTGTATTGAACCCCAGTCGGCCTTACAAGAAAAACACTCTGCTTTTGAGAAACAGGCACTCTTGCACTCTACTGTGTTTCCTATAGGGCCAGTACAATGAGCTAGCTCTGAACAAGAGAACTGTGCTTCCTACACAAACGGGGCATATCTAGTTCAACTCAGTATTGGAAACTAAGTAAAAGAGGAGATTCTCTTCAGTCCAATACACTGTATTTGCTGGGAACAGACGCGAGTGCTATTTGCACTGTTTATGGCCAGAATAGCACAATAGTGGTGTTCTTACCCTGAATTAACACTTAATGCTAGAACTTGAAACTCAGTGTGAATCAACTCCGCTTCGGAAGTTGTATTGAACCCCAGTCGGCCTTACAAGAAAAACACTCTGCTTTTGAGAAACAGGCACTCTTGCACTCTACTGTGTTTCCTATAGGGCCAGTACAGTGAGCTAGCTCAGAACAAGAGAACTGTGCTTCCTACACAAACGGGGCATATCTAGTTCAACTCAGTATTGGAAACTAAGTAAAACAGGAGCTTCTCTTCAGTCCAATACACTGTATTTGCTGGGAACAGAGGCGAGTGCTATTTGCACTGTTTATGGCCAGAATAGCACAATAGTGGTGTTCTTACCCTGAATTAACACTTAATGCTAGAACTTGAAACTCAGTGTGAATCAACTCCGTTTCGGAAGTTGTATTGAACCCCAGTCGGCCTTACAAGAAAAACACTCTGCTTTTGAGAAACAGGCACTCTTGCACTCTACTGTGTTTCCTATAGGGCCAGTACAGTGAGCTAGCTCAGAACAAGAGAACTGTGCTTCCTACACAAACGGGGCATATCTAGTTCAACTCAGTATTGGAAACTAAGTAAAACAGGAGCTTCTCTTCAGTCCAATACACTGTATTTGCTGGGAACAGACGCGAGTGCTATTTGCACTGTTTATGGCCAGAATAGCACAATAGTGGTGTTCTTACCCTGAATTAACACTTAATGCTAGAACTTGAAACTCAGTGTGAATCAACTCCGTTTCGGAAGTTGTATTGAACCCCAGTCGGCCTTACAAGAAAAACACTCTGCTTTTGAGAAACAGGCACTCTTGCACTCTACTGTGTTTCCTATAGGGCCAGTACAGTGAGCTAGCTCAGAACAAGAGAACTGTGCTTCCTACACAAACGGGGCATATCTAGTTCAACTCAGTATTGGAAACTAAGTAAAACAGGAGCTTCTCTTCAGTCCAATACACTGTATTTGCTGGGAACAGACGCGAGTGCTATTTGCACTGTTTATGGCCAGAATAGCACAATAGTGGTGTTCTTACCCTGAATTAACACTTAATGCTAGAACTTGAAACTCAGTGTGAATCAACTCCGTTTCGGAAGTTGTATTGAACCCCAGTCAGCCTTACAAGAGAAACACTCTGCTTTTGAGAAACAGGCACTCTTGCACTCTACTGTGTTTCCTATAGGGCCAGTACAGTGAGCTAGCTCAGAACAAGAGAACTGTGCTTCCTACACAAACGGGGCATATCTAGTTCAACTCAGTATTGGAAACTAAGTAAAACAGGAGCTTCTCTTCAGTCCAATACACTGTATTTGCTGGGAACAGACGCGAGTGCTATTTGCACTGTTTATGGCCAGAATAGCACAATAGTGGTGTTCTTACCCTGAATTAACACTTAATGCTAGAACTTGAAACTCAGTGTGAATCAACTCCGTTTCGGAAGTTGTATTGAACCCCAGTCGGCCTTACAAGAGAAACACTCTGCTTTTGAGAAACAGGCACTCTTGCACTCTACTGTGTTTCCTATAGGGCCAGTACAGTGAGCTAGCTCAGAACAAGAGAACTGTGCTTCCTACACAAACGGGGCGTATCTAGTTCAACTCAGTATTGGAAACTAAGTAAAACAGGAGCTTCTCTTCAGTCCAATGCACTGTATTTGCTGGGAACAGACGCGAGTGCTATTTGCACTGTTTATGGCCAGAATAGCACAATAGTGGTGTTCTTACCCTGAATTAACACTTAATGCTAGAACTTGAAACTCAGTGTGAATCAACTCCGTTTCGGAAGTTGTATTGAACCCCAGTTGGCCTTACAAGAGAAACACTCTGCTTTTGAGAAACAGGCACTCTTGCACTCTACTGTGTTTCCTATAGGGCCAGTACAGTGAGCTAGCTCAGAACAAGAGAACTGTGCTTCCTACACAAACGGGGCATATCTAGTTCAACTCAGTATTGGAAACTAAGTAAAACAGGAGCTTCTCTTCAGTCCAATACACTGTATTTGCTGGGAACAGACGCGAGTGCTATTTGCACTGTTTATGGCCAGAATAGCACAATAGTGGTGTTCTTACCCTGAATTAACACTTAATGCTAGAACTTGAAACTCAGTGTGAATCAACTCCGTTTAGGAAGTTGTATTGAACCCCAGTCGGCCTTACAAGAAAAACACTCTGCTTTTGAGAAACAGGCACTCTTGCACTCTACTGTGTTTCCTATAGGGCCAGTACAGTGAGCTAGCTCAGAACAAGAGAACTGTGCTTCCTACACAAACGGGGCATATCTAGTTCAACTCAGTATTGGAAACTAAGTAAACAGGAGCTTCTCTTCAGTCCAATACACTGTATTTGCTGGGAACAGACGCGAGTGCTATTTGCACTGTTTATGGCCAGAATAGCACAATAGTGGTGTTCTTACCCTGAATTAACACTTAATGCTAGAACTTGAAACTCAGTGTGAATCAACTCCGTTTCGGAAGTTGTATTGAACCCCAGTCGGCCTTACAAGAGAAACACTCTGCTTTTGAGAAACAGGCACTCTTGCACTCTACTGTGTTTCCTATAGGGCCAGTACAGTGAGCTAGCTCAGAACAAGAGAACTGTGCTTCCTACACAAACGGGGCATATCTAGTTCAACTCAGTATTGGAAACTAAGTAAAACAGGAGCTTCTCTTCAGTCCAATGCACTGTATTTGCTGGGAACAGACGCGAGTGCTATTTGCACTGTTTATGGCCAGAATAGCACAATAGTGGTGTTCTTACCCTGAATTAACACTTAATGCTAGAACTTGAAACTCAGTGTGAATCAACTCCGTTTCGGAAGTTGTATTGAACCCCAGTCGGCCTTACAAGAAAAACACTCTGCTTTTGAGAAACAGGCACTCTTGCACTCTACTGTGTTTCCTATAGGGCCAGTACAGTGAGCTAGCTCAGAACAAGAGAACTGTGCTTCCTACACAAACGGGGCATATCTAGTTCAACTCAGTATTGGAAACTAAGTAAAACAGGAGCTTCTCTTCAGTCCAATACACTGTATTTGCTGGGAACAGACGCGAGTGCTATTTGCACTGTTTATGGCCAGAATAGCACAATAGTGGTGTTCTTACCCTGAATTAACACTTAATGCTAGAACTTGAAACTCAGTGTGAATCAACTCCGTTTAGGAAGTTGTATTGAACCCCAGTCGGCCTTACAAGAAAAACACTCTGCTTTTGAGAAACAGGCACTCTTGCACTCTACTGTGTTTCCTATAGGGCCAGTACAGTGAGCTAGCTCAGAACAAGAGAACTGTGCTTCCTACACAAACGGGGCATATCTAGTTCAACTCAGTATTGGAAACTAAGTAAACAGGAGCTTCTCTTCAGTCCAATACACTGTATTTGCTGGGAACAGACGCGAGTGCTATTTGCACTGTTTATGGCCAGAATAGCACAATAGTGGTGTTCTTACCCTGAATTAACACTTAATGCCAGAACTTGAAACTCAGTGTGAATCAACTCCGTTTCGGAAGTTGTATTGAACCCCAGTCGGCCTTACAAGAAAAACACTCTGCTTTTGAGAAACAGGCACTCTTGCACTCTACTGTGTTTCCTATAGGGCCAGTACAGTGAGCTAGCTCAGAACAAGAGAACTGTGCTTCCTACACAAACGGGGCATATCTAGTTCAACTCAGTATTGGAAACTAAGTAAACAGGAGCTTCTCTTCAGTCCAATACACTGTATTTGCTGGGAACAGACGCGAGTGCTATTTGCACTGTTTATGGCCAGAATAGCACAATAGTGGTGTTCTTACCCTGAATTAACACTTAATGCCAGAACTTGAAACTCAGTGTGAATCAACTCCGTTTCGGAAGTTGTATTGAACCCCAGTCGGCCTTACAAGAAAAACACTCTGCTTTTGAGAAACAGGCACTCTTGCACTCTACTGTGTTTCCTATAGGGCCAGTACAGTGAGCTAGCTCAGAACAAGAGAACTGTGCTTCCTACACAAACGGGGCATATCTAGTTCAACTCAGTATTGGAAACTAAGTAAAACAGGAGCTTCTCTTCAGTCCAATACACTGTATTTGCTGGGAACAGACGCGAGTGCTATTTGCACTGTTTATGGCCAGAATAGCACAATAGTGGTGTTCTTACCCTGAATTAACACTTAATGCTAGAACTTGAAACTCAGTGTGAATCAACTCCGTTTCGGAAGTTGTATTGAACCCCAGTGGGCCTTACAAGAGAAACACTCTGCTTTTGAGAAACAGGCACTCTTGCACTCTACTGTGTTTCCTATAGGGCCAGTACAGTGAGCTAGCTCAGAACAAGAGAACTGTGCTTCCTACACAAACGGGGCATATCTAGTTCAACTCAGTATTGGAAACTAAGTAAAACAGGAGCTTCTCTTCAGTCCAATACACTGTATTTGCTGGGAACAGACGCGAGTGCTATTTGCACTGTTTATGGCCAGAATAGCACAATAGTGGTGTTCTTACCCTGAATTAACACTTAATGCTAGAACTTGAAACTCAGTGTGAATCAACTCCGTTTCGGAAGTTGTATTGAACCCCAGTCGGCCTTACAAGAAAAACACTCTGCTTTTGAGAAACAGGCACTCTTGCACTCTACTGTGTTTCCTATAGGGCCAGTACAGTGAGCTAGCTCAGAACAAGAGAACTGTGCTTCCTACACAAACGGGGCATATCTAGTTCAACTCAGTATTGGAAACTAAGTAAAACAGGAGCTTCTCTTCAGTCCAATACACTGTATTTGCTGGGAACAGACGCGAGTGCTATTTGCACTGTTTATGGCCAGAATAGCACAATAGTGGTGTTCTTACCCTGAATTAACACTTAATGCTAGAACTTGAAACTCAGTGTGAATCAACTCCGTTTAGGAAGTTGTATTGAACCCCAGTCGGCCTTACAAGAAAAACACTCTGCTTTTGAGAAAGAGGCACTCTTGCACCCTACTGTGTTTCCTATAGGGCCAGTACAGTGAGCTAGCTCAGAACAAGAGAACTGTGCTTCCTACACAAACGGGGCATATCTAGTTCAACTCAGTATTGGAAACTAAGTAAAACAGGAGCTTCTCTTCAGTCCAATACACTGTATTTGCTGGGAACAGACGCGAGTGCTATTTGCACTGTTTATGGCCAGAATAGCACAATAGTGGTGTTCTTACCCTGAATTAACACTTAATGCTAGAACTTGAAACTCAGTGTGAATCAACTCCGTTTCAGAAGTTGTATTGAACCCCAGTCGGCCTTACAAGAAAAACACTCTGCTTTTGAGAAACAGGCACTCTTTCACTCTACTGTGTTTCCTATAGGGCCAGTACAGTGAGCTAGCTCAGAACAAGAGAACTGTGCTTCCTACACAAACGGGGCATATCTAGTTCAACTCAGTATTGGAAACTAAGTAAAACAGGAGCTTCTCTTCAGTCCAATACACTGTATTTGCTGGGAACAGACGCGAGTGCTATTTGCACTGTTTATGGCCAGAATAGCACAATAGTGGTGTTCTTACCCTGAATTAACACTTAATGCTAGAACTTGAAACTCAGTGTGAATCAACTCCGTTTAGGAAGTTGTATTGAACCCCAGTCGGCCTTACAAGAAAAACAATCTGCTTTTGAGAAACAGGCACTCTTGCACTCTACTGTGTTTCCTATAGGGCCAGTACAGTGAGCTAGCTCAGAACAAGAGAACTGTGCTTCCTACACAAACGGGGCATATCTAGTTCAACTCAGTATTGGAAACTAAGTAAAACAGGAGCTTCTCTTCAGTCCAATACACTGTATTTGCTGGGAACAGACGCGAGTGCTATTTGCACTGTTTATGGCCAGAATAGCACAATAGTGGTGTTCTTACCCTGAATTAACACTTAATGCTAGAACTTGAAACTCAGTGTGAATCAACTCCGTTTCGGAAGTTGTATTGAACCCCAGTCGGCCTTACAAGAGAAACACTCTGCTTTTGAGAAACAGGCACTCTTGCACTCTACTGTGTTTCCTATAGGGCCAGTACAGTGAGCTAGCTCAGAACAAGAGAACTGTGCTTCCTACACAAACGGGGCATATCTAGTTCAACTCAGTATTGGAAACTAAGTAAAACAGGAGCTTCTCTTCAGTCCAATACACTGTATTTGCTGGGAACAGACGCGAGTGCTATTTGCACTGTTTATGGCCAGAATAGCACAATAGTGGTGTTCTTACCCTGAATTAACACTTAATGCTAGAACTTGAAACTCAGTGTGAATCAACTCCGTTTCGGAAGTTGTATTGAACCCCAGTCGGCCTTACAAGAAAAACACTCTGCTTTTGAGAAACAGGCACTCTTTCACTCTACTGTGTTTCCTATAGGGCCAGTACAGTGAGCTAGCTCAGAACAAGAGAACTGTGCTTCCTACACAAACGGGGCATATCTAGTTCAACTCAGTATTGGAAACTAAGTAAAACAGGAGCTTCTCTTCAGTCCAATACACTGTATTTGCTGGGAACAGACGCGAGTGCTATTTGCACTGTTTATGGCCAGAATAGCACAATAGTGGTGTTCTTACCCTGAATTAACACTTAATGCTAGAACTTGAAACTCAGTGTGAATCAACTCCGTTTAGGAAGTTGTATTGAACCCCAGTCGGCCTTACAAGAAAAACACTCTGCTTTTGAGAAACAGGCACTCTTGCACTCTACTGTGTTTCCTATAGGGCCAGTACAGTGAGCTAGCTCAGAACAAGAGAACTGTGCTTCCTACACAAACGGGGCATATCTAGTTCAACTCAGTATTGGAAACTAAGTAAAACAGGAGCTTCTCTTCAGTCCAATACACTGTATTTGCTGGGAACAGACGCGAGTGCTATTTGCACTGTTTATGGCCAGAATAGCACAATAGTGGTGTTCTTACCCTGAATTAACACTTAATGCTAGAACTTGAAACTCAGTGTGAATCAACTCCGTTTCAGAAGTTGTATTGAACCCCAGTCGGCCTTACAAGAAAAACACTCTGCTTTTGAGAAACAGGCACTCTTTCACTCTACTGTGTTTCCTATAGGACCAGTACAGTGAGCTAGCTCAGAACAAGAGAACTGTGCTTCCTACACAAACGGGGCATATCTAGTTCAACTCAGTATTGGAAACTAAGTAAAACAGGAGCTTCTCTTCAGTCCAATACACTGTATTTGCTGGGAACAGACGCGAGTGCTATTTGCACTGTTTATGGCCAGAATAGCACAATAGTGGTGTTCTTACCCTGAATTAACACTTAATGCTAGAACTTGAAACTCAGTGTGAATCAACTCCGTTTCGGAAGTTGTACTGAACCCCAGTCGGCCTTACAAGAAAAACACTCTGCTTTTGAGAAACAGGCACTCTTGCACTCTACTGTGTTTCCGATAGGGCCAGTACAGTGAGCTAGCTCAGAACAAGAGAACTGTGCTTCCTACACAAACGGGGCATATCTAGTTCAACTCAGTATTGGAAACTAAGTAAAACAGGAGCTTCTCTTCAGTCCAATACACTGTATTTGCTGGGAACAGACGCGAGTGCTATTTGCACTGTTTATGGCCAGAATAGCACAATAGTGGTGTTCTTACCCTGAATTAACACTTAATGCTAGAACTTGAAACTCAGTGTGAATCAACTCCGTTTCGGAAGTTGTATTGAACCCGAGTCGGCCTTACAAGAAAAACACTCTGCTTTTGAGAAACAGGCACTCTTGCACTCTACTGTGTTTCCTATAGGGCCAGTACAGTGAGCTAGCTCAGAACAAGAGAACTGTGCTTCCTACACAAACGGGGCATATCTAGTTCAACTCAGTATTGGAAACTAAGTAAAACAGGAGCTTCTCTTCAGTCCAATACACTGTATTTGCTGGGAACAGACGCGAGTGCTATTTGCACTGTTTATGGCCAGAATAGCACAATAGTGGTGTTCTTACCCTGAATTAACACTTAATGCTAGAACTTGAAACTCAGTGTGAATCAACTCCGTTTCAGAAGTTGTATTGAACCCCAGTCGGCCTTACAAGAAAAACACTCTGCTTTTGAGAAACAGGCACTCTTTCACTCTACTGTGTTTCCTATAGGGCCAGTACAGTGAGCTAGCTCAGAACAAGAGAACTGTGCTTCCTACACAAACGGGGCATATCTAGTTCAACTCAGTATTGGAAACTAAGTAAAACAGGAGCTTCTCTTCAGTCCAATACACTGTATTTGCTGGGAACAGACGCGAGTGCTATTTGCACTGTTTATGGCCAGAATAGCACAATAGTGGTGTTCTTACCCTGAATTAACACTTAATGCTAGAACTTGAAACTCAGTGTGAATCAACTCCGTTTAGGAAGTTGTATTGAACCCCAGTCGGCCTTACAAGAAAAACAATCTGCTTTTGAGAAACAGGCACTCTTGCACTCTACTGTGTTTCCTATAGGGCCAGTACAGTGAGCTAGCTCAGAACAAGAGAACTGTGCTTCCTACACAAACGGGGCATATCTAGTTCAACTCAGTATTGGAAACTAAGTAAAACAGGAGCTTCTCTTCAGTCCAATACACTGTATTTGCTGGGAACAGACGCGAGTGCTATTTGCACTGTTTATGGCCAGAATAGCACAATAGTGGTGTTCTTACCCTGAATTAACACTTAATGCTAGAACTTGAAACTCAGTGTGAATCAACTCCGTTTCGGAAGTTGTATTGAACCCCAGTCGGCCTTACAAGAGAAACACTCTGCTTTTGAGAAACAGGCACTCTTGCACTCTACTGTGTTTCCTATAGGGCCAGTACAGTGAGCTAGCTCAGAACAAGAGAACTGTGCTTCCTACACAAACGGGGCATATCTAGTTCAACTCAGTATTGGAAACTAAGTAAAACAGGAGCTTCTCTTCAGTCCAATACACTGTATTTGCTGGGAACAGACGCGAGTGCTATTTGCACTGTTTATGGCCAGAATAGCACAATAGTGGTGTTCTTACCCTGAATTAACACTTAATGCTAGAACTTGAAACTCAGTGTGAATCAACTCCGTTTCGGAAGTTGTATTGAACCCCAGTCGGCCTTACAAGAAAAACACTCTGCTTTTGAGAAACAGGCACTCTTTCACTCTACTGTGTTTCCTATAGGGCCAGTACAGTGAGCTAGCTCAGAACAAGAGAACTGTGCTTCCTACACAAACGGGGCATATCTAGTTCAACTCAGTATTGGAAACTAAGTAAAACAGGAGCTTCTCTTCAGTCCAATACACTGTATTTGCTGGGAACAGACGCGAGTGCTATTTGCACTGTTTATGGCCAGAATAGCACAATAGTGGTGTTCTTACCCTGAATTAACACTTAATGCTAGAACTTGAAACTCAGTGTGAATCAACTCCGTTTAGGAAGTTGTATTGAACCCCAGTCGGCCTTACAAGAAAAACACTCTGCTTTTGAGAAACAGGCACTCTTGCACTCTACTGTGTTTCCTATAGGGCCAGTACAGTGAGCTAGCTCAGAACAAGAGAACTGTGCTTCCTACACAAACGGGGCATATCTAGTTCAACTCAGTATTGGAAACTAAGTAAAACAGGAGCTTCTCTTCAGTCCAATACACTGTATTTGCTGGGAACAGACGCGAGTGCTATTTGCACTGTTTATGGCCAGAATAGCACAATAGTGGTGTTCTTACCCTGAATTAACACTTAATGCTAGAACTTGAAACTCAGTGTGAATCAACTCCGTTTCAGAAGTTGTATTGAACCCCAGTCGGCCTTACAAGAAAAACACTCTGCTTTTGAGAAACAGGCACTCTTTCACTCTACTGTGTTTCCTATAGGGCCAGTACAGTGAGCTAGCTCAGAACAAGAGAACTGTGCTTCCTACACAAACGGGGCATATCTAGTTCAACTCAGTATTGGAAACTAAGTAAAACAGGAGCTTCTCTTCAGTCCAATACACTGTATTTGCTGGGAACAGACGCGAGTGCTATTTGCACTGTTTATGGCCAGAATAGCACAATAGTGGTGTTCTTACCCTGAATTAACACTTAATGCTAGAACTTGAAACTCAGTGTGAATCAACTCCGTTTCGGAAGTTGTACTGAACCCCAGTCGGCCTTACAAGAAAAACACTCTGCTTTTGAGAAACAGGCACTCTTGCACTCTACTGTGTTTCCTATAGGGCCAGTACAGTGAGCTAGCTCAGAACAAGAGAACTGTGCTTCCTACACAAACGGGGCATATCTAGTTCAACTCAGTATTGGAAACTAAGTAAAACAGGAGCTTCTCTTCAGTCCAATACACTGTATTTGCTGGGAACAGACGCGAGTGCTATTTGCACTGTTTATGGCCAGAATAGCACAATAGTGGTGTTCTTACCCTGAATTAACACTTAATGCTAGAACTTGAAACTCAGTGTGAATCAACTCCGTTTCGGAAGTTGTATTGAACCCCAGTCGGCCATACAAGAGAAACACTCTGCTTTTGAGAAACAGGCACTCTTGCACTCTACTGTGTTTCCTATAGGGCCAGTACAGTGAGCTAGCTCAGAACAAGAGAACTGTGCTTCCTACACAAACGGGGCATATCTAGTTCAACTCAGTATTGGAAACTAAGTAAAACAGGAGCTTCTCTTCAGTCCAATACACTGTATTTGCTGGGAACAGACGCGAGTGCTATTTGCACTGTTTATGGCCAGAATAGCACAATAGTGGTGTTCTTACCCTGAATTAACACTTAATGCCAGAACTTGAAACTCAGTGTGAATCAACTCCGTTTAGGAAGTTGTATTGAACCCCAGTCGGCCTTACAAGAAAAACACTCTGCTTTTGAGAAACAGGCACTCTTGCACTCTACTGTGTTTCCTATAGGGCCAGTACAGTGAGCTAGCTCAGAACAAGAGAACTGTGCTTCCTACACAAACAGGGCATATCTAGTTCAACTCAGTATTGGAAACTAAGTAAAACAGGAGCTTCTCTTCAGTCCAATACACTGTATTTGCTGGGAACAGACGCGAGTGCTATTTGCACTGTTTATGGCCAGAATAGCACAATAGTGGTGTTCTTACCCTGAATTAACACTTAATGCTAGAACTTGAAACTCAGTGTGAATCAACTCCGTTTAGGAAGTTGTATTGAACCCCAGTCGGCCTTACAAGAAAAACACTCTGCTTTTGAGAAACAGGCACTCTTGCACTCTACTGTGTTTCCTATAGGGCCAGTACAGTGAGCTAGCTCAGAACAAGAGAACTGTGCTTCCTACACAAACGGGGCATATCTAGTTCAACTCAGTATTGGAAACTAAGTAAAACAGGAGCTTCTCTTCAGTCCAATACACTGTATTTGCTGGGAACAGACGCGAGTGCTATTTGCACTGTTTATTGCCAGAATAGCACAATAGTGGTGTTCTTACCCTGAATTAACACTTAATGCTAGAACTTCAAACTCAGTGTGAATCAACTCCGTTTCGGAAGTTGTATTGAACCCCAGTTGGCCTTACAAGAGAAACACTCTGCTTTTGAGAAACAGGCACTCTTGCACTCTACTGTGTTTCCTATAGGGCCAGTACAGTGAGCTAGCTCAGAACAAGAGAACTGTGCTTCCTACACAAACGGGGCATATCTAGTTCAACTCAGTATTGGAAACTAAGTAAAACAGGAGCTTCTCTTCAGTCCAATACACTGTATTTGCTGGGAACAGACGCGAGTGCTATTTGCATTGTTTATGGCCAGAATAGCACAATAGTGGTGTTCTTACCCTGAATTAACACTTAATGCTAGAACTTGAAACTCAGTGGGAATCAACTCCGTTTCGGAAGTTGTATTGAACCCCAGTCGGCCTTACAAGAAAAACACTCTGCTTTTGAGAAACAGGCACTCTTGCACTCTACTGTGTTTCCTATAGGGCCAGTACAGTGAGCTAGCTCAGAACAAGAGAACTGTGCTTCCTACACAAACGGGGCATATCTAGTTCAACTCAGTATTGGAAACTAAGTAAAACAGGAGCTTCTCTTCAGTCCAATACACTGTATTTGCTGGGAACAGACGCGAGTGCTATTTGCACTGTTTATGGCCAGAATAGCACAATAGTGGTGTTCTTACCCTGAATTAACACTTAATGCTAGAACTTGAAACTCAGTGTGAATCAACTCCGTTTCGGAAGTTGTATTGAACCCCAGTCGGCCTTACAAGAGAAACACTCTGCTTTTGAGAAACAGGCACTCTTGCACTCTACTGTGTTTCCTATAGGGCCAGTACAGTGAGCTAGCTCAGAACAAGAGAACTGTGCTTCCTACACAAACGGGGCATATCTAGTTCAACTCAGTATTGGAAACTAAGTAAAACAGGAGCTTCTCTTCAGTCCAATACACTGTATTTGCTGGGAACAGACGCGAGTGCTATTTGCACTGTTTATGGCCAGAATAGCACAATAGTGGTGTTCTTACCCTGAATTAACACTTAATGCTAGAACTTGAAACTCAGTGTGAATCAACTCCGTTTCAGAAGTTGTATTGAACCCCAGTCGGCCTTACAAGAAAAACACTCTGCTTTTGAGAAACAGGCACTCTTTCACTCTACTGTGTTTCCTATAGGGCCAGTACAGTGAGCTAGCTCAGAACAAGAGAACTGTGCTTCCTACACAAACGGGGCATATCTAGTTCAACTCAGTATTGGAAACTAAGTAAAACAGGAGCTTCTCTTCAGTCCAATACACTGTATTTGCTGGGAACAGACGCGAGTGCTATTTGCACTGTTTATGGCCAGAATAGCACAATAGTGGTGTTCTTACCCTGAATTAACACTTAATGCTAGAACTTGAAACTCAGTGTGAATCAACTCCGTTTAGGAAGTTGTATTGAACCCCAGTAGGCCTTACAAGAAAAACAATCTGCTTTTGAGAAACAGGCACTCTTGCACTCTACTGTGTTTCCTATAGGGCCAGTACAGTGAGCTAGCTCAGAACAAGAGAACTGTGCTTCCTACACAAACGGGGCATATCTAGTTCAACTCAGTATTGGAAACTAAGTAAAACAGGAGCTTCTCTTCAGTCCAATACACTGTATTTGCTGGGAACAGACGCGAGTGCTATTTGCACTGTTTATGGCCAGAATAGCACAATAGTGGTGTTCTTACCCTGAATTAACACTTAATGCTAGAACTTGAAACTCAGTGTGAATCAACTCCGTTTCAGAAGTTGTATTGAACCCCAGTCGGCCTTACAAGAGAAACACTCTGCTTTTGAGAAACAGGCACTCTTGCACTCTACTGTGTTTCCTATAGGGCCAGTACAGTGAGCTAGCTCAGAACAAGAGAACTGTGCTTCCTACACAAACGGGGCATATCTAGTTCAACTCAGTATTGGAAACTAAGTAAAACAGGAGCTTCTCTTCAGTCCAATACACTGTATTTGCTGGGAACAGACGCGAGTGCTATTTGCACTGTTTATGGCCAGAATAGCACAATAGTGGTGTTCTTACCCTGAATTAACACTTAATGCTAGAACTTGAAACTCAGTGTGAATCAACTCCGTTTCGGAAGTTGTATTGAACCCCAGTCGGCCTTACAAGAAAAACACTCTGCTTTTGAGAAACAGGCACTCTTGCACTCTACTGTGTTTCCTATAGGGCCAGTACAGTGAGCTAGCTCAGAACAAGAGAACTGTGCTTCCTACACAAACGGGGCATATCTAGTTCAACTCAGTATTGGAAACTAAGTAAAACAGGAGCTTCTCTTCAGTCCAATACACTGTATTTGCTGGGAACAGACGCGAGTGCTATTTGCACTGTTTATGGCCAGAATAGCACAATAGTGGTGTTCTTACCCTGAATTAACACTTAATGCTAGAACTTGAAACTCAGTGTGAATCAACTCCGTTTAGGAAGTTGTATTGAACCCCAGTCGGCCTTACAAGAAAAACACTCTGCTTTTGAGAAACAGGCACTCTTGCACTCTACTGTGTTTCCTATAGGGCCAGTACAGTGAGCTAGCTCAGAACAAGAGAACTGTGCTTCCTACACAAACGGGGCATATCTAGTTCAACTCAGTATTGGAAACTAAGTAAAACAGGAGCTTCTCTTCAGTCCAATACACTGTATTTGCTGGGAACAGACGCGAGTGCTATTTGCACTGTTTATGGCCAGAATAGCACAATAGTGGTGTTCTTACCCTGAATTAACACTTAATGCTAGAACTTGAAACTCAGTGTGAATCAACTCCGTTTCAGAAGTTGTATTGAACCCCAGTCGGCCTTACAAGAAAAACACTCTGCTTTTGAGAAACAGGCACTCTTTCACTCTACTGTGTTTCCTATAGGGCCAGTACAGTGAGCTAGCTCAGAACAAGAGAACTGTGCTTCCTACACAAACGGGGCATATCTAGTTCAACTCAGTATTGGAAACTAAGTAAAACAGGAGCTTCTCTTCAGTCCAATACACTGTATTTGCTGGGAACAGACGCGAGTGCTATTTGCACTGTTTATGGCCAGAATAGCACAATAGTGGTGTTCTTACCCTGAATTAACACTTAATGCTAGAACTTCAAACTCAGTGTGAATCAACTCCGTTTCGGAAGTTGTATTGAACCCCAGTCGGCCTTACAAGAAAAACACTCTGCTTTTGAGAAACAGGCACTCTTGCACTCTACTGTGTTTCCTATAGGGCCAGTACAGTGAGCTAGCTCAGAACAAGAGAACTGTGCTTCCTACACAAACGGGGCATATCTAGTTCAACTCAGTATTGGAAACTAAGTAAAACAGGAGCTTCTCTTCAGTCCAATACACTGTATTTGCTGGGAACAGACGCGAGTGCTATTTGCACTGTTTATGGCCAGAATAGCACAATAGTGGTGTTCTTACCCTGAATTAACACTTAATGCTAGAACTTGAAACTCAGTGTGAATCAACTCCGTTTCGGAAGTTGTATTGAACCCCAGTCGGCCTTACAAGAAAAACACTCTGCTTTTGAGAAACAGGCACTCTTGCACTCTACTGTGTTTCCTATAGGGCCAGTACAGTGAGCTAGCTCAGAACAAGAGAACTGTGCTTCCTACACAAACGGGGCATATCTAGTTCAACTCAGTATTGGAAACTAAGTAAAACAGGAGCTTCTCTTCAGTCCAATACACTGTATTTGCTGGGAACAGACGCGAGTGCTATTTGCACTGTTTATGGCCAGAATAGCACAATAGTGGTGTTCTTACCCTGAATTAACACTTAATGCCAGAACTTGAAACTCAGTGTGAATCAACTCCGTTTAGGAAGTTGTATTGAACCCCAGTCGGCCTTACAAGAAAAACACTCTGCTTTTGAGAAACAGGCACTCTTGCACTCTACTGTGTTTCCTATAGGGCCAGTACAGTGAGCTAGCTCAGAACAAGAGAACTGTGCTTCCTACACAAACGGGGCATATCTAGTTCAACTCAGTATTGGAAACTAAGTAAAACAGGAGCTTCTCTTCAGTCCAATACACTGTATTTGCTGGGAACAGACGCGAGTGCTATTTGCACTGTTTATGGCCAGAATAGCACAATAGTGGTGTTCTTACCCTGAATTAACACTTAATGCTAGAACTTGAAACTCAGTGTGAATCAACTCCGTTTAGGAAGTTGTATTGAACCCCAGTCGGCCTTACAAGAAAAACACTCTGCTTTTGAGAAACAGGCACTCTTGCACTCTACTGTGTTTCCTATAGGGCCAGTACAGTGAGCTAGCTCAGAACAAGAGAACTGTGCTTCCTACACAAACGGGGCATATCTAGTTCAACTCAGTATTGGAAACTAAGTAAAACAGGAGCTTCTCTTCAGTCCAATACACTGTATTTGCTGGGAACAGACGCGAGTGCTATTTGCACTGTTTATGGCCAGAATAGCACAATAGTGGTGTTCTTACCCTGAATTAACACTTAATGCCAGAACTTGAAACTCAGTGTGAATCAACTCCGTTTAGGAAGTTGTATTGAACCCCAGTCGGCCTTACAAGAAAAACACTCTGCTTTTGAGAAACAGGCACTCTTGCACTCTACTGTGTTTCCTATAGGGCCAGTACAGTGAGCTAGCTCAGAACAAGAGAACTGTGCTTCCTACACAAACGGGGCATATCTAGTTCAACTCAGTATTGGAAACTAAGTAAAACAGGAGCTTCTCTTCAGTCCAATACACTGTATTTGCTGGGAACAGACGCGAGTGCTATTTGCACTGTTTATGGCCAGAATAGCACAATAGTGGTGTTCTTACCCTGAATTAACACTTAATGCTAGAACTTGAAACTCAGTGTGAATCAACTCCGTTTCGGAAGTTGTATTGAACCCCAGTCGGCCTTACAAGAAAAACACTCTGCTTTTGAGAAACAGGCACTCTTGCACTCTACTGTGTTTCCTATAGGGCCAGTACAGTGAGCTAGCTCAGAACAAGAGAACTGTGCTTCCTACACAAACGGGGCATATCTAGTTCAACTCAGTATTGGAAACTAAGTAAAACAGGAGCTTCTCTTCAGTCCAATACACTGTATTTGCTGGGAACAGACGCGAGTGCTATTTGCACTGTTTATGGCCAGAATAGCACAATAGTGGTGTTCTTACCCTGAATTAACACTTAATGCCAGAACTTGAAACTCAGTGTGAATCAACTCCGTTTAGGAAGTTGTATTGAACCCCAGTCGGCCTTACAAGAAAAACACTCTGCTTTTGAGAAACAGGCACTCTTGCACTCTACTGTGTTTCCTATAGGGCCAGTACAGTGAGCTAGCTCAGAACAAGAGAACTGTGCTTCCTACACAAACGGGGCATATCTAGTTCAACTCAGTATTGGAAACTAAGTAAAACAGGAGCTTCTCTTCAGTCCAATACACTGTATTTGCTGGGAACAGACGCGAGTGCTATTTGCACTGTTTATGGCCAGAATAGCACAATAGTGGTGTTCTTACCCTGAATTAACACTTAATGCTAGAACTTGAAACTCAGTGTGAATCAACTCCGTTTAGGAAGTTGTATTGAACCCCAGTCGGCCTTACAAGAAAAACACTCTGCTTTTGAGAAACAGGCACTCTTGCACTCTACTGTGTTTCCTATAGGGCCAGTACAGTGAGCTAGCTCAGAACAAGAGAACTGTGCTTCCTACACAAACGGGGCATATCTAGTTCAACTCAGTATTGGAAACTAAGTAAAACAGGAGCTTCTCTTCAGTCCAATACACTGTATTTGCTGGGAACAGACGCGAGTGCTATTTGCACTGTTTATGGCCAGAATAGCACAATAGTGGTGTTCTTACCCTGAATTAACACTTAATGCCAGAACTTGAAACTCAGTGTGAATCAACTCCGTTTAGGAAGTTGTATTGAACCCCAGTCGGCCTTACAAGAAAAACACTCTGCTTTTGAGAAACAGGCACTCTTGCACTCTACTGTGTTTCCTATAGGGCCAGTACAGTGAGCTAGCTCAGAACAAGAGAACTGTGCTTCCTACACAAACGGGGCATATCTAGTTCAACTCAGTATTGGAAACTAAGTAAAACAGGAGCTTCTCTTCAGTCCAATACACTGTATTTGCTGGGAACAGACGCGAGTGCTATTTGCACTGTTTATGGCCAGAATAGCACAATAGTGGTGTTCTTACCCTGAATTAACACTTAATGCTAGAACTTGAAACTCAGTGTGAATCAACTCCGTTTCGGAAGTTGTATTGAACCCCAGTCGGCCTTACAAGAAAAACACTCTGCTTTTGAGAAACAGGCACTCTTGCACTCTACTGTGTTTCCTATAGGGCCAGTACAGTGAGCTAGCTCAGAACAAGAGAACTGTGCTTCCTACACAAACGGGGCATATCTAGTTCAACTCAGTATTGGAAACTAAGTAAAACAGGAGCTTCTCTTCAGTCCAATACACTGTATTTGCTGGGAACAGACGCGAGTGCTATTTGCACTGTTTATGGCCAGAATAGCACAATAGTGGTGTTCTTACCCTGAATTAACACTTAATGCTAGAACTTGAAACTCAGTGTGAATCAACTCCGTTTCGGAAGTTGTATTGAACCCCAGTCGGCCTTACAAGAGAAACACTCTGCTTTTGAGAAACAGGCACTCTTGCACTCTACTGTGTTTCCTATAGGGCCAGTACAGTGAGCTAGCTCAGAACAAGAGAACTGTGCTTCCTACACAAACGGGGCATATCTAGTTCAACTCAGTATTGGAAACTAAGTAAAACAGGAGCTTCTCTTCAGTCCAATACACTGTATTTGCTGGGAACAGACGCGAGTGCTATTTGCACTGTTTATGGCCAGAATAGCACAATAGTGGTGTTCTTACCCTGAATTAACACTTAATGCTAGAACTTGAAACTCAGTGTGAATCAACTCCGTTTCGGAAGTTGTATTGAACCCCAGTCGGCCTTACAAGAAAAACACTCTGCTTTTGAGAAACAGGCACTCTTGCACTCTACTGTGTTTCCTATAGGGCCAGTACAGTGAGCTAGCTCAGAACAAGAGAACTGTGCTTCCTACACAAACGGGGCATATCTAGTTCAACTCAGTATTGGAAACTAAGTAAAACAGGAGCTTCTCTTCAGTCCAATACACTGTATTTGCTGGGAACAGACGCGAGTGCTATTTGCACTGTTTATGGCCTGAATAGCACAATAGTGGTGTTCTTACCCTGAATTAACACTTAATGCTAGAACTTGAAACTCAGTGTGAATCAACTCCGTTTCGGAAGTTGTACTGAACCCCAGTCGGCCTTACAAGAAAAACACTCTGCTTTTGAGAAACAGGCACTCTTGCACTCTACTGTGTTTCCTATAGGGCCAGTACAGTGAGCTAGCTCAGAACAAGAGAACTGTGCTTCCTACACAAACGGGGCATATCTAGTTCAACTCAGTATTGGAAACTAAGTAAAACAGGAGCTTCTCTTCAGTCCAATACACTGTATTTGCTGGGAACAGACGCGAGTGCTATTTGCACTGTTTATGGCCAGAATAGCACAATAGTGGTGTTCTTACCCTGAATTAACACTTAATGCTAGAACTTGAAACTCAGTGTGAATCAACTCCGTTTCGGAAGTTGTATTGAACCCCAGTCGGCCTTACAAGAGAAACACTCTGCTTTTGAGAAACAGGCACTCTTGCACTCTACTGTGTTTCCTATAGGGCCAGTACAGTGAGCTAGCTCAGAACAAGAGAACTGTGCTTCCTACACAAACGGGGCATATCTAGTTCAACTCAGTATTGGAAACTAAGTAAAACAGGAGCTTCTCTTCAGTCCAATACACTGTATTTGCTGGGAACAGACGCGAGTGCTATTTGCACTGTTTATGGCCAGAATAGCACAATAGTGGTGTTCTTACCCTGAATTAACACTTAATGCCAGAACTTGAAACTCAGTGTGAATCAACTCCGTTTAGGAAGTTGTATTGAACCCCAGTCGGCCTTACAAGAAAAACACTCTGCTTTTGAGAAACAGGCACTCTTGCACTCTACTGTGTTTCCTATAGGGCCAGTACAGTGAGCTAGCTCAGAACAAGAGAACTGTGCTTCCTACACAAACGGGGCATATCTAGTTCAACTCAGTATTGGAAACTAAGTAAAACAGGAGCTTCTCTTCAGTCCAATACACTGTATTTGCTGGGAACAGACGCGAGTGCTATTTGCACTGTTTATGGCCAGAATAGCACAATAGTGGTGTTCTTACCCTGAATTAACACTTAATGCTAGAACTTGAAACTCAGTGTGAATCAACTCCGTTTAGGAAGTTGTATTGAACCCCAGTCGGCCTTACAAGAAAAACACTCTGCTTTTGAGAAACAGGCACTCTTGCACTCTACTGTGTTTCCTATAGGGCCAGTACAGTGAGCTAGCTCAGAACAAGAGAACTGTGCTTCCTACACAAACGGGGCATATCTAGTTCAACTCAGTATTGGAAACTAAGTAAAACAGGAGCTTCTCTTCAGTCCAATACACTGTATTTGCTGGGAACAGACGCGAGTGCTATTTGCACTGTTTATTGCCAGAATAGCACAATAGTGGTGTTCTTACCCTGAATTAACACTTAATGCTAGAACTTCAAACTCAGTGTGAATCAACTCCGTTTCGGAAGTTGTATTGAACCCCAGTTGGCCTTACAAGAGAAACACTCTGCTTTTGAGAAACAGGCACTCTTGCACTCTACTGTGTTTCCTATAGGGCCAGTACAGTGAGCTAGCTCAGAACAAGAGAACTGTGCTTCCTACACAAACGGGGCATATCTAGTTCAACTCAGTATTGGAAACTAAGTAAAACAGGAGCTTCTCTTCAGTCCAATACACTGTATTTGCTGGGAACAGACGCGAGTGCTATTTGCACTGTTTATGGCCAGAATAGCACAATAGTGGTGTTCTTACCCTGAATTAACACTTAATGCTAGAACTTGAAACTCAGTGTGAATCAACTCCGTTTCGGAAGTTGTATTGAACCCCAGTCGGCCTTACAGGAAAAACACTCTGCTTTTGAGAAACAGGCACTCTTGCACTCTACTGTGTTTCCTATAGGGCCAGTACAGTGAGCTAGCTCAGAACAAGAGAACTGTGCTTCCTACACAAACGGGGCATATCTAGTTCAACTCAGTATTGGAAACTAAGTAAAACAGGAGCTTCTCTTCAGTCCAATACACTGTATTTGCTGGGAACAGACGCGAGTGCTATTTGCACTGTTTATGGCCAGAATAGCACAATAGTGGTGTTCTTACCCTGAATTAACACTTAATGCTAGAACTTGAAACTCAGTGTGAATCAACTCCGTTTCGGAAGTTGTATTGAACCCCAGTCGGCCTTACAAGAGAAACACTCTGCTTTTGAGAAACAGGCACTCTTGCACTCTACTGTGTTTCCTATAGGGCCAGTACAGTGAGCTAGCTCAGAACAAGAGAACTGTGCTTCCTACACAAACGGGGCATATCTAGTTCAACTCAGTATTGGAAACTAAGTAAAACAGGAGCTTCTCTTCAGTCCAATACACTGTATTTGCTGGGAACAGACGCGAGTGCTATTTGCACTGTTTATGGCCAGAATAGCACAATAGTGGTGTTCTTACCCTGAATTAACACTTAATGCCAGAACTTGAAACTCAGTGTGAATCAACTCCGTTTAGGAAGTTGTATTGAACCCCAGTCGGCCTTACAAGAAAAACACTCTGCTTTTGAGAAACAGGCACTCTTGCACTCTACTGTGTTTCCTATAGGGCCAGTACAGTGAGCTAGCTCAGAACAAGAGAACTGTGCTTGCTACACAAACGGGGCATATCTAGTTCAACTCAGTATTGGAAACTAAGTAAAACAGGAGCTTCTCTTCAGTCCAATACACTGTATTTGCTGGGAACAGACGCGAGTGCTATTTGCACTGTTTATGGCCAGAATAGCACAATAGTGGTGTTCTTACCCTGAATTAACACTTAATGCTAGAACTTGAAACTCAGTGTGAATCAACTCCGTTTCGGAAGTTGTATTGAACCCCAGTCGGCCTTACAAGAGAAACACTCTGCTTTTGAGAAACAGGCACTCTTGCACTCTACTGTGTTTCCTATAGGGCCAGTACAGTGAGCTAGCTCAGAACAAGAGAACTGTGCTTCCTACACAAACGGGGCATATCTAGTTCAACTCAGTATTGGAAACTAAGTAAAACAGGAGCTTCTCTTCAGTCCAATACACTGTATTTGCTGGGAACAGACGCGAGTGCTATTTGCACTGTTTATGGCCAGAATAGCACAATAGTGGTGTTCTTACCCTGAATTAACACTTAATGCCAGAACTTGAAACTCAGTGTGAATCAACTCCGTTTAGGAAGTTGTATTGAACCCCAGTCGGCCTTACAAGAGAAACACTCTGCTTTTGAGAAACAGGCACTCTTGCACTCTACTGTGTTTCCTATAGGGCCAGTACAGTGAGCTAGCTCAGAACAAGAGAACTGTGCTTCCTACACAAACGGGGCATATCTAGTTCAACTCAGTATTGGAAACTAAGTAAAACAGGAGCTTCTCTTCAGTCCAATACACTGTATTTGCTGGGAACAGACGCGAGTGCTATTTGCACTGTTTATGGCCAGAATAGCACAATAGTGGTGTTCTTACCCTGAATTAACACTTAATGCTAGAACTTGAAACTCAGTGTGAATCAACTCCGTTTAGGAAGTTGTATTGAACCCCAGTCGGCCTTACAAGAAAAACACTCTGCTTTTGAGAAACAGGCACTCTTGCACTCTACTGTGTTTCCTATAGGGCCAGTACAGTGAGCTAGCTCAGAACAAGAGAACTGTGCTTCCTACACAAACGGGGCATATCTAGTTCAACTCAGTATTGGAAACTAAGTAAAACAGGAGCTTCTCTTCAGTCCAATACACTGTATTTGCTGGGAACAGACGCGAGTGCTATTTGCACTGTTTATTGCCAGAATAGCACAATAGTGGTGTTCTTACCCTGAATTAACACTTAATGCTAGAACTTCAAACTCAGTGTGAATCAACTCCGTTTCGGAAGTTGTATTGAACCCCAGTTGGCCTTACAAGAGAAACACTCTGCTTTTGAGAAACAGGCACTCTTGCACTCTACTGTGTTTCCTATAGGGCCAGTACAGTGAGCTAGCTCAGAACAAGAGAACTGTGCTTCCTACACAAACGGGGCATATCTAGTTCAACTCAGTATTGGAAACTAAGTAAAACAGGAGCTTCTCTTCAGTCCAATACACTGTATTTGCTGGGAACAGACGCGAGTGCTATTTGCACTGTTTATGGCCAGAATAGCACAATAGTGGTGTTCTTACCCTGAATTAACACTTAATGCTAGAACTTGAAACTCAGTGTGAATCAACTCCGTTTCGGAAGTTGTATTGAACCCCAGTCGGCCTTACAGGAAAAACACTCTGCTTTTGAGAAACAGGCACTCTTGCACTCTACTGTGTTTCCTATAGGGCCAGTACAGTGAGCTAGCTCAGAACAAGAGAACTGTGCTTCCTACACAAACGGGGCATATCTAGTTCAACTCAGTATTGGAAACTAAGTAAAACAGGAGCTTCTCTTCAGTCCAATACACTGTATTTGCTGGGAACAGACGCGAGTGCTATTTGCACTGTTTATGGCCAGAATAGCACAATAGTGGTGTTCTTACCCTGAATTAACACTTAATGCTAGAACTTGAAACTCAGTGTGAATCAACTCCGTTTCGGAAGTTGTATTGAACCCCAGTCGGCCTTACAAGAGAAACACTCTGCTTTTGAGAAACAGGCACTCTTGCACTCTACTGTGTTTCCTATAGGGCCAGTACAGTGAGCTAGCTCAGAACAAGAGAACTGTGCTTCCTACACAAACGGGGCATATCTAGTTCAACTCAGTATTGGAAACTAAGTAAAACAGGAGCTTCTCTTCAGTCCAATACACTGTATTTGCTGGGAACAGACGCGAGTGCTATTTGCACTGTTTATGGCCAGAATAGCACAATAGTGGTGTTCTTACCCTGAATTAACACTTAATGCCAGAACTTGAAACTCAGTGTGAATCAACTCCGTTTAGGAAGTTGTATTGAACCCCAGTCGGCCTTACAAGAAAAACACTCTGCTTTTGAGAAACAGGCACTCTTGCACTCTACTGTGTTTCCTATAGGGCCAGTACAGTGAGCTAGCTCAGAACAAGAGAACTGTGCTTGCTACACAAACGGGGCATATCTAGTTCAACTCAGTATTGGAAACTAAGTAAAACAGGAGCTTCTCTTCAGTCCAATACACTGTATTTGCTGGGAACAGACGCGAGTGCTATTTGCACTGTTTATGGCCAGAATAGCACAATAGTGGTGTTCTTACCCTGAATTAACACTTAATGCTAGAACTTGAAACTCAGTGTGAATCAACTCCGTTTCGGAAGTTGTATTGAACCCCAGTCGGCCTTACAAGAGAAACACTCTGCTTTTGAGAAACAGGCACTCTTGCACTCTACTGTGTTTCCTATAGGGCCAGTACAGTGAGCTAGCTCAGAACAAGAGAACTGTGCTTCCTACACAAACGGGGCATATCTAGTTCAACTCAGTATTGGAAACTAAGTAAAACAGGAGCTTCTCTTCAGTCCAATACACTGTATTTGCTGGGAACAGACGCGAGTGCTATTTGCACTGTTTATGGCCAGAATAGCACAATAGTGGTGTTCTTACCCTGAATTAACACTTAATGCTAGAACTTGAAACTCAGTGTGAATCAACTCCGTTTCGGAAGTTGTATTGAACCCCAGTCGGCCTTACAAGAGAAACACTCTGCTTTTGAGAAACAGGCACTCTTGCACTCTACTGTGTTTCCTATAGGGCCAGTACAGTGAGCTAGCTCAGAACAAGAGAACTGTGCTTCCTACACAAACGGGGCATATCTAGTTCAACTCAGTATTGGAAACTAAGTAAAACAGGAGCTTCTCTTCAGTCCAATACACTGTATTTGCTGGGAACAGACGCGAGTGCTATTTGCACTGTTTATGGCCAGAATAGCACAATAGTGGTGTTCTTACCCTGAATTAACACTTAATGCCAGAACTTGAAACTCAGTGTGAATCAACTCCGTTTAGGAAGTTGTATTGAACCCCAGTCGGCCTTACAAGAAAAACACTCTGCTTTTGAGAAACAGGCACTCTTGCACTCTACTGTGTTTCCTATAGGGCCAGTACAGTGAGCTAGCTCAGAACAAGAGAACTGTGCTTCCTACACAAACGGGGCATATCTAGTTCAACTCAGTATTGGAAACTAAGTAAAACAGGAGCTTCTCTTCAGTCCAATACACTGTATTTGCTGGGAACAGACGCGAGTGCTATTTGCACTGTTTATGGCCAGAATAGCACAATAGTGGTGTTCTTACCCTGAATTAACACTTAATGCTAGAACTTGAAACTCAGTGTGAATCAACTCCGTTTAGGAAGTTGTATTGAACCCCAGTCGGCCTTACAAGAAAAACACTCTGCTTTTGAGAAACAGGCACTCTTGCACTCTACTGTGTTTCCTATAGGGCCAGTACAGTGAGCTAGCTCAGAACAAGAGAACTGTGCTTCCTACACAAACGGGGCATATCTAGTTCAACTCAGTATTGGAAACTAAGTAAAACAGGAGCTTCTCTTCAGTCCAATACACTGTATTTGCTGGGAACAGACGCGAGTGCTATTTGCACTGTTTATTGCCAGAATAGCACAATAGTGGTGTTCTTACCCTGAATTAACACTTAATGCCAGAACTTGAAACTCAGTGTGAATCAACTCCGTTTCGGAAGTTGTATTGAACCCCAGTTGGCCTTACAAGAGAAACACTCTGCTTTTGAGAAACAGGCACTCTTGCACTCTACTGTGTTTCCTATAGGGCCAGTACAGTGAGCTAGCTCAGAACAAGAGAACTGTGCTTCCTACACAAACGGGGCATATCTAGTTCAACTCAGTATTGGAAACTAAGTAAAACAGGAGCTTCTCTTCAGTCCAATACACTGTATTTGCTGGGAACAGACGGGAGTGCTATTTGCACTGTTTATGGCCAGAATAGCACAATAGTGGTGTTCTTACCCTGAATTAACACTTAATGCTAGAACTTGAAACTCAGTGTGAATCAACTCCGTTTAGGAAGTTGTATTGAACCCCAGTCGGCCTTACAAGAAAAACACTCTGCTTTTGAGAAACAGGCACTCTTGCACTCTACTGTGTTTCCTATAGGGCCAGTACAGTGAGCTAGCTCAGAACAAGAGAACTGTGCTTCCTACACAAACGGGGCATATCTAGTTCAACTCAGTATTGGAAACTAAGTAAAACAGGAGCTTCTCTTCAGTCCAATACACTGTATTTGCTGGGAACAGACGCGAGTGCTATTTGCACTGTTTATGGCCAGAATAGCACAATAGTGGTGTTCTTACCCTGAATTAACACTTAATGCTAGAACTTGAAACTCAGTGTGAATCAACTCCGTTTCGGAAGTTGTATTGAACCCCAGTCGGCCTTACAAGAGAAACACTCTGCTTTTGAGAAACAGGCACTCTTGCACTCTACTGTGTTTCCTATAGGGCCAGTACAGTGAGCTAGCTCAGAACAAGAGAACTGTGCTTCCTACACAAACGGGGCATATCTAGTTCAACTCAGTATTGGAAACTAAGTAAAACAGGAGCTTCTCTTCAGTCCAATACACTGTATTTGCTGGGAACAGACGCGAGTGCTATTTGCACTGTTTATGGCCAGAATAGCACAATAGTGGTGTTCTTACCCTGAATTAACACTTAATGCCAGAACTTGAAACTCAGTGTGAATCAACTCCGTTTAGGAAGTTGTATTGAACCCCAGTCGGCCTTACAAGAAAAACACTCTGCTTTTGAGAAACAGGCACTCTTGCACTCTACTGTGTTTCCTATAGGGCCAGTACAGTGAGCTAGCTCAGAACAAGAGAACTGTGCTTGCTACACAAACGGGGCATATCTAGTTCAACTCAGTATTGGAAACTAAGTAAAACAGGAGCTTCTCTTCAGTCCAATACACTGTATTTGCTGGGAACAGACGCGAGTGCTATTTGCACTGTTTATGGCCAGAATAGCACAATAGTGGTGTTCTTACCCTGAATTAACACTTAATGCTAGAACTTGAAACTCAGTGTGAATCAACTCCGTTTCGGAAGTTGTATTGAACCCCAGTCGGCCTTACAAGAGAAACACTCTGCTTTTGAGAAACAGGCACTCTTGCACTCTACTGTGTTTCCTATAGGGCCAGTACAGTGAGATAGCTCAGAACAAGAGAACTGTGCTTCCTACACAAACGGGGCATATCTAGTTCAACTCAGTATTGGAAACTAAGTAAAACAGGAGCTTCTCTTCAGTCCAATACACTGTATTTGCTGGGAACAGACGCGAGTGCTATTTGCACTGTTTATGGCCAGAATAGCACAATAGTGGTGTTCTTACCCTGAATTAACACTTAATGCCAGAACTTGAAACTCAGTGTGAATCAACTCCGTTTAGGAAGTTGTATTGAACCCCAGTCGGCCTTACAAGAAAAACACTCTGCTTTTGAGAAACAGGCACTCTTGCACTCTACTGTGTTTCCTATAGGGCCAGTACAGTGAGCTAGCTCAGAACAAGAGAACTGTGCTTCCTACACAAACGGGGCATATCTAGTTCAACTCAGTATTGGAAACTAAGTAAAACAGGAGCTTCTCTTCAGTCCAATACACTGTATTTGCTGGGAACAGACGCGAGTGCTATTTGCACTGTTTATGGCCAGAATAGCACAATAGTGGTGTTCTTACCCTGAATTAACACTTAATGCTAGAACTTGAAACTCAGTGTGAATCAACTCCGTTTAGGAAGTTGTATTGAACCCCAGTCGGCCTTACAAGAAAAACACTCTGCTTTTGAGAAACAGGCACTCTTGCACTCTACTGTGTTTCCTATAGGGCCAGTACAGTGAGCTAGCTCAGAACAAGAGAACTGTGCTTCCTACACAAACGGGGCATATCTAGTTCAACTCAGTATTGGAAACTAAGTAAAACAGGAGCTTCTCTTCAGTCCAATACACTGTATTTGCTGGGAACAGACGCGAGTGCTATTTGCACTGTTTATGGCCAGAATAGCACAATAGTGGTGTTCTTACCCTGAATTAACACTTAATGCTAGAACTTGAAACTCAGTGTGAATCAACTCCGTTTAGGAAGTTGTATTGAACCCCAGTCGGCCTTACAAGAAAAACACTCTGCTTTTGAGAAACAGGCACTCTTGCACTCTACTGTGTTTCCTATAGGGCCAGTACAGTGAGCTAGCTCAGAACAAGAGAACTGTGCTTCCTACACAAACGGGGCATATCTAGTTCAACTCAGTATTGGAAACTAAGTAAAACAGGAGCTTCTCTTCAGTCCAATACACTGTATTTGCTGGGAACAGACGCGAGTGCTATTTGCACTGTTTATGGCCAGAATAGCACAATAGTGGTGTTCTTACCCTGAATTAACACTTAATGCCAGAACTTGAAACTCAGTGTGAATCAACTCCGTTTAGGAAGTTGTATTGAACCCCAGTCGGCCTTACAAGAAAAACACTCTGCTTTTGAGAAACAGGCACTCTTGCACTCTACTGTGTTTCCTATAGGGCCAGTACAGTGAGCTAGCTCAGAACAAGAGAACTGTGCTTCCTACACAAACGGGGCATATCTAGTTCAACTCAGTATTGGAAACTAAGTAAAACAGGAGCTTCTCTTCAGTCCAATACACTGTATTTGCTGGGAACAGACGCGAGTGCTATTTGCACTGTTTATGGCCAGAATAGCACAATAGTGGTGTTCTTACCCTGAATTAACACTTAATGCTAGAACTTGAAACTCAGTGTGAATCAACTCCGTTTAGGAAGTTGTATTGAACCCCAGTCGGCCTTACAAGAAAAACACTCTGCTTTTGAGAAACAGGCACTCTTGCACTCTACTGTGTTTCCTATAGGGCCAGTACAGTGAGCTAGCTCAGAACAAGAGAACTGTGCTTCCTACACAAACGGGGCATATCTAGTTCAACTCAGTATTGGAAACTAAGTAAAACAGGAGCTTCTCTTCAGTCCAATACACTGTATTTGCTGGGAACAGACGCGAGTGCTATTTGCACTGTTTATGGCCAGAATAGCACAATAGTGGTGTTCTTACCCTGAATTAACACTTAATGCTAGAACTTCAAACTCAGTGTGAATCAACTCCGTTTCGGAAGTTGTATTGAACCCCAGTTGGCCTTACAAGAGAAACACTCTGCTTTTGAGAAACAGGCACTCTTGCACTCTACTGTGTTTCCTATAGGGCCAGTACAGTGAGCTAGCTCAGAACAAGAGAACTGTGCTTCCTACACAAACGGGGCATATCTAGTTCAACTCAGTATTGGAAACTAAGTAAAACAGGAGCTTCTCTTCAGTCCAATACACTGTATTTGCTGGGAACAGACGCGAGTGCTATTTGCACTGTTTATGGCCAGAATAGCACAATAGTGGTGTTCTTACCCTGAATTAACACTTAATGCTAGAACTTGAAACTCAGTGTGAATCAACTCCGTTTCGGAAGTTGTATTGAACCCCAGTCGGCCTTACAAGAAAAACACTCTGCTTTTGAGAAACAGGCACTCTTGCACTCTACTGTGTTTCCTATAGGGCCAGTACAGTGAGCTAGCTCAGAACAAGAGAACTGTGCTTCCTACACAAACGGGGCATATCTAGTTCAACTCAGTATTGGAAACTAAGTAAAACAGGAGCTTCTCTTCAGTCCAATACACTGTATTTGCTGGGAACAGACGCGAGTGCTATTTGCACTGTTTATGGCCAGAATAGCACAATAGTGGTGTTCTTACCCTGAATTAACACTTAATGCTAGAACTTGAAACTCAGTGTGAATCAACTCCGTTTCGGAAGTTGTATTGAACCCCAGTCGGCCTTACAAGAGAAACACTCTGCTTTTGAGAAACAGGCACTCTTGCACTCTACTGTGTTTCCTATAGGGCCAGTACAGTGAGCTAGCTCAGAACAAGAGAACTGTGCTTCCTACACAAACGGGGCATATCTAGTTCAACTCAGTATTGGAAACTAAGTAAAACAGGAGCTTCTCTTCAGTCCAATACACTGTATTTGCTGGGAACAGACGCGAGTGCTATTTGCACTGTTTATGGCCAGAATAGCACAATAGTGGTGTTCTTACACTGAATTAACACTTAATGCCAGAACTTGAAACTCAGTGTGAATCAACTCCGTTTAGGAAGTTGTATTGAACCCCAGTCAGCCTTACAAGAAAAACACTCTGCTTTTGAGAAACAGGCACTCTTGCACTCTACTGTGTTTCCTATAGGGCCAGTACAGTGAGCTAGCTCAGAACAAGAGAACTGTGCTTCCTACACAAACGGGGCATATCTAGTTCAACTCAGTATTGGAAACTAAGTAAAACAGGAGCTTCTCTTCAGTCCAATACACTGTATTTGCTGGGAACAGACGCGAGTGCTATTTGCACTGTTTATGGCCAGAATAGCACAATAGTGGTGTTCTTACCCTGAATTAACACTTAATGCTAGAACTTCAAACTCAGTGTGAATCAACTCCGTTTCGGAAGTTGTATTGAACCCCAGTTGGCCTTACAAGAGAAACACTCTGCTTTTGAGAAACAGGCACTCTTGCACTCTACTGTGTTTCCTATAGGGCCAGTACAGTGAGCTAGCTCAGAACAAGAGAACTGTGCTTCCTACACAAACGGGGCATATCTAGTTCAACTCAGTATTGGAAACTAAGTAAAACAGGAGCTTCTCTTCAGTCCAATACACTGTATTTGCTGGGAACAGACGCGAGTGCTATTTGCACTGTTTATGGCCAGAATAGCACAATAGTGGTGTTCTTACCCTGAATTAACACTTAATGCTAGAACTTGAAACTCAGTGTGAATCAACTCCGTTTCGGAAGTTGTATTGAACCCCAGTCGGCCTTACAAGAGAAACACTCTGCTTTTGAGAAACAGGCACTCTTGCACTCTACTGTGTTTCCTATAGGGCCAGTACAGTGAGCTAGCTCAGAACAAGAGAACTGTGCTTCCTACACAAACGGGGCATATCTAGTTCAACTCAGTATTGGAAACTAAGTAAAACAGGAGCTTCTCTTCAGTCCAATACACTGTATTTGCTGGGAACAGACGCGAGTGCTATTTGCACTGTTTATGGCCAGAATAGCACAATAGTGGTGTTCTTACCCTGAATTAACACTTAATGCCAGAACTTGAAACTCAGTATGAATCAACTCCGTTTAGGAAGTTGTATTGAACCCCAGTCGGCCTTACAAGAAAAACACTCTGCTTTTGAGAAACAGGCACTCTTGCACTCTACTGTGTTTCCTATAGGGCCAGTACAGTGAGCTAGCTCAGAACAAGAGAACTGTGCTTCCTACACAAACGGGGCATATCTAGTTCAACTCAGTATTGGAAACTAAGTAAAACAGGAGCTTCTCTTCAGTCCAATACACTGTATTTGCTGGGAACAGACGCGAGTGCTATTTGCACTGTTTATGGCCAGAATAGCACAATAGTGGTGTTCTTACCCTGAATTAACACTTAATGCTAGAACTTGAAACTCAGTGTGAATCAACTCCGTTTAGGAAGTTGTATTGAACCCCAGTCGGCCTTACAAGAAAAACACTCTGCTTTTGAGAAACAGGCACTCTTGCACTCTACTGTGTTTCCTATAGGGCCAGTACAGTGAGCTAGCTCAGAACAAGAGAACTGTGCTTCCTACACAAACGGGGCATATCTAGTTCAACTCAGTATTGGAAACTAAGTAAAACAGGAGCTTCTCTTCAGTCCAATACACTGTATTAGCTGGGAACAGACGCGAGTGCTATTTGCACTGTTTATGGCCAGAATAGCACAATAGTGGTGTTCTTACCCTGAATTAACACTTAATGCTAGAACTTGAAACTCAGTGTGAATCAACTCCGTTTCGGAAGTTGTATTGAACCCCAGTCGGCCTTACAAGAGAAACACTCTGCTTTTGAGAAACAGGCACTCTTTCACTCTACTGTGTTTCCTATAGTGCCAGTACAGTGAGCTAGCTCAGAACAAGAGAACTGTGCTTCCTACACAAACGGGGCATATCTAGTTCAACTCAGTATTGGAAACTAAGTAAAACAGGAGCTTCTCTTCAGTCCAATACACTGTATTTGCTGGGAACAGACGCGAGTGCTATTTGCACTGTTTATGGCCAGAATAGCACAATAGTGGTGTTCTTACCCTGAATTAACACTTAATGCTAGAACTTCAAACTCAGTGTGAATCAACTCCGTTTAGGAAGTTGTATTGAACCCCAGTCGGCCTTACAAGAAAAACACTCTGCTTTTGAGAAACAGGCACTCTTGCACTCTACTGTGTTTCCTATAGGGCCAGTACAGTGAGCTAGCTCAGAACAAGAGAACTGTGCTTCCTACACAAACGGGGCATATCTAGTTCAACTCAGTATTGGAAACTAAGTAAAACAGGAGCTTCTCTTCAGTCCAATACACTGTATTTGCTGGGAACAGACGCGAGTGCTATTTGCACTGTTTATGGCCAGAATAGCACAATAGTGGTGTTCTTACCCTGAATTAACACTTAATGCTAGAACTTGAAACTCAGTGTGAATCAACTCCGTTTCGGAAGTTGTATTGAACCCCAGTCGGCCTTACAAGAGAAACACTCTGCTTTTGAGAAACAGGCACTCTTGCACTCTACTGTGTTTCCTATAGGGCCAGTACAGTGAGCTAGCTCAGAACAAGAGAACTGTGCTTCCTACACAAACGGGGCATATCTAGTTCAACTCAGTATTGGAAACTAAGTAAAACAGGAGCTTCTCTTCAGTCCAATACACTGTATTTGCTGGGAACAGACGCGAGTGCTATTTGCACTGTTTATGGCCTGAATAGCACAATAGTGGTGTTCTTACCCTGAATTAACACTTAATGCTAGAACTTGAAACTCAGTGTGAATCAACTCCGTTTAGGAAGTTGTACTGAACCCCAGTCGGCCTTACAAGAAAAACACTCTGCTTTTGAGAAACAGGCACTCTTGCACTCTACTGTGTTTCCTATAGGGCCAGTACAGTGAGCTAGCTCAGAACATGAGAACTGTGCTTCCTACACAAACGGGGCATATCTAGTTCAACTCAGTATTGGAAACTAAGTAAAACAGGAGCTTCTCTTCAGTCCAATACACTGTATTTGCTGGGAACAGACGCGAGTGCTATTTGCACTGTTTATGGCCAGAATAGCACAATAGTGGTGTTCTTACCCTGAATTAACACTTAATGCTAGAACTTGAAACTCAGTGTGAATCAACTCCGTTTCGGAAGTTGTATTGAACCCCAGTCGGCCTTACAAGAAAAACACTCTGCTTTTGAGAAACAGGCACTCTTGCACTCTACTGTGTTTCCTATAGGGCCAGTACAGTGAGCTAGCTCAGAACAAGAGAACTGTGCTTCCTACACAAACGGGGCATATCTAGTTCAACTCAGTATTGGAAACTAAGTAAAACAGGAGCTTCTCTTCAGTCCAATACACTGTATTTGCTGGGAACAGACGCGAGTGCTATTTGCACTGTTTATGGCCAGAATAGCACAATAGTGGTGTTCTTACCCTGAATTAACACTTAATGCCAGAACTTGAAACTCAGTGTGAATCAACTCCGTTTCAGAAGTTGTATTGAACCCCAGTCGACCTTACAAGAAAAACACTCTGCTTTTGAGAAACAGGCACTCTTGCACTCTACTGTGTTTCCTAAAGGGCCAGTACAGTGAGCTAGCTCAGAACAAGAGAACTGTGCTTCCTACACAAACGGGGCATATCTAGTTCAACTCAGTATTGGAAACTAAGTAAAACAGGAGCTTCTCTTCAGTCCAATACACTGTATTTGCTGGGAACAGACGCGAGTGCTATTTGCACTGTTTATGGCCAGAATAACACAATAGTTGTGTTCTTACCCTGAATTAACACTTAATGCTAGAACTTGAAACTCAGTGTGAATCAACTCAGTATCGGAAGTTGTATTGAACCCCAGTCGGCCTTACAAGAAAAACACTCTGCTTTTGAGAAACAGGCACTCTTGCACTCTACTGTGTTTCCTATAGGGCCAGTACAGTGAGCTAGCTCAGAACAAGAGAACTGTGCTTCCTACACAAACGGGGCATATCTAGTTCAACTCAGTATTGGAAACTAAGTAAAACAGGAGCTTCTCTTCAGTCCAATACACTGTATTTGCTGTGAACAGACGCGAGTGCTATTTGCACTGATTATGGCCAGAATAGCACAATAGTGGTGTTCTTACCCTGAATTAACACTTAATGCTAGAACTTGAAACTCAGTGTGAATCAACTCCGTTTCGGAAGTTTTATTGAACCCCAGTCGGCCTTACAAGAAAAACACTCTGCTTTTGAGAAACAGGCACTCTTGCACTCTACTGTGTTTCCTATAGGGCCAGTACAGTGAGCTAGCTCAGAACAAGAGAACTGTGCTTCCTACACAAACGGGGCATATCTAGTTCAACTCAGTATTGGAAACTAAGTAAAACAGGAGCTTCTCTTCAGTCCAATACACTGTATTTGCTGGGAACAGACGCGAGTGCTATTTGCACTGTTTATGGCCAGAATAGCACAATGGTGGTGTTCTTACCCTGAATTAACACTTAATGCTAGAACTTGAAACTCAGTGTGAATCAACTCCGTTTCAGAAGTTATATTGAACCCCAGTCGGCCTTACAAGAAAAACACTCTGCTTTTGAGAAACAGGCACTCTTGCACTCTACTGTGTTTCCTATAGGGCCAGTACAGTGAGCTAGCTCAGAACAAGAGAACTGTGCTTCCTACACAAACGGGGCATATCTAGTTCAACTCAGTATTGGAAACTAAGTAAAACAGGAGCTTCTCTTCAGTCCAATACACTGTATTTGCTGGGAACAGACGCGAGTGCTATTTGCACTGTTTATGGCCAGAATAGCACAATAGTGGTGTTCTTACCCTGAATTAACACTTAATGCTAGAACTTGAAACTCAGTGTGAATCAACTCCGTTTCGGAAGTTTTATTGAACCCCAGTCGGCCTTACAAGAAAAACACTCTGCTTTTGAGAAACAGGCACTCTTGCACTCTACTGTGTTTCCTATAGGGCCAGTACAGTGAGCTAGCTCAGAACAAGAGAACTGTGCTTCCTACACAAACGGGGCATATCTAGTTCAACTCAGTATTGGAAACTAAGTAAAACAGGAGCTTCTCTTCAGTCCAATACACTGTATTTGCTGGGAACAGACGCGAGTGCTATTTGCACTGTTTATGACCAGAATAGCACAATAGTGGTGTTCTTACCCTGAATTAACACTTAATGCCAGAACTTGAAACTCAGTGTGAATCAACTCCGTTTCGGAAGTTGTATTGAACCAAAGTCAGCCTTACAAGAAAAACACTCTGCTTTTGAGAAACAGGCACTCTTGCACTCTACTGTGTTTCCTATAGGGCCAGTACAGTGAGCTAGCTCAGAACAAGAGAACTGTGCTTCCTACACAAACGGGGCATATCTAGTTCAACTCAGTATTGGAAACTAAGTAAAACAGGAGCTTCTCTTCAGTCCAATACACTGTATTTGCTGGGAACAGACGCGAGTGCTATTTGCACTGTTTATGGCCAGAATAGCACAATGGTGGTGTTCTTACCCTGAATTAACACTTAATGCTAGAACTTGAAACTCAGTGTGAATCAACTCCGTTTAGGAAGTTGTATTGAACCCCAGTCGGCCTTACAAGAAAAACACTCTGCTTTTGAGAAACAGGCACTCTTGCACTCTACTGTGTTTCCTATAGTGCCAGTACAGTGAGCTAGCTCAGAACAAGAGAACTGTGCTTCCTACACAAACGGGGCATATCTAGTTCAACTCAGTATTGGAAACTAAGTAAAACAGGAGCTTCTCTTCAGTCCAATACACTGTATTTGCTGGGAACAGACGGGAGTGCTATTTGCACTGTTTATGGCCAGAATAGCACAATAGTGGTGTTCTTACCCTGAATTAACACTTAATGCTAGAACTTGAAACTCAGTGTGAATCAACTCCGTTTAGGAAGTTGTATTGAACCCCAGTCGGCCTTACAAGAAAAACACTCTGCTTTTGAGAAACAGGCACTCTTGCACTCTACTGTGTTTCCTATAGGGCCAGTACAGTGAGCTAGCTCAGAACAAGAGAACTGTGCTTCCTACACAAACGGGGCATATCTAGTTCAACTCAGTATTGGAAACTAAGTAAAACAGGAGCTTCTCTTCAGTCCAATACACTGTATTTGCTGGGAACAGACGCGAGTGCTATTTGCACTGTTTATGGCCAGAATATCACAATAGTTGTGTTCTTACCCTGAATTAACACTTAATGCTAGAACTTGAAACTCAGTGTGAATCAACTCCGTTTCAGAAGTTGTATTGAACCCCAGTGGGCCTTACAAGAAAAACACTCTGCTTTTGAGAAACAGGCACTCTTGCACTCTACTGTGTTTCCTATAGGGCCAGTAGAGTGAGCTAGCTCAGAACAAGAGAACTGTGCTTCCTACACAAACGGGGCATATCTAGTTCAACTCAGTATTGGAAACTAAGTAAAACAGGAGCTTCTCTTCAGTCCAATACACTGTATTTGCTGGGAACAGACGCGAGTGCTATTTGCACTGTTTATGGCCAGAATAGCACAATAGTGGTGTTCTTACCCTGAATTAACACTTAATGCCAGAACTTGAAACTCAGTGTGAATCAACTCCGTTTAGGAAGTTGTATTGAACCCCAGTCGGCCTTACAAGAAAAACACTCTGCTTTTGAGAAACAGGCACTCTTGCACTCTACTGTGTTTCCTATAGGGCCAGTACAGTGAGCTAGCTCAGAACAAGAGAACTGTGCTTCCTACACAAACGGGGCATATCTAGTTCAACTCAGTATTGGAAACTAAGTAAAACAGGAGCTTCTCTTCAGTCCAATACACTGTATTTGCTGGGAACAGACGCGAGTGCTATTTGCACTGTTTATGGCCAGAATAGCACAATAGTGGTGTTCTTACCCTGAATTAACACTTAATGCTAGAACTTGAAACTCAGTGTGAATCAACTCCGTTTCGGAAGTTTTATTGAACCCCAGTCGGCCTTACAAGAAAAACACTCTGCTTTTGAGAAACAGGCACTCTTGCACTCTACTGTGTTTCCTATAGGGCCAGTACAGTGAGCTAGCTCAGAACAAGAGAACTGTGCTTCCTACACAAACGGGGCATATCTAGTTCAACTCAGTATTGGAAACTAAGTAAAACAGGAGCTTCTCTCCAGTCCAATACACTGTATTTGCTGGGAACAGACGCTAGTGCTATTTGCACTGTTTATGGCCAGAAGAGCACAATAGTGGTGTTCTTACCCTGAATTATCACTTAATGCTAGAACTTGAAACTCAGTGTGAATCAACTCCGTTTAGGAAGTTGTATTGAACCCCAGTCGGCCTTACAAGAAAAACACTCTGCTTTTGAGAAACAGGCACTCTTGCACTCTACTGTGTTTCCTATAGGGCCAGTACAGTGAGCTAGCTCAGAACAAGAGAACTGTGCTACCTACACAAACGAGGCATATCTAGTTCAACTCAGTATTGGAAACTAAGTAAAACAGGAGCTTCTCTTCAGTCCAATACACTGTATTTGCTGGGAACAGACGCGAGTGCTATTTGCACTGTTTATGGCCAGAATAGCACAATAGTGGTGTTCTTACCCTGAATTAACACTTAATGCTAGAACTTGAAACTCAGTGTGAATCAACTCCGTTTAGGAAGTTGTATTGAACCCCAGTCGGCCTTACAAGAAAAACACTCTGCTTTTGAGAAACAGGCACTCTTGCACTCTACTGTGTTTCCTATAGGGCCAGTACAGTGAGCTAGCTCAGAACAAGAGAACTGTGCTTCCTACACAAACGGGGCATATCTAGTTCAACTCAGTATTGGAAACTAAGTAAAACAGGAGCTTCTCTTCAGTCCAATACACTGTATTTGCTGGGAACAGACGCGAGTGCTATTTGCACTGTTTATGGCCAGAATAGCACAATAGTGGTGTTCTTACCCTGAATTAACACTTAATGCTAGAACTTGAAACTCAGTGTGAATCAACTCCGTTTAGGAAGTTGTATTGAACCCCAGTCGGCCTTACAAGAAAAACACTCTGCTTTTGAGAAACAGGCACTCTTGCACTCTACTGTGTTTCCTATAGGGCCAGTACAGTGAGCTAGCTCAGAACAAGAGAACTGTGCTTCCTACACAAACGGGGCATATCTAGTTCAACTCAGTATTGGAAACTAAGTAAAACAGGAGCTTCTCTTCAGTCCAATACACTGTATTTGCTGGGAACAGACGCGAGTGCTATTTGCACGGTTTATGGCCAGAATAGCACAATAGTGGTGTTCTTACCCTGAATTAACACTTAATGCTAGAACTTGAAACTCAGTGTGAATCAACTCCGTTTAGGAAGTTGTATTTAACCCCAGTCGGCCTTACAAGAAAAACACTCTGCTTTTGAGAAACAGGCACTCTTGCACTCTACTGTGTTTCCTATAGGGCCAGTACAGTGAGCTAGCTCAGAACAAGAGAACTGTGCTTCCTACACAAACGGGGCATATCTAGTTCAACTCAGTATTGGAAACTAAGTAAAACAGGAGCTTCTCTTCAGTCCAATACACTGTATTTGCTGGGAACAGACGCGAGTGCTATTTGCACTGTTTATGGCCAGAATAGCACAATAGTGGTGTTCTTACCCTGAATTAACACTTAATGCTAGAACTTGAAACTCAGTGTGAATCAACTCCGTTTAGGAAGTTGTATTGAAACCCAGTCGGCCTTACAAGAAAAACACTCTGCTTTTGAGAAACAGGCACTCTTGCACTCTACTGTGTTTCCTATAGGGCCAGTACAGTGAGCTAGCTCAGAACAAGAGAACTGTGCTTCCTACACAAACGGGGCATATCTAGTTCAACTCAGTATTGGAAACTAAGTAAAACAGGAGCTTCTCTTCAGTCCAATACACTGTATTTGCTGGGAGCAGACGCGAGTGCTATTTGCACTGTTTATGGCCAGAATAGCACAATAGTGGTGTTCTTATCCTGAATTAACACTTAATGCTATAACTTGAAACTCAGTGTGAATCAACTCCGTTTAGGAAGTTGTATTGAACCCCAGTCGGCCTTACAAGAAAAACACTCTGCTTTTGAGAAACAGGCACTCTTGCACTCTACTGTGTTTCCTATAGGGCCAGTACAGTGAGCTAGCTCAGAACAAGAGAACTGTGCTTCCTACACAAACGGGGCATATCTAGTTCAACTCTGTATTGGAAACTAAGTGAAACAGGAGCTTCTCTTCAGTCCAATACACTGTATTTGCTGGGAACAGACGCGAGTGCTATTTGCACTGTTTATGGCCAGAATAGCACAATAGTGGTGTTCTTACCCTGAATTAACACTTAATGCTAGAACTTGAAACTCAGTGTGAATCAACTCCATTTCGGAAGTTGTATTGAACCCCAGTCGGCCTTACAAGAAAAACACTCTGCTTTTGAGAATGAGGCACTCTTGCACTCTACTGTGTTTCCTATAGGGCCAGTACAGTGAGCTAGCTCAGAACAAGAGAACTGTGCTTCCTACACAAACGGGGCATATCTAGTTCAACTCAGGATTGGAAACTAAGTAAAACAGGAGCTTCTCTTCAGTCCAATACACTGTATTTGCTGGGAACAGACGCGAGTGCTATTTGCACTATTTATGGCCAGAATAGCACAATAGTGGTGTTCTTACCCTGAATTAACACTTAATGCTAGAACTTGAAACTCAGTGTGAATCAACTCCGTTTCGGAAGTTGTATTGAACCCCAGTCGGCCTTACAAGAAAAACACTCTGCTTTTGAGAAACAGGCACTCTTGCACTCTACTGTGTTTCCTATAGGGCCAGTACAGTGAGCTAGCTCAGAACAAGAGAACTGTGCTTCCTACACAAACGGGGCATATCTAGTTCAACTCAGTATTGGAAACTAAGTAAAACAGGAGCTTCTCTTCAGTCCAATACACTGTATTTGCTGGGAACAGACGCGAGTGCTATTTGCACTGTTTATGGCCAGAATAGCACAATAGTGGTGTTCTTACCCTGAATTAACACTTAATGCTAGAACTTGAAACTCAGTGTGAATCAACTCCGTTTCGGAAGTTGTATTGAACCCCAGTCGGCCTTGCAAGAAAAACACTCTGCTTTTGAGAAACAGGCACTCTTGCACTCTACTGTGTTTCCTATAGGGCCAGTACAGTGAGCTAGCTCAGAACAAGAGAACTGTGCTTCCTACACAAACGGGGCATATCTAGTTCAACTCAGTATTGGAAACTAAGTAAAACAGGAGCTTCTCTTCAGTCCAATACACTGTATTTGCTGGGAAAAGACGCGAGTGCTATTTGCACTGTTTATGGCCAGAATAGCACAATAGTGGTGTTCTTACCCTGAATTAACACTTAATGCTAGAACTTGAAACTCAGTGTGAATCAACTCCGTTTCGGAAGTTGTATTGAACCCCAGTCGGCCTTGCAAGAAAAACACTCTGCTTTTGAGAAACAGGCACTCTTGCACTCTACTGTGTTTCCTATAGGGCCAGTACAGTGAGCTAGCTCAGAACAAGAGAACTGTGCTTCCTACACAAACGGGGCATATCTAGTTCAACTCAGTATTGGAAACTAAGTAAAACAGGAGCTTCTCTTCAGTCCAATACACTGTATTTGCTGGGAGCAGACGCGAGTGCTATTTGCACTGTTTATGGCCAGAATAGCACAATAGTGGTATTCTTACCCTGAATTAACACTTAATGCTAGAACTTGAAACTCAGTGTGAATCAACTCCGTTTCGGAAGTTGTATTGAACCCCAGTCGGCCTTGCAAGAAAAACACTCTGCTTTTGAGAAACAGGCACTCTTGCACTCTACTGTGTTTCCTATAGGGCCAGTACAGTGAGCTAGCTCAGAACAAGAGAACTGTGCTTCCTACACAAACGGGGCATATCTAGTTCAACTCAGTATTGGAAACTAAGTAAAACAGGAGCTTCTCTTCAGTCCAATACACTGTATTTGCTGGGAACAGACGCGAGTGCTATTTGCACTGTTTATGGCCAGAATACCACAATAGTGGTGTTCTTACCCTGAATTATCACTTAATGCTAGAACTTGAAACTCAGTGTGAATCAACTCCGTTTCGGAAGTTGTATTGAACCCCAGTCGGCCTTACAAGAAAAACACTCTGCTTTTGAGAAACAGGCACTCTTGCACTTTACTGTGTTTCCTATAGGGCCAGTACAGTGAGCTAGCTCAGAACAAGAGAACTGTGCTTCCTACACAAACGGGGCATATCTAGTTCAACTCAGTATTGGAAACTAAGTAAAACAGGAGCTTCTCTTCAGTCCAATACACTGTATTTGCTGGGAACAGACGCGAGTGCTATTTGCACTGTTTATGGCCAGAATAGCACAATAGTGGTGTTCTTACCCTGAATTAACACTTAATGCTAGAACTTGAAACTCAGTGTGAATCAACTCCGTTTAGGAAGTTGTATTTAACCCCAGTCGGCCTTACAAGAAAAACACTCTGCTTTTGAGAAACAGGCACTCTTGCACTCTACTGTGTTTCCTATAGGGCCAGTACAGTGAGCTAGCTCAGAACAAGAGAACTGTGCTTCCTACACAAACGGGGCATATCTAGTTCAACTCAGTATTGGAAACTAAGTAAAACAGGAGCTTCTCTTCAGTCCAATACACTGTATTTGCTGGGAACAGACGCGAGTGCTATTTGCACTGTTTATGGCCAGAATAGCACAATAGTGGTGTTCTTACCCTGAATTAACACTTAATGCTAGAACTTGAAACTCAGTGTGAATCAACTCCGTTTCGGAAGTTGTATTGAACCCCAGTCGGCCTTGCAAGAAAAACACTCTGCTTTTGAGAAACAGGCACTCTTGCACTCTACTGTGTTTCCTATAGGGCCAGTACAGTGAGCTAGCTCAGAACAAGAGAACTGTGCTTCCTACACAAACGGGGCATATCTAGTTCAACTCAGTATTGGAAACTAAGTAAAACAGGAGCTTCTCTTCAGTCCAATACACTGTATTTGCTGGGAGCAGACGCGAGTGCTATTTGCACTGTTTATGGCCAGAATAGCACAATAGTGGTGTTCTTATCCTGAATTAACACTTAATGCTAGAACTTGAAACTCAGTGTGAATCAACTCCGTTTAGGAAGTTGTATTGAACCCCAGTCGGCCTTACAAGAAAAACACTCTGCTTTTGAGAAACAGGCACTCTTGCACTCTACTGTGTTTCCTATAGGGCCAGTACAGTGAGCTAGCTCAGAACAAGAGAACTGTGCTTCCTACACAAACGGGGCATATCTAGTTCAACTCTGTATTGGAAACTAAGTAAAACAGGAGCTTCTCTTCAGTCCAATACACTGTATTTGCTGGGAACAGACGCGAGTGCTATTTGCACTGTTTATGGCCAGAATAGCACAATAGTGGTGTTCTTACCCTGAATTAACACTTAATGCTAGAACTTGAAACTCAGTGTGAATCAACTCCATTTCGGAAGTTGTATTGAACCCCAGTCGGCCTTGCAAGAAAAACACTCTGCTTTTGAGAATGAGGCACTCTTGCACTCTACTGTGTTTCCTATAGGGCCAGTACAGTGAGCTAGCTCAGAACAAGAGAACTGTGCTTCCTACACAAACGGGGCATATCTAGTTCAACTCAGGATTGGAAACTAAGTAAAACAGGAGCTTCTCTTCAGTCCAATACACTGTATTTGCTGGGAACAGACGCGAGTGCTATTTGCACTATTTATGGCCAGAATAGCACAATAGTGGTGTTCTTACCCTGAATTAACACTTAATGCTAGAACTTGAAACTCAGTGTGAATCAACTCCGTTTCGGAAGTTGTATTGAACCCCAGTCGGCCTTACAAGAAAAACACTCTGCTTTTGAGAAACAGGCACTCTTGCACTCTACTGTGTTTCCTATAGGGCCAGTACAGTGAGCTAGCTCAGAACAAGAGAACTGTGCTTCCTACACAAACGGGGCATATCTAGTTCAACTCAGTATTGGAAACTAAGTAAAACAGGAGCTTCTCTTCAGTCCAATACACTGTATTTGCTGGGAACAGACGCGAGTGCTATTTGCACTGTTTATGGCCAGAATAGCACAATAGTGGTGTTCTTACCCTGAATTAACACTTAATGCTAGAACTTGAAACTCAGTGTGAATCAACTCCGTTTCGGAAGTTGTATTGAACCCCAGTCGGCCTTGCAAGAAAAACACTCTGCTTTTGAGAAACAGGCACTCTTGCACTCTACTGTGTTTCCTATAGGGCCAGTACAGTGAGCTAGCTCAGAACAAGAGAACTGTGCTTCCTACACAAACGGGGCATATCTAGTTCAACTCAGTATTGGAAACTAAGTAAAACAGGAGCTTCTCTTCAGTCCAATACACTGTATTTGCTGGGAACAGACGCGAGTGCTATTTGCACTGTTTATGGCCAGAATACCACAATAGTGGTGTTCTTACCCTGAATTATCACTTAATGCTAGAACTTGAAACTCAGTGTGAATCAACTCCATTTCGGAAGTTGTATTGAACCCCAGTCGGCCTTACAAGAAAAACACTCTGCTTTTGAGAAACAGGCACTCTTGCACTCTACTGTGTTTCCTATAGGGCCAGTACAGTGAGCTAGCTCAGAACAAGAGAACTGTGCTTCCTACACAAACGGGGCATATCTAGTTCAACTCAGTATTGGAAACTAAGTAAAACAGGAGCTTCTCTTCAGTCCAATACACTGTATTTGCTGGGAAAAGACGCGAGTGCTATTTGCACTGTTTATGGCCAGAATAGCACAATAGTGGTGTTCTTACCCTGAATTAACACTTAATGCTAGAACTTGAAACTCAGTGTGAATCAACTCCGTTTCGGAAGTTGTATTGAACCCCAGTCGGCCTTGCAAGAAAAACACTCTGCTTTTGAGAAACAGGCACTCTTGCACTCTACTGTGTTTCCTATAGGGCCAGTACAGTGAGCTAGCTCAGAACAAGAGAACTGTGCTTCCTACACAAACGGGGCATATCCAGTTCAACTCAGTATTGGAAACTAAGTAAAACAGGAGCTTCTCTTCAGTCCAATACACTGTATTTGCTGGGAACAGACGCGAGTGCTATTTGCACTGTTTATGGCCAGAATAGCACAATAGTGGTGTTCTTACCCTGAATTAACACTTAATGCCAGAACTTGAAACTCAGTGTGAATCAACTCCGTTTCGGAAGTTGTATTGAACCCCAGTCGGCCTTACAAGAAAAACACTCTGCTTTTGAGAAACAGGCACTCTTGCACTCTACTGTGTTTCCTATAGGGCCAGTACAGTGAGCTAGCTCAGAACAAGAGAACTGTGCTTCCTACACAAACGGGGCATATCTAGTTCAACTCAGTATTGGAAACTAAGTAAAACAGGAGCTTCTCTTCAGTCCAATACACTGTATTTGCTGGGAACAGACGCGAGTGCTATTTGCACTGTTTATGGCCAGAATAGCACAATAGTGGTGTTCTTACCCTGAATTAACACTTAATGCTAGAACTTGAAACTCAGTGTGAATCAACTCCGTTTAGGAAGTTGTATTGAACCCCAGTCGGCCTTACAAGAAAAACACTCTGCTTTTGAGAAACAGGCACTCTTGCACTCTACTGTGTTTCCTATAGGGCCAGTACAGTGAGCTAGCTCAGAACAAGAGAACTGTGCTTCCTACACAAACGGGGCATATCTAGTTCAACTCAGTATTGGAAACTAAGTAAAACAGGAGCTTCTCTTCAGTCCAATACACTGTATTTGCTGGGAACAGACGCGAGTGCTATTTGCACTGTTTATGGCCAGAATAGCACAATAGTGGTGTTCTTACCCTGAATTAACACTTAATGCTAGAACTTGAAACTCAGTGTGAATCAACTCCGTTTCGGAAGTTGTATTGAACCCCAGTCGGCCTTGCAAGAAAAACACTCTGCTTTTGAGAAACAGGCACTCTTGCACTCTACTGTGTTTCCTATAGGGCCAGTACAGTGAGCTAGCTCAGAACAAGAGAACTGTGCTTCCTACACAAACGGGGCATATCTAGTTCAACTCAGTATTGGAAACTAAGTAAAACAGGAGCTTCTCTTCAGTCCAATACACTGTATTTGCTGGGAATACGCGAGTGCTATTTGCACTGTTTATGGCCAGAATAGCACAATAGTGGTGTTCTTATCCTGAATTAACACTTAATGCTAGAACTTGAAACTCAGTGTGAATCAACTCCGTTTAGGAAGTTGTATTGAACCCCAGTCGGCCTTACAAGAAAAACACTCTGCTTTTGAGAAACAGGCACTCTTGCACTCTACTGTGTTTCCTATAGGGCCAGTACAGTGAGCTAGCTCAGAACAAGAGAACTGTGCTTCCTACACAAACGGGGCATATCTAGTTCAACTCAGGATTGGAAACTAAGTAAAACAGGAGCTTCTCTTCAGTCCAATACACTGTATTTGCTGGGAACAGACGCAAGTGCTATTTGCACTATTAATGGCCAGAATAGCACAATAGTGGTGTTCTTACCCTGAATTAACACTTAATGCTAGAACTTGAAACTCAGTGTGAATCAACTCCGTTTCGGAAGTTGTATTGAACCCCAGTCGGCCTTATAAGAAAAACACTCTGCTTTTGAGAAACAGGCACTCTTGCACTCTACTGTGTTTCCTATAGGGCCAGTACAGTGAGCTAGCTCAGAACAAGAGAACTGTGCTTCCTACACAAACGGGGCATATCTAGTTCAACTCAGTATTGGAAACTAAGTAAAACAGGAGCTTCTCTTCAGTCCAATACACTGTATTTGCTGGGAATACGCGAGTGCTATTTGCACTGTTTATGGCCAGAATAGCACAATAGTGGTGTTCTTATCCTGAATTAACACTTAATGCTAGAACTTGAAACTCAGTGTGAATCAACTCCGTTTAGGAAGTTGTATTGAACCCCAGTCGGCCTTACAAGAAAAACACTCTGCTTTTGAGAAACAGGCACTCTTGCACTCTACTGTGTTTCCTATAGGGCCAGTACAGTGAGCTAGCTCAGAACAAGAGAACTGTGCTTCCTACACAAACGGGGCATATCTAGTTCAACTCAGGATTGGAAACTAAGTAAAACAGGAGCTTCTCTTCAGTCCAATACACTGTATTTGCTGGGAACAGACGCAAGTGCTATTTGCACTATTTATGGCCAGAATAGCACAATAGTGGTGTTCTTACCCTGAATTAACACTTAATGCTAGAACTTGAAACTCAGTGTGAATCAACTCCGTTTCGGAAGTTGTATTGAACCCCAGTCGGCCTTATAAGAAAAACACTCTGCTTTTGAGAAACAGGCACTCTTGCACTCTACTGTGTTTCCTATAGGGCCAGTACAGTGAGCTAGCTCAGAACAAGAGAACTGTGCTTCCTACACAAACGGGGCATATCTAGTTCAACTCAGTATTGGAAACTAAGTAAAACAGGAGCTTCTCTTCAGTCCAATACACTGTATTTGCTGGGAACAGACGCGAGTGCTATTTGCACTGTTTATGGCCAGAATACCACAATAGTGGTGTTCTTACCCTGAATTATCACTTAATGCTAGAACTTGAAACTCAGTGTGAATCAACTCCGTTTCGGAAGTTGTATTGAACCCCAGTCGGCCTTACAAGAAAAACACTCTGCTTTTGAGAAACAGGCACTCTTGCACTCTACTGTGTTTCCTATAGGGCCAGTACAGTGAGCTAGCTCAGAACAAGAGAACTGTGCTTCCTACACTAACGGGGCATATCTAGTTCAACTCAGTATTGGAAACTAAGTAAAACAGGAGCTTCTCTTCAGTCCAATACACTGTATTTGCTGGGAAAAGACGCGAGTGCTATTTGCACTGTTTATGGCCAGAATAGCACAATAGTGGTGTTCTTACCCTGAATTAACACTTAATGCTAGAACTTGAAACTCAGTGTGAATCAACTCCGTTTCGGAAGTTGTATTGAACCCCAGTCGGCCTTGCAAGAAAAACACTCTGCTTTTGAGAAACAGGCACTCTTGCACTCTACTGTGTTTCCTATAGGGCCAGTACAGTGAGCTAGCTCAGAACAAGAGAACTGTGCTTCCTACACAAACGGGGCATATCTAGTTCAACTCAGTATTGGAAACTAAGTAAAAGAGGAGCTTCTCTTCAGTCCAATACACTGTATTTGCTGGGAACAGACGCGAGTGCTATTTGCACTGTTTATGGCCAGAATAGCACAATAGTGGTGTTCTTACCCTGAATTAACACTTAATGCTAGAACTTGAAATTCAGTGTGAATCAACTCCGTTTCGGAAGTTGTATTGAACCCCAGTCGGCCTTGCAAGAAAAACACTCTGCTTTTGAGAAACAGGCACTCTTGCACTCTACTGTGTTTCCTATAGGGCCAGTACAGTGAGCTAGCTCAGAACAAGAGAACTGTGCTTCCTACACAAACGGGGCATATCCAGTTCAACTCAGTATTGGAAACTAAGTAAAACAGGAGCTTCTCTTCAGTCCAATACACTGTATTTGCTGGGAACAGACGCGAGTGCTATTTGCACTGTTTATGGCCAGAATAGCACAATAGTGGTGTTCTTACCCTGAATTAACACTTAATGCCAGAACTTGAAACTCAGTGTGAATCAACTCCGTTTCGGAAGTTGTATTGAACCCCAGTCGGCCTTACAAGAAAAACACTCTGCTTTTGAGAAACAGGCACTCTTGCACTCTACTGTGTTTCCTATAGGGCCAGTACAGTGAGCTAGCTCAGAACAAGAGAACTGTGCTTCCTACACAAACGGGGCATATCTAGTTCAACTCAGTATTGGAAACTAAGTAAAACAGGAGCTTCTCTTCAGTCCAATACACTGTATTTGCTGGGAACAGACGCGAGTGCTATTTGCACTGTTTATGGCCAGAATAGCACAATAGTGGTGTTCTTACCCTGAATTAACACTTAATGCTAGAACTTGAAACTCAGTGTGAATCAACTCCGTTTCGGAAGTTGTATTGAACCCCAGTCGGCCTTGCAAGAAAAACACTCTGCTTTTGAGAAACAGGCACTCTTGCACTCTACTGTGTTTCCTATAGGGCCAGTACAGTGAGCTAGCTCAGAACAAGAGAACTGTGCTTCCTACACAAACGGGGCATATCTAGTTCAACTCAGTATTGGAAACTAAGTAAAACAGGAGCTTCTCTTCAGTCCAATACACTGTATTTGCTGGGAATACGCGAGTGCTATTTGCACTGTTTATGGCCAGAATAGCACAATAGTGGTGTTCTTATCCTGAATTAACACTTAATGCTAGAACTTGAAACTCAGTGTGAATCAACTCCGTTTAGGAAGTTGTATTGAACCCCAGTCGGCCTTACAAGAAAAACACTCTGCTTTTGAGAAACAGGCACTCTTGCACTCTACTGTGTTTCCTATAGGGCCAGTACAGTGAGCTAGCTCAGAACAAGAGAACTGTGCTTCCTACACAAACGGGGCATATCTAGTTCAACTCAGGATTGGAAACTAAGTAAAACAGGAGCTTCTCTTCAGTCCAATACACTGTATTTGCTGGGAACAGACGCAAGTGCTATTTGCACTATTTATGGCCAGAATAGCACAATAGTGGTGTTCTTACCCTGAATTAACACTTAATGCTAGAACTTGAAACTCAGTGTGAATCAACTCCGTTTCGGAAGTTGTATTGAACCCCAGTCGGCCTTATAAGAAAAACACTCTGCTTTTGAGAAACAGGCACTCTTGCACTCTACTGTGTTTCCTATAGGGCCAGTACAGTGAGCTAGCTCAGAACAAGAGAACTGTGCTTCCTACACAAACGGGGCATATCTAGTTCAACTCAGTATTGGAAACTAAGTAAAACAGGAGCTTCTCTTCAGTCCAATACACTGTATTTGCTGGGAACAGACGCGAATGCTATTTGCACTGTTTATGGCCAGAATAGCACAATAGTGGTGTTCTTACCCTGAATTAACACTTAATGCTAGAACTTGAAACTCAGTGTGAATCAACTCCGTTTCGGAAGTTTTATTGAACCCCAGTCGGCCTTGCAAGAAAAACACTCTGCTTTTGAGAAACAGGCACTCTTGCACTCTACTGTGTTTCCTATAGGGCCAGTACAGTGAGCTAGCTCAGAACAAGAGAACTGTGCTTCCTACACAAACGGGGCATATCTAGTTCAACTCAGTATTGGAAACTAAGTAAAACAGGAGCTTCTCTTCAGTCCAATACACTGTATTTGCTGGGAACAGACGCGAGTGCTATTTGCACTGTTTATGGCCAGAATACCACAATAGTGGTGTTCTTACCCTGAATTATCACTTAATGCTAGAACTTGAAACTCAGTGTGAATCAACTCCGTTTCGGAAGTTGTATTGAACCCCAGTCGGCCTTACAAGAAAAACACTCTGCTTTTGAGAAACAGGCACTCTTGCACTCTACTGTGTTTCCTATAGGGCCAGTACAGTGAGCTAGCTCAGAACAAGAGAACTGTGCTTCCTACACAAACGGGGCATATCTAGTTCAACTCAGTATTGGAAACTAAGTAAAACAGGAGCTTCTCTTCAGTCCAATACACTGTATTTGTTGGGAACAGACGCGAGTGCTATTTGCACTGTTTATGGCCAGAATAGCACAATAGTGGTGTTCTTACCCTGAATTAACACTTAATGCTAGAACTTGAAACTCAGTGTGAATAAGTCCGTTTAGGAAGTTGTATTGAACCCTAGTCGTCCTTACAATAAAAACACACTGCTTTTGAGAAACAGGCACTCTTGCACTCTACTCTGTTTCCTATAGGGCCAGTACAGTGAGCTAGCTCAGAACAAGAGAACTGTGCTTCCTACACAAACGGGGCATATCTAGTTCAACTCAGGATTGGAAACTAAGTAAAACAGGAGCTTCTCTTCAGTCCAATACACTGTATTTGCTGGGAACAGACGCGAGTGCTATTTGCACTGTTTATGGCCAGAATAGCACAATAGTGGTGTTCTTACCCTGAATTAACACTTAATGCTAGATCTTGAAACTCAGTGTGAATCAACTCCGTTTAGGAAGTTGTATTGAACCCCAGTCGGCCTTACAAGAAAAACACTCTGCTTTTGAGAAACAGGCACTCTTGCACTCTACTGTGTTTCCTATAGGGCCAGTACAGTGAGCTAGCTCAGAACAAGAGAACTGTGCTTCCTACACAAACGGGGCATATCTAGTTCAACTCAGTATTGGAAACTAAGTAAAACAGGAGCTTCTCTTCAGTCCAATACACTGTATTTGCTGGGAACAGACGCGAGTGCTATTTGCACTGTTTATGGCCAGAATAGCACAATAGTGGTGTTCTTACCCTGAATTAACACTTAATGCTAGAACTTGAAACTGAATGTGAATCAACTCCGTTTAGGAAATTGTATTGAACGCCAGTCGGCCTTACAAGAAAAACACTCTGCTTTTGAGAAACAGGCACTCTTGCACTCTACTGTGTTTCCTATAGGGCCAGTACAGTGAGCTAGCTCAGAACAAGAGAACTGTGCTTCCTACACAAACGGGGCATATCTAGTTCAACTCAGTATTGGAAACTAAGTAAAACAGGAGCTTCTCTTCAGTCCAATACACTGTATTTGCTGGGAACAGACGCGAGTGCTATTTGCACTGTTTATGGCCAGAATAGCACAATAGTGGTGTTCTTACCCTGAATTAACACTTAATGCTAGAACTTGAAACTCAGTGTGAATAAGTCCGTTTCGGAAGTTGTATTGAACCCCAGTCCGCCTTACAAGAAAAACACTCTGCTTTTGAGAAACAGGCACTCTTGCACTCTACTGTGTTTCCTATAGGGCCAGTACCGTGAGCTAGCTCAGAACAAGAGAACTCTGCTTCCTACACAAACGGGGCATATCTAGTTCAACTCAGTATTGGAAACTAAGTAAAACAGGAGCTTCTCTTCAGTCCAATACACTGTATTTGCTGGGAACAGACGCGAGTGCTATTTGCACTGTTTATGGCCAGAATAGCACAATAGTGGTGTTCTTACCCTGAATTAACACTTAATGCTAGAACTTGAAACTCAGTGTGAATCAACTCCGTTTCGGAAGTTGTATTGAACCCCAGTCGGCCTTACAAGAAAAACACTCTGCTTTTGAGAAACAGGCACTCTTGCACTCTACTGTGTTTCCTATAGGGCCAGTACAGTGAGCTAGCTCAGAACAAGAGAACTGTGCTTCCTACACAAACGGGGCATATCTAGTTCAACTCAGTATTGGAAACTAAGTAAAACAGGAGCTTCTCTTCAGTCCAATACACTGTATTTGCTGGGAACAGACGCGAGTGCTATTTGCACTGTTTATGGCCAGAATAGCACAATAGTGGTGTTCTTACCCTGAATTAACACTTAATGCCAGAACTTGAAACTCAGTGTGAATCAACTCCGTTTCGGAAGTTGTATTGAACCCCAGTCGGCCTTACAAGAAAAACACTCTGCTTTTGAGAAACAGGCACTCTTGCACTCTACTGTGTTTCCTATAGGGCCAGTACAGTGAGCTAGCTCAGAACAAGAGAACTGTGCTTCCTACACAAACGGGGCATATCTAGTTCAACTCAGTATTGGAAACTAAGTAAAACAGGAGCTTCTCTTCAGTCCAATACACTGTATTTGCTGGGAACAGACGCGAGTGCTATTTGCACTGTTTATGGCCAGAATAGCACAATAGTGGTGTTCTTACCCTGAATTAACACTTAATGCTAGAACTTGAATCTCAGTGTGAATCAACTCCGTTTAGGAAGTTGTATTGAACCCCAGTCGGCCTTACAAGAAAAACACTCTGCTTTTGAGAAACAGGCACTCTTGCACTCTACTGTGTTTCCTATAGGGCCAGTACAGTGAGCTAGCTCAGAACAAGAGAACTGTGCTTCCTACACAAACGGGGCATATCTAGTTCAACTCAGTATTGGAAACTAAGTAAAACAGGAGCTTCTCTTCAGTCCAATACACTGTATTTGCTGGGAACAGACGCGAGTGCTATTTGCACTGTTTATGGCCAGAATAGCACAATAGTGGTGTTCTTACCCTGAATTAACACTTAATGCTAGAACTTGAAACTCAGTGTGAATCAACTCCGTTTAGGAAGTTGTATTGAACCCCAGTCGGCCTTACAAGAAAAACACTCTGCTTTTGAGAAACAGGCACTCTTGCACTCTACTGTGTTTCCTATAGGGCCAGTACAGTGAGCTAGCTCAGAACAAGAGAACTGTGCTTCCTACACAAACGGGGCATATCTAGTTCAACTCAGTATTGGAAACTAAGTAAAACAGGAGCTTCTCTTCAGTCCAATACACTGTATTTGCTGGGAACAGACGCGAGTGCTATTTGCACTGTTTATGGCCAGAATAGCACAATAGTGGTGTTCTTACCCTGAATTAACACTTAATGCTAGAACTTGAAACTCAGTGTGAATCAACTACGTTTAGGAAGTTGTATTGAACCCCAGTCGGCCTTACAAGAAAAACACTCTGCTTTTGAGAAACAGGCACTCTTGCACTCTACTGTGTTTCCTATAGGGCCAGTACAGTGAGCTAGCTCAGAACAAAAGAACTGTGCTTCCTACACAAACGGGGCATATCTAGTTCAACTCAGTATTGGAAACTAAGTAAAACAGGAGCTTCTCTTCAGTCCAATACACTGTATTTGCTGGGAACAGACGCGAGTGCTATTTGCACTGTTTATGGCCAGAATAGCACAATAGTGGTGTTCTTACCCTGAATTAACACTTAATGCTAGAACTTGAAACTCAGTGTGAATCAACTCCGTTTCGGAAGTTGTATTGAACCCCAGTCGGCCTTACAAGAAAAACACTCTGCTTTTGAGAAACAGGCACTCTTGCACTCTACTGTGTTTCCTATAGGGCCAGTAGAGTGAGCTAGCTCAGAACAAGAGAACTGTGCTTCCTACACAAACGGGGCATATCTAGTTCAACTCAGTATTGGAAACTAAGTAAAACAGGAGCTTCTCTTCAGTCCAATACACTGTATTTGCTGGGAACAGACGGGAGTGCTATTTGCACTGTTTATGGCCAGAATAGCACAATAGTGGTGTTCTTACCCTGAATTAACACTTAATGCCAGAACTTGAAACTCAGTGTGAATCAACTCAGTTTCGGAAGTTGTATTGAACCCCAGTCGGCCTTACAAGAAAAACACTCTGCTTTTGAGAAACAGGCACTCTTGCACTCTACTGTGTTTCCTATAGGGCCAGTACAGTGAGCTAGCTCAGAACAAGAGAACTGTGCTTCCTACACAAACGGGGCATATCTAGTTCAACTCAGTATTGGAAACTAAGTAAAACAGGAGCTTCTCTTCAGTCCAATACACTGTATTTGCTGGGAACAGACGCGAGTGCTATTTGCACTGTTTATGGCCAGAATAGCACAATAGTGGTGTTCTTACCCTGAATTAACACTTAATGCTAGAACTTGAAACTCAGTGTGAATCAACTCCGTTTCGGAAGTTGTATTGAACCCCAGTCGGCCTTACAAGAAAAACACTCTGCTTTTGAGAAACAGGCACTCTTGCACTCTACTGTGTTTCCTATAGGGCCAGTACAGTGAGCTAGCTCAGAACAAGAGAACTGTGCTTCCTACACAAACGGGGCATATCTAGTTCAACTCAGTATTGGAAACTAAGTAAAACAGGAGCTTCTCTTCAGTCCAATACACTGTATTTGCTGGGAACAGACGCGAGTGCTATTTGCACTGTTTATGGCCAGAATAGCACAATAGTGGTGTTCTTACCCTGAATTAACACTTAATGCTAGAACTTGACACTCAGTGTGAATCAACTCCGTTTCGGAAGTTGTATTGAACCCCAGTCGGCCTTACAAGAAAAACACTCTGCTTTTGAGAAACAGGCACTCTTGCACTCTACTGTGTTTCCTATAGGGCCAGTACAGTGAGCTAGCTCAGAACAAGAGAACTGTGCTTCCTACACAAACGGGGCATATCTAGTTCAACTCAGTATTGGAAACTAAGTAAAACAGGAGCTTCTCTTCAGTCCAATACACTGTATTTGCTGGGAACAGACGCGAGTGCTATTTGCACTGTTTATGGCCAGAATAGCACAATAGTGGTGTTCTTACCCTGAATTAACACTTAATGCTAGAACTTGAAACTCAGTGTGAATCAACTCCGTTTAGGAAGTTGTATTGAACCCCAGTCGGCCTTACAAGAAAAACACTCTGCTTTTGAGAAACAGGCACTCTTGCACTCTACTGTGTTTCCTATAGGGCCAGTACAGTGAGCTAGCTCAGAACAAGAGAACTGTGCTTCCTACACAAACGGGGCATATCTAGTTCAACTCAGTATTGGAAACTAAGTAAAACAGGAGCTTCTCTTCAGTCCAATACACTGTATTTGCTGGGAACAGACGCGAGTGCTATTTGCACTGTTTATGGCCAGAATAGCACAATAGTGGTGTTCTTACCCTGAATTAACACTTAATGCTAGAACTTCTAACTCCGTGTGAATCAACTCCGTTTAGGAAGTTGTATTGAACCCCAGTTGGTCTTACAAGAAAAACACTCTGCTTTTGAGAAACAGGCACTCTTGCACTCTACTGTGTTTCCAATAGGGCCAGTACAGTGAGCTAGCTCAGAACAAGAGAACTGTGCTTCCTACACAAACGGGGCATATCTAGTTCAACTCAGGATTGGAAACTAAGTAAAACAGGAGCTTCTCTTCAGTCCAATACACTGTATTTGCTGGGAAGAGACGCGAGTGCTATTTGCACTGTTTATGGCCAGAATAGCACAATAGTGGTGTTCTTACCCTGAATTAACACTTAATGCCAGAACTTGAAACTCAGTGTGAATCAACTCCGTTTCGGAAGTTGTATTGAACCCCAGTCGGCCTTACAAGAAAAACACTCTGCTTTTGAGAAACAGGCACTCTTGCACTCTACTGTGTTTCCTATAGGGCCAGTACAGTGAGCTAGCTCAGAACAAGAGAACTGTGCTTCCTACACAAACGGGGCATATCTAGTTCAACTCAGTATTGGAAACTAAGTAAAACAGGAGCTTCTCTTCAGTCCAATACACTGTATTTGCTGGGAACAGACGCGAGTGCTATTTGCACTGTTTATGGCCAGAATAGCACAATAGTGGTGTTCTTACCCTGAATTAACACTTAATGCTAGAACTTGAAACTCAGTGTGAATCAACTCCGTTTCGGAAGTTGTATTGAACCCCAGTCGGCCTTACAAGAAAAACACTCTGCTTTTGAGAAACAGGCACTCTTGCACTCTACTGTGTTTCCTATAGGGCCAGTACAGTGAGCTAGCTCAGAACAAGAGAACTGTGCTTCCTACACAAACGGGGCATATCTAGTTCAACTAAGTATTGGAAACTAAGTAAAACAGGAGCTTCTCTTCAGTCCAATACACTGTATTTGCTGGGAACAGACGCGAGTGCTATTTGCACTGTTTATGGCCAGAATAGCACAATAGTGGTGTTCTTACCCTGAATTAACACTTAATGCCAGAACTTGAAACTCAGTGTGAATCAACTCCGTTTAGGAAGTTGTATTGAACCCCAGTCGGCCTTACAAGAAAAACACTCTGCTTTTGAGAAACAGGCACTCTTGCACTCTACTGTGTTTCCTATAGGGCCAGTACAGTGAGCTAGCTCAGAACAAGAGAACTGTGCTTCCTACACAAACGGGGCATATCTAGTTCAACTCAGTATTGGAAACTAAGTAAAACAGGAGCTTCTCTTCAGTCCAATACACTGTATTTGCTGGGAACAGACGCGAGTGCTATTTGCACTGTTTATGGCCAGAATAGCACAATAGTGGTGTTCTTACCCTGAATTAACACTTAATGCTAGAACTTGAAACTCAGTGTGAATCAACTCCGTTTCGGAAGTTGTATTGAACCCCCGTCGGCCTTACAAGAAAAACACTCTGCTTTTGAGAAACAGGCACTCTTGCACTCTACTGTGTTTCCTATAGGGCCAGTACAGTGAGCTAGCTCAGAACAAGAGAACTGTGCTTCCTACACAAACGGGGCATATCTAGTTCAACTCAGTATTGGAAACTAAGTAAAACAGGAGCTTCTCTTCAGTCCAATACACTGTATTTGCTGGGAACAGACGCGAGTGCTATTTGCACTGTTTATGGCCAGAATAGCACAATAGTGGTGTTCTTACCCTGAATTAACACTTAATGCTAGAACTTGAAACTCAGTGTGAATCAACTCCGTTTCGGAAGTTGTATTGAACCCCAGTCGGCCTTACAAGAAAAACACTCTGCTTTTGAGAAACAGGCACTCTTGCACTCTACTGTGTTTCCTATAGGGCCAGTACAGTGAGCTAGCTCAGAACAAGAGAACTGTGCTTCCTACACAAACGGGGCATATCTAGTTCAACTCAGTATTGGAAACTAAGTAAAACAGGAGCTTCTCTTCAGTCCAATACACTGTATTTGCTGGGAACAGACGCGAGTGCTATTTGCACTGTTTATGGCCAGAATAGCACAATAGTGGTGTTCTTACCCTGAATTAACACTTAATGCTAGAACTTCTAACTCAGTGTGAATCAACTCCGTTTAGGAAGTTGTATTGAACCCCAGTTGGTCTTACAAGAAAAACACTCTGCTTTTGAGAAACAGGCACTCTTGCACTCTACTGTGTTTCCAATAGGGCCAGTACAGTGAGCTAGCTCAGAACAAGAGAACTGTGCTTCCTACACAAACGGGGCATATCTAGTTCAACTCAGTATTGGAAACTAAGTAAAACAGGAGCTTCTCTTCAGTCCAATACACTGTATTTGCTGGGAAGAGACGCGAGTGCTATTTGCACTGTTTATGGCCAGAATAGCACAATAGTGGTGTTCTTACCCTGAATTAACACTTAATGCCAGAACTTGAAACTCAGTGTGAATCAACTCCGTTTCGGAAGTTGTATTGAACCCCAGTCGGCCTTACAAGAAAAACACTCTGCTTTTGAGAAACAGGCACTCTTGCACTCTACTGTGTTTCCTATAGGGCCAGTACAGTGAGCTAGCTCAGAACAAGAGAACTGTGCTTCCTACACAAACGGGGCATATCTAGTTCTACTCAGTATTGGAAACTAAGTAAAACAGGAGCTTCTCTTCAGTCCAATACACTGTATTTGCTGGGAACAGACGCGAGTGCTATTTGCACTGTTTATGGCCAGAATAGCACAATAGTGGTGTTCTTACCCTGAATAAACACTTAATGCTAGAACTTGAAACTCAGTGTGAATCAACTCCGTTTAGGAAGTTTTATTGAACCCCAGTCGGCCTTACAAGAAAAACACTCTGCTTTTGAGAAACAGGCACTCTTGCACTCTACTGTGTTTCCTATAGGGCCAGTACAGTGAGCTAGCTCAGAACAAGAGAACTGTGCTTCCTACACAAACGGGGCATATCTAGTTCAACTCAGTATTGGAAACTAAGTAAAACAGGAGCTTCTCTTCAGTCCAATACACTGTATTTGCTGGGAACAGACGCGAGTGCTATTTGCACTGTTTATGGCCAGAATAGCACAATAGTGGTGTTCTTACCCTGAATTAACACTTAATGCTAGAACTTCTAACTCAGTGTGAATCAACTACGTTTAGGAAGTTGTATTGAACCCCAGTTGGTCCTACAAGAAAAACACTCTGCTTTTGAGAAACAGGCACTCTTGCACTCTACTGTGTTTCCAATAGGGCCAGTACAGTGAGCTAGCTCAGAACAAGAGAACTGTGCTTCCTACACAAACGGGGCATATCTAGTTCAACTCAGTATTGGAAACTAAGTAAAACAGGAGCTTCTCTTCAGTCCAATACACTGTATGTGCTGGGAAGACACGCGAGTGCTATTTGCACTGTTTATGGCCAGAATAGCACAATAGTGGTGTTCTTACCCTGAATTAACACTTAATGCCAGAACTTGAAACTCAGTGTGAATCAACTCCGTTTCGGAAGTTGTATTGAACCCTAGTCGGCCTTACAAGAAAAACACTCTGCTTTTGAGAAACAGGCACTCTTGCACTCTACTGTGTTTCCTATAGGGCCAGTACAGTGAGCTAGCTCAGAACAAGAGAACTGTGCTTCCTACACAAACGGGGCATATCTAGTTCAACTCAGTATTGGAAACTAAGTAAAACAGGAGCTTCTCTTCAGTCCAATACACTGTATTTGCTGGGAACAGACGCGAGTGCTATTTGCACTGTTTATGGCCAGAATAGCACAATAGTGGTGTTCTTACCCTGAATTAACACTTAATGCTAGAACTTGAATCTCAGTTTGAATCAACTCTGTTTAGGAAGTTGTATTGAACCCCAGTCGGCCTTACAAGAAAAACACTCTGCTTTTGAGAAACAGGCACTCTTGCACTCTACTGTGTTTTCTATAGGGCCAGTACAGTGAGCTAGCTCAGAACAAGAGAACTGTGCTTCCTACACAAACGGGGCATATCTAGTTCAACTCAGTATTGGAAACTAAGTAAAACAGGAGCTTCTCTTCAGTCCAATACACTGTATTTGCTGGGAACAGACGCGAGTGCTATTTGCACTGTTTATGGCCAGAATAGCACAATAGTGGTGTTCTTACCCTGAATTAACACTTAATGCTAGAACTTCTAACTCAGTGTGAATCAACTCCGTTTAGGAAGTTGTATTGAACCCCAGTTGGTCTTACAAGAAAAACACTCTGCTTTTGAGAAACAGGCACTCTTGCACTCTACTGTGTTTCCAATAGGGCCAGTACAGTGAGCTAGCTCAGAACAAGAGAACTGTGCTTCCTACACAAACGGGGCATATCTAGTTCAACTCAGTATTGGAAACTAAGTAAAACAGGAGCTTCTCTTCAGTCCAATACACTGTATGTGCTGGGAAGAGACGCGAGTGCTATTTGCACTGTTTATGGCCAGAATAGCACAATAGTGGTGTTCTTACCCTGAATTAACACTTAATGCCAGAACTTGAAACTCAGTGTGAATCAACTCCGTTTCGGAAGTTGTATTGAACCCTAGTCGGCCTTACAAGAAAAACACTCTGCTTTTGAGAAACAGGCACTCTTGCACTCTACTGTGTTTCCTATAGGGCCAGTACAGTGAGCTAGCTCAGAACAAGAGAACTGTGCTTCCTACACAAACGGGGCATATCTAGTTCAACTCAGTATTGGAAACTAAGTAAAACAGGAGCTTCTCTTCAGTCCAATACACTGTATTTGCTGGGAACAGACACGAGTGCTATTTGCACTGTTTATGGCCAGAATAGCACAATAGTGGTGTTCTTACCCTGAATTAACACTTAATGCTAGAACTTGAATCTCAGTGTGAATCAACTCCGTTTAGGAAGTTGTATTGAACCCCAGTCGGCCTTACAAGAAAAACACTCTGCTTTTGAGAAACAGGCACTCTTGCACTCTACTGTGTTTCCTATAGGGCCAGTACAGTGAGCTAGCTCAGAACAAGAGAACTGTGCTTCCTACACAAACGGGGCATATCTAGTTCAACTCAGTATTGGAAACTAAGTAAAACAGGAGCTTCTCTTCAGTCCAATACACTGTATTTGCTGGGAACAGACGCGAGTGCTATTTGCACTGTTTATGGCCAGAATAGCACAATAGTGGTGTTCTTACCCTGAAATAACACTTTATGCTAGAACTTCTAACTCAGTGTGAATCAACTCCGTTTAGGAAGTTGTATTGAACCCCAGTTGGTCTTACAAGAAAAACACTCTGCTTTTGAGAAACAGGCACTCTTGCACTCTACTGTGTTTCCAATAGGGCCAGTACAGTGAGCTAGCTCAGAACAAGAGAACTGTGCTTCCTACACAAACGGGGCATATCTAGTTCAACTCAGTATTGGAAACTAAGTAAAACAGGAGCTTCTCTTCAGTCCAATACACTGTATGTGCTGGGAAGAGACGCGAGTGCTATTTGCACTGTTTATGGCCAGAATAGCACAATAGTGGTGTTCTTACCCTGAATTAACACTTAATGCCAGAACTTGAAACTCAGTGTGAATCAACTCCGTTTCGGAAGTTGTATTGAACCCCAGTCGGCCTTACAAGAAAAACACTCTGCTTTTGAGAAACAGGCACTCTTGCACTCTACTGTGTTTCCTATAGGGCCAGTACAGTGAGCTAGCTCAGAACAAGAGAACTGTGCTTCCTACACAAACGGGGCATATCTAGTTCTACTCAGTATTGGAAACTAAGTAAAACAGGAGCTTCTCTTCAGTCCAATACACTGTATTTGCTGGGAACAGACGCGAGTGCTATTTGCACTGTTTATGGCCAGAATAGCACAATAGTGGTGTTCTTACCATGAATAAACACTTAATGCTAGAACTTGAAACTCAGTGTGAATCAACTCCGTTTAGGAAGTTGTATTGAACCCCAGTCGGCCTTATAAGAAAAACACTCTGCTTTTGAGAAACAGGCACTCTTGCACTCTACTGTGTTTCCTATAGGGCCAGTACAGTGTGCAGGCTCAGAACAAGAGAACTGTGCTTCCTACACAAACGGGGCATATCTAGTTCAACTCAGTATTGGAAACTAAGTAAAACAGGAGCTTCTCTTCAGTCCAATACACTGTATTTGCTGGGAACAGACGCGAGTGCTATTTGCACTGTTTATGGCCAGAATAGCACAATAGTGGTGTTCTTACCCTGAATTAACACTTAATGCTAGAACTTGAAACTCAGTGTGAATCAACTCCGTTTCGGAAGTTGTATTGAACCCCAGTCGGCCTTACAAGAAAAACACTCTGCTTTTGAGAAACAGGCACTCTTGCACTCTACTGTGTTTCCTATAGGGCCAGTACAGTGAGCTAGCTCAGAACAAGAGAACTGTGCTTCCTACACAAACGGGGCATATCTAGTTCAACTCAGTATTGGAAACTAAGTAAAACAGGAGCTTCTCTTCAGTCCAATACACTGTATTTGCTGGGAACAGACGCGAGTGCTATTTGCACTGTTTATGGCCAGAATAGCACAATAGTGGTGTTCTTACCCTGAATTAACACTTAATGCCAGAACTTGAAACTCAGTGTGAATCAACTCCGTTTCGGAAGTTGTATTGAACCCCAGTCGGCCTTACAAGAAAAACACTCTGCTTTTGAGAAACAGGCACTCTTGCACTCTACTGTGTTTCCTATAGGGCCAGTACAGTGAGCTAGCTCAGAACAAGAGAACTGTGCTTCCTACACAAACGGGGCATATCTAGTTCAACTCAGTATTGGAAACTAAGTAAAACAGGAGCTTCTCTTCAGTCCAATACACTGTATTTGCTGGGAACAGACCCGAGTGCTATTTGCACTGTTTATGGCCAGAATAGCACAATAGTGGTGTTCTTACCCTGAATTAACACTTAATGCTAGAACTTGAATCATAGTGTGAATCAACTCCGTTTAGGAAGTTGTATTGAACCCCAGTCGGCCTTACAAGAAAAACACTCTGCTTTTGAGAAACAGGCACTCTTGCACTCTACTGTGTTTCCTATAGGGCCAGTACAGTGAGCTAGCTCAGAACAAGAGAACTGTGCTTCCTACACAAACGGGGCATATCTAGTTCAACTCAGTATTGGAAACTAAGTAAAACAGGAGCTTCTCTTCAGTCCAATACACTGTATTTGCTGGGAACAGACGCGAGTGCTATTTGCACTGTTTATGGCCAGAATAGCACAATAGTGGTGTTCTTACCCTGAATTAACACTTAATGCTAGAACTTCTAACTCAGTGTGAATCAACTCCGTTTAGGAAGTTGTATTGAACCCCAGTTGGTCTTACAAGAAAAACACTCTGCTTTTGAGAAACAGGCACTCTTGCACTCTACTGTGTTTCCAATAGGGCCAGTACAGTGAGCTAGCTCAGAACAAGAGAACTGTGCTTCCTACACAAACGGGGCATATCTAGTTCAACTCAGTATTGGAAACTAAGTAAAACAGGAGCTTCTCTTCAGTCCAATACACTGTATTTGCTGGGAAGAGACGCGAGTGCTATTTGCACTGTTTATGGCCAGAATAGCACAATAGTGGTGTTCTTACCCTGAATTAACACTTAATGCCAGAACTTGAAACTCAGTGTGAATCAACTCCGTTTCGGAAGTTGTATTGAACCCCAGTCGGCCTTACAAGAAAAACACTCTGCTTTTGAGAAACAGGCACTCTTGCACTCTACTGTGTTTCCTATAGGGCCAGTACAGTGAGCTAGCTCAGAACAAGAGAACTGTGCTTCCTACACAAACGGAGCATATCTAGTTTTACTCAGTATTGGAAACTAAGTAAAACAGGAGCTTCTCTTCAGTCCAATACACTGTATTTGCTGGGAACAGACGCGAGTGCTATTTGCACTGTTTATGGCCAGAATAGCACAATAGTGGTGTTCTTACCCTGAATAAACACTTAATGCTAGAACTTGAAACTCAGTGTGAATCAACTCCGTTTAGGAAGTTGTATTGAACCCCAGTCAGCCTTACAAGAAAAACACTCTGCTTTTGAGAAACAGGCACTCTTGCACTCTACTGTGTTTCCTATAGGGCCAGTACAGTGAGCTAGCTCAGAACAAGAGAACTGTGCTTCCTACACAAACGGGGCATATCTAGTTCAACTCAGTATTGGAAACTAAGTAAAACAGGAGCTTCTCTTCAGTCCAATACACTGTATTTGCTGGGAACAGACGCGAGTGCTATTTGCACTGTTTATGGCCAGAATAGCACAATAGTGGTGTTCTTACCCTGAATTAACACTTAATGCTAGAACTTGAAACTCAGTGTGAATCAACTCCGTTTAGGAAGTTGTATTGAACCCCAGTCGGCCTTACAAGAAAAACACTCTGCTTTTGAGAAACAGGCACTCTTGCACTCTACTGTGTTTCCTATAGGGCAAGGACAGTGAGCTAGCTCAGAACAAGAGAACTGTGCTTCCTACACAAACGGGGCATATCTAGTTCAACTCAGTATTGGAAACTAAGTAAAACAGGAGCTTCTCTTCAGTCCAATACACTGTATTTGCTGGGAACAGACACGAGTCTTATTTGCACTGTTTATGGCCAGAATAGCACAATAGTGGTGTTCTTACCCTGAATTAACACGTAATGCTAGCACTTGAAACTCAGTGTGAATCAACTCCGTTTAGGAAGTTGTATTGAACCCCAGTCGGCCTTACAAGAAAAACACTCTGCTTTTGAGAAACAGGCACTCTTGCACTCTACTGTGTTTCCTATAGGGCCAGTATAGTGAGCTAGCTCAGAACAAGAGAACTGTGCTTCCTACACAAACGGGGCATATCTAGTTCAACTCAGTATTGGAAACTAAGTAAAACAGGAGCTTCTCTTCAGTCCAATACACTGTATTTGCTGGGAACAGACGCGAGTGCTATTTGCACTGTTTATGGCCAGAATAGCACAATAGTGGTGTTCTTACCCTGAATTAACACTTAATTGTAGAACTTGAAACTCAGTGTGAATCAACTCCGTTTCGGAAGTTGTATTGAACCCCAGTCGGCCTTACAAGAAAAACACTCTGCTTTTGAGAAACAGGCACTCTTGCACTCTACTGTGTTTCCTATAGGGCCAGTACAGTGAGCTAGCTCAGAACAAGAGAACTGTGCTTCCTCCACAAACGGAGCATATCTAGTTCAACTCAGTATTGGAAACTAAGTAAAACAGGAGCTTCTCTTCAGTCCAATACACTGTATTTGCTGGGAACAGACGCGAGTGCTATTTGCACTGTTTATGGCCAGAATAGCACAATAGTGGTGTTCTTACCCTGAATTAACACTTAATGCTAGAACGTGAAACTCAGTGTGAATCAACTCCGTTTAGGAAGTTGTATTGAACCCCAGTCGGCCTTACAAGAAAAACACTCTGCTTTTGAGAAACAGGCACTCTTGCACTCTACTGTGTTTCCTATAGGGCCAGTACAGTGAGCTAGCTCAGAACAAGAGAACTGTGCTTCCTACACAAACGGGGCATATCTAGTTCAACTCAGTATTGGAAACTAAGTAAAACAGGAGCTTCTCTTCAGTCCAATACACTGTATTTGCTGGGAACAGACGCGAGTGCTATTTGCACTGTTTATGGCCAGAATAGCACAATAGTGGTGTTCTTACCCTGAATTAACACTTAATGCTAGAACTTCTAACTCAGTGTGAATCAACTACGTTTAGGAAGTTGTATTGAACCCCAGTTGGTCCTACAAGAAAAACACTCTGCTTTTGAGAAACAGGCACTCTTGCACTCTACTGTGTTTCCAATAGGGCCAGTACAGTGAGCTAGCTCAGAACAAGAGAACTGTGCTTCCTACACAAACGGGGCATATCTAGTTCAACTCAGTATTGGAAACTAAGTAAAACAGGAGCTTCTCTTCAGTCCAATACACTGTATGTGCTGGGAAGACACGCGAGTGCTATTTGCACTGTTTATGGCCAGAATAGCACAATAGTGGTGTTCTTACCCTGAATTAACACTTAATGCCAGAACTTGAAACTCAGTGTGAATCAACTCCGTTTCGGAAGTTGTATTGAACCCTAGTCGGCCTTACAAGAAAAACACTCTGCTTTTGAGAAACAGGCACTCTTGCACTCTACTGTGTTTCCTATAGGGCCAGTACAGTGAGCTAGCTCAGAACAAGAGAACTGTGCTTCCTACACAAACGGGGCATATCTAGTTCAACTCAGTATTGGAAACTAAGTAAAACAGGAGCTTCTCTTCAGTCCAATACACTGTATTTGCTGGGAACAGACGCGAGTGCTATTTGCACTGTTTATGGCCAGAATAGCACAATAGTGGTGTTCTTACCCTGAATTAACACTTAATGCTAGAACTTGAATCTCAGTTTGAATCAACTCTGTTTAGGAAGTTGTATTGAACCCCAGTCGGCCTTACAAGAAAAACACTCTGCTTTTGAGAAACAGGCACTCTTGCACTCTACTGTGTTTTCTATAGGGCCAGTACAGTGAGCTAGCTCAGAACAAGAGAACTGTGCTTCCTACACAAACGGGGCATATCTAGTTCAACTCAGTATTGGAAACTAAGTAAAACAGGAGCTTCTCTTCAGTCCAATACACTGTATTTGCTGGGAACAGACGCGAGTGCTATTTGCACTGTTTATGGCCAGAATAGCACAATAGTGGTGTTCTTACCCTGAATTAACACTTAATGCTAGAACTTCTAACTCAGTGTGAATCAACTCCGTTTAGGAAGTTGTATTGAACCCCAGTTGGTCTTACAAGAAAAACACTCTGCTTTTGAGAAACAGGCACTCTTGCACTCTACTGTGTTTCCAATAGGGCCAGTACAGTGAGCTAGCTCAGAACAAGAGAACTGTGCTTCCTACACAAACGGGGCATATCTAGTTCAACTCAGTATTGGAAACTAAGTAAAACAGGAGCTTCTCTTCAGTCCAATACACTGTATGTGCTGGGAAGAGACGCGAGTGCTATTTGCACTGTTTATGGCCAGAATAGCACAATAGTGGTGTTCTTACCCTGAATTAACACTTAATGCCAGAACTTGAAACTCAGTGTGAATCAACTCCGTTTCGGAAGTTGTATTGAACCCTAGTCGGCCTTACAAGAAAAACACTCTGCTTTTGAGAAACAGGCACTCTTGCACTCTACTGTGTTTCCTATAGGGCCAGTACAGTGAGCTAGCTCAGAACAAGAGAACTGTGCTTCCTACACAAACGGGGCATATCTAGTTCAACTCAGTATTGGAAACTAAGTAAAACAGGAGCTTCTCTTCAGTCCAATACACTGTATTTGCTGGGAACAGACACGAGTGCTATTTGCACTGTTTATGGCCAGAATAGCACAATAGTGGTGTTCTTACCCTGAATTAACACTTAATGCTAGAACTTGAATCTCAGTGTGAATCAACTCCGTTTAGGAAGTTGTATTGAACCCCAGTCGGCCTTACAAGAAAAACACTCTGCTTTTGAGAAACAGGCACTCTTGCACTCTACTGTGTTTCCTATAGGGCCAGTACAGTGAGCTAGCTCAGAACAAGAGAACTGTGCTTCCTACACAAACGGGGCATATCTAGTTCAACTCAGTATTGGAAACTAAGTAAAACAGGAGCTTCTCTTCAGTCCAATACACTGTATTTGCTGGGAACAGACGCGAGTGCTATTTGCACTGTTTATGGCCAGAATAGCACAATAGTGGTGTTCTTACCCTGAAATAACACTTTATGCTAGAACTTCTAACTCAGTGTGAATCAACTCCGTTTAGGAAGTTGTATTGAACCCCAGTTGGTCTTACAAGAAAAACACTCTGCTTTTGAGAAACAGGCACTCTTGCACTCTACTGTGTTTCCAATAGGGCCAGTACAGTGAGCTAGCTCAGAACAAGAGAACTGTGCTTCCTACACAAACGGGGCATATCTAGTTCAACTCAGTATTGGAAACTAAGTAAAACAGGAGCTTCTCTTCAGTCCAATACACTGTATGTGCTGGGAAGAGACGCGAGTGCTATTTGCACTGTTTATGGCCAGAATAGCACAATAGTGGTGTTCTTACCCTGAATTAACACTTAATGCCAGAACTTGAAACTCAGTGTGAATCAACTCCGTTTCGGAAGTTGTATTGAACCCCAGTCGGCCTTACAAGAAAAACACTCTGCTTTTGAGAAACAGGCACTCTTGCACTCTACTGTGTTTCCTATAGGGCCAGTACAGTGAGCTAGCTCAGAACAAGAGAACTGTGCTTCCTACACAAACGGGGCATATCTAGTTCTACTCAGTATTGGAAACTAAGTAAAACAGGAGCTTCTCTTCAGTCCAATACACTGTATTTGCTGGGAACAGACGCGAGTGCTATTTGCACTGTTTATGGCCAGAATAGCACAATAGTGGTGTTCTTACCATGAATAAACACTTAATGCTAGAACTTGAAACTCAGTGTGAATCAACTCCGTTTAGGAAGTTGTATTGAACCCCAGTCGGCCTTATAAGAAAAACACTCTGCTTTTGAGAAACAGGCACTCTTGCACTCTACTGTGTTTCCTATAGGGCCAGTACAGTGTGCAGGCTCAGAACAAGAGAACTGTGCTTCCTACACAAACGGGGCATATCTAGTTCAACTCAGTATTGGAAACTAAGTAAAACAGGAGCTTCTCTTCAGTCCAATACACTGTATTTGCTGGGAACAGACGCGAGTGCTATTTGCACTGTTTATGGCCAGAATAGCACAATAGTGGTGTTCTTACCCTGAATTAACACTTAATGCTAGAACTTGAAACTCAGTGTGAATCAACTCCGTTTCGGAAGTTGTATTGAACCCCAGTCGGCCTTACAAGAAAAACACTCTGCTTTTGAGAAACAGGCACTCTTGCACTCTACTGTGTTTCCTATAGGGCCAGTACAGTGAGCTAGCTCAGAACAAGAGAACTGTGCTTCCTACACAAACGGGGCATATCTAGTTCAACTCAGTATTGGAAACTAAGTAAAACAGGAGCTTCTCTTCAGTCCAATACACTGTATTTGCTGGGAACAGACGCGAGTGCTATTTGCACTGTTTATGGCCAGAATAGCACAATAGTGGTGTTCTTACCCTGAATTAACACTTAATGCCAGAACTTGAAACTCAGTGTGAATCAACTCCGTTTCGGAAGTTGTATTGAACCCCAGTCGGCCTTACAAGAAAAACACTCTGCTTTTGAGAAACAGGCACTCTTGCACTCTACTGTGTTTCCTATAGGGCCAGTACAGTGAGCTAGCTCAGAACAAGAGAACTGTGCTTCCTACACAAACGGGGCATATCTAGTTCAACTCAGTATTGGAAACTAAGTAAAACAGGAGCTTCTCTTCAGTCCAATACACTGTATTTGCTGGGAACAGACCCGAGTGCTATTTGCACTGTTTATGGCCAGAATAGCACAATAGTGGTGTTCTTACCCTGAATTAACACTTAATGCTAGAACTTGAATCATAGTGTGAATCAACTCCGTTTAGGAAGTTGTATTGAACCCCAGTCGGCCTTACAAGAAAAACACTCTGCTTTTGAGAAACAGGCACTCTTGCACTCTACTGTGTTTCCTATAGGGCCAGTACAGTGAGCTAGCTCAGAACAAGAGAACTGTGCTTCCTACACAAACGGGGCATATCTAGTTCAACTCAGTATTGGAAACTAAGTAAAACAGGAGCTTCTCTTCAGTCCAATACACTGTATTTGCTGGGAACAGACGCGAGTGCTATTTGCACTGTTTATGGCCAGAATAGCACAATAGTGGTGTTCTTACCCTGAATTAACACTTAATGCTAGAACTTCTAACTCAGTGTGAATCAACTCCGTTTAGGAAGTTGTATTGAACCCCAGTTGGTCTTACAAGAAAAACACTCTGCTTTTGAGAAACAGGCACTCTTGCACTCTACTGTGTTTCCAATAGGGCCAGTACAGTGAGCTAGCTCAGAACAAGAGAACTGTGCTTCCTACACAAACGGGGCATATCTAGTTCAACTCAGTATTGGAAACTAAGTAAAACAGGAGCTTCTCTTCAGTCCAATACACTGTATTTGCTGGGAAGAGACGCGAGTGCTATTTGCACTGTTTATGGCCAGAATAGCACAATAGTGGTGTTCTTACCCTGAATTAACACTTAATGCCAGAACTTGAAACTCAGTGTGAATCAACTCCGTTTCGGAAGTTGTATTGAACCCCAGTCGGCCTTACAAGAAAAACACTCTGCTTTTGAGAAACAGGCACTCTTGCACTCTACTGTGTTTCCTATAGGGCCAGTACAGTGAGCTAGCTCAGAACAAGAGAACTGTGCTTCCTACACAAACGGAGCATATCTAGTTTTACTCAGTATTGGAAACTAAGTAAAACAGGAGCTTCTCTTCAGTCCAATACACTGTATTTGCTGGGAACAGACGCGAGTGCTATTTGCACTGTTTATGGCCAGAATAGCACAATAGTGGTGTTCTTACCCTGAATAAACACTTAATGCTAGAACTTGAAACTCAGTGTGAATCAACTCCGTTTAGGAAGTTGTATTGAACCCCAGTCAGCCTTACAAGAAAAACACTCTGCTTTTGAGAAACAGGCACTCTTGCACTCTACTGTGTTTCCTATAGGGCCAGTACAGTGAGCTAGCTCAGAACAAGAGAACTGTGCTTCCTACACAAACGGGGCATATCTAGTTCAACTCAGTATTGGAAACTAAGTAAAACAGGAGCTTCTCTTCAGTCCAATACACTGTATTTGCTGGGAACAGACGCGAGTGCTATTTGCACTGTTTATGGCCAGAATAGCACAATAGTGGTGTTCTTACCCTGAATTAACACTTAATGCTAGAACTTGAAACTCAGTGTGAATCAACTCCGTTTAGGAAGTTGTATTGAACCCCAGTCGGCCTTACAAGAAAAACACTCTGCTTTTGAGAAACAGGCACTCTTGCACTCTACTGTGTTTCCTATAGGGCAAGGACAGTGAGCTAGCTCAGAACAAGAGAACTGTGCTTCCTACACAAACGGGGCATATCTAGTTCAACTCAGTATTGGAAACTAAGTAAAACAGGAGCTTCTCTTCAGTCCAATACACTGTATTTGCTGGGAACAGACACGAGTCTTATTTGCACTGTTTATGGCCAGAATAGCACAATAGTGGTGTTCTTACCCTGAATTAACACGTAATGCTAGCACTTGAAACTCAGTGTGAATCAACTCCGTTTAGGAAGTTGTATTGAACCCCAGTCGGCCTTACAAGAAAAACACTCTGCTTTTGAGAAACAGGCACTCTTGCACTCTACTGTGTTTCCTATAGGGCCAGTATAGTGAGCTAGCTCAGAACAAGAGAACTGTGCTTCCTACACAAACGGGGCATATCTAGTTCAACTCAGTATTGGAAACTAAGTAAAACAGGAGCTTCTCTTCAGTCCAATACACTGTATTTGCTGGGAACAGACGCGAGTGCTATTTGCACTGTTTATGGCCAGAATAGCACAATAGTGGTGTTCTTACCCTGAATTAACACTTAATTGTAGAACTTGAAACTCAGTGTGAATCAACTCCGTTTCGGAAGTTGTATTGAACCCCAGTCGGCCTTACAAGAAAAACACTCTGCTTTTGAGAAACAGGCACTCTTGCACTCTACTGTGTTTCCTATAGGGCCAGTACAGTGAGCTAGCTCAGAACAAGAGAACTGTGCTTCCTCCACAAACGGAGCATATCTAGTTCAACTCAGTATTGGAAACTAAGTAAAACAGGAGCTTCTCTTCAGTCCAATACACTGTATTTGCTGGGAACAGACGCGAGTGCTATTTGCACTGTTTATGGCCAGAATAGCACAATAGTGGTGTTCTTACCCTGAATTAACACTTAATGCTAGAACGTGAAACTCAGTGTGAATCAACTCCGTTTAGGAAGTTGTATTGAACCCCAGTCGGCCTTACAAGAAAAACACTCTGCTTTTGAGAAACAGGCACTCTTGCACTCTACTGTGTTTCCTATAGGGCCAGTACAGTGAGCTAGCTCAGAACAAGAGAACTGTGCTTCCTACACAAACGGGGCATATCTAGTTCAACTCAGTATTGGAAACTAAGTAAAACAGGAGCTTCTCTTCAGTCCAATACACTGTATTTGCTGGGAACAGACGCGAGTGCTATTTGCACTGTTTATGGCCAGAATAGCACAATAGTGGTGTTCTTATCCTGAATTAACTCTTAATGCTAGAACTTGAAACTCAGTGTGAATCAACTCCGTTTCGGAAGTTGTATTGAACCCCAGTCGGCCTTACAAGAAAAACACTCTGCTTTTGAGAAACAGGCACTCTTGCACTCTACTGTGTTTCCTATAGGGCCAGTACAGTGAGCTAGCTCAGAACAATAGAACTGTGCTTGCTACACAAACGGGGCATATCTAGTTCAACTCAGTATTGGAAACTAAGTAAAACAGGAGCTTCTCTTCAGTCCAATACACTGTATTTGCTGGGAACAGACGCGAGTGCTATTTGCACTGTTTATGGCCAGAATAGCAAAATAGTGGTGTTCTTACCCTGAATTAACACTTAATGCTAGAACTTGAAACTCAGTGTGAATCAACTCCGTTTCGGAAGTTGTATTGAACCCCAGTCGGCCTTACAAGAAACACACTCTGCTTTTGAGAAACAGGCACTCTTGCACTCTACTGTGTTTCCTATAGGGCCAGTACAGTGAGCTAGCTCAGAACAAGAGAACTGTGCTTCCTACACAAACGGGGCATATCTAGTTCAACTCAGTATTGGAAACTAAGTAAAACAGGAGCTTCTCTTCAGTCCAATACACTGTATTTGCTGGGAACAGACACGAGTCTTATTTGCACTGTTTATGGCCAGAATAGCACAATAGTGGTGTTCTTACCCTGAATTAACACGTAATGCTAGAACTTGAAACTCAGTGTGAATCAACTCCGTTTAGGAAGTTGTATTGAACCCCAGTCGGCCTTACAAGAAAAACACTCTGCTTTTGAGAAACAGGCACTCTTGCACTCTACTGTGTTTCCTATAGGGCCAGTACAGTGAGCTAGCTCAGAACAAGAGAACTGTGCTTCCTACACAAACGGGGCATATCTAGTTCAACTCAGTATTGGAAACTAAGTAAAACAGGAGCTTCTCTTCAGTCCAATACACTGTATTTGCTGGGAACAGACGCGAGTGCTATTTGCACTGTTTATGGCCAGAATAGCACAATAGTGGTGTTCTTACCCTGAATTAACACTTAATGCCAGAACTTGAAACTCAGTGTGAATCAACTCCGTTTAGGAAGTTGTATTGAACCCCAGTCGGCCTTACAAGAAAAACACTCTGCTTTTGAGAAACAGGCACTCTTGCACTCTACTGTGTTTCCTATAGGGCCAGTACAGTGAGCTAGCTCAGAACAAGAGAACTGTGCTTCCTACACAAACGGGGCATATCTAGTTCAACTCAGTATTGGAAACTAAGTAAAACAGGAGCTTCTCTTCAGTCCAATACACTGTATTTGCTGGGAACAGACGCGAGTGCTATTTGCACTGTTTATGGCCAGAATAGCACAATAGTGGTGTTCTTACCCTGAATTAACACTTAATGCTAGAACTTGAAACTCAGTGTGAATCAACTCCGTTTCGGAAGTTGTATTGAACCCCAGTCGGCCTTACAAGAAAAACACTCTGCTTTTTAGAAACAGGCACTCTTGCACTCTACTGTGTTTCCTATAGGGCCAGTACAGTGAGCTAGCTCAGAACAAGAGAACTGTGCTTCCTACACAAACGGGGCATATCTAGTTCAACTCAGTATTGGAAACTAAGTAAAACAGGAGCTTCTCTTCAGTCCAATACACTGTATTTGCTGGGAACAGACGCGAGTGCTATTTGCACTGTTTATGGCCAGAATAGCACAATAGTGGTGTTCTTACCCTGAATTAACACTTAATGCTAGAACTTGAAACTCAGTGTGAATCAACTCCGTATAGGAAGTTGTATTGAACCCCAGTCGGCCTTACAAGAAAAACACTCTGCTTTTGAGAAACAGGCACTCTTGCACTCTACTGTGTTTCCTATAGGGCCAGTACAGTGAGCTAGCTCAGAACAAGAGAACTGTGCTTCCTACACAAACGGGGCATATCTAGTTCAACTCAGTATTGGAAACTAAGTAAAACAGGAGCTTCTCTTCAGTCCAATACACTGTATTTGCTGGGAACAGACCCGAGTGCTATTTGCACTGTTTATGGCCAGAATAGCACAATAGTGGTGTTCTTACCCTGAATTAACACTTAATGCCAGAACTTGAAACTCAGTGTGAATCAACTCCGTTTAGGAAGTTGTATTGAACCCCAGTCGGCCTTACAAGAAAAACACTCTGCTTTTGATAAACAGGCACTCTTGCACTCTACTGTGTTTCCTATAGTGCCAGTACAGTGAGCTAGCTCAGAACAAGAGAACTGTGCTGCCTACACAAACGGGGCATATCTAGTTCAACTCAGTATTGGAAACTAAGTAAAACAGGAGCTTCTCTTCAGTCCAATACACTGTATTTGCTGGGAACAGACGCGAGTGCTATTTGCACTGTTTATGGCCAGAATAGCACAATAGTGGTGTTCTTACCCTGAATTAACACTTAATGCTAGAACTTGAAACTCAGTGTGAATCAACTCCGTTTCGGAAGTTGTATTGAACCCCAGTCGGCCTTACAAGAAAAACACTCTGCTTTTGATAAACAGGCACTCTTGCACTCTACTGTGTTTCCTATAGGGCCAGTACAGTGAGCTAGCTCAGAACAAGAGAACTGTGCTTCCTACACAAACGGGGCATATCTAGTTCAACTCAGTATTGGAAACTAAGTAAAACAGGAGCTTCTCTTCAGTCCAATACACTGTATTTGCTGGGAACAGACGCGAGTGCTATTTGCACTGTTTATGGCCAGAATAGCACAATAGTGGTGTTCTTACCCTGAATTAACACTTAATGCCAGAACTTGAAACTCAGTGTGAATCAACTCCATTTAGGAAGTTGTATTGAACCCCAGTCGGCCTTACAAGAAAAACACTCTGCTTTTGAGAAACAGGCACTCTTGCACTCTACTGTGTTTCCTATAGGGCCAGTACAGTGAGCTAGCTCAGAACAAGAGAACTGTGCTTCCTACACAAACGGGGCATATCTAGTTCAACTCAGTATTGGAAACTAAGTAAAACAGGAGCTTCTCTTCAGTCCAATACACTGTATTTGCTGGGAACAGACGCGAGTGCTATTTGCACTGTTTATGGCCAGAATAGCACAATAGTGGTGTTCTTACCCTGAATTAACACTTAATGCTAGAACTTGAAACTCAGTGTGAATCAACTCCGTTTCGGAAGTTGTACTGAACCCCAGTCGGCCTTACAAGAAAAACACTCTGCTTTTGAGAAACAGGCACTCTTGCACTCTACTGTGTTTCCTATAGGGCCAGTACAGTGAGCTAGCTCAGAACAAGAGAACTGTGCTTCCTACACAAACGGGGCATATCTAGTTCAACTCAGTATTGGAAACTAAGTAAAACAGGAGCTTCTCTTCAGTCCAATACACTGTATTTGCTGGGAACAGACGCGAGTGCTATTTGCACTGTTTATGGCCAGAATAGCACAATAGTGGTGTTCTTACCCTGAATTAACACTTAATGCTAGAACTTGAAACTCAGTGTGAATCAACTCCGTTTCGGAAGTTGTATTGAACCCCAGTCGGCCTTACAAGAAAAACACTCTGCTTTTGAGAAACAGGCCCTCTTGCACTCTACTGTGTTTCCTATAGGGCCAGTACAGTGAGCTAGCTCAGAACAAGAGAACTGTGCTTCCTACACAAACGGGGCATATCTAGTTCAACTCAGTATTGGAAACTAAGTAAAACAGGAGCTTCTCTTCAGTCCAATACACTGTATTTGCTGGGAACAGACGCGAGTGCTATTTGCACTGTTTATGGCCAGAATAGCACAATAGTGGTGTTCTTACCCTGAATTAACACTTAATGCTAGAACTTGAAACTCAGTGTGAATCAACTCCGTTTCGGAAGTTGTATTGAACCCCAGTCGGCCTTACAAGAAAAACACTCTGCTTTTGAGAAACAGGCCCTCTTGCACTCTACTGTGTTTCCTATAGGGCCAGTACAGTGAGCTAGCTCAGAACAAGAGAACTGTGCTTCCTACACAAACGGGGCATATCTAGTTCAACTCAGTATTGGAAACTAAGTAAAACAGGAGCTTCTCTTCAGTCCAATACACTGTATTTGCTGGGAACAGACGCGAGTGCTATTTGCACTGTTTATGGCCAGAATAGCACAATAGTGGTGTTCTTACCCTGAATTAACACTTAATGCTAGAACTTGAAACTCAGTGTGAATCAACTCCGTTTCGGAAGTTGTATTGAACCCCAGTCGGCCTTACAAGAAAAACACTCTGCTTTTGAGAAACAGGCACTCTTGCACTCTACTCTGTTTCCTATAGGGCCAGTACAGTGAGCTAGCTCAGAACAAGAGAACTGTGCTTCCTACACTAACGGGGCATATCTAGTTCAACTCAGGATTGGAAACTAAGTAAAACAGGAGCTTCTCTTCAGTCCAATACACTGTATTTGCTGGGAACAGACGCGAGTGCTATTTGCACTGTTTATGGCCAGAATAGCACAATAGTGGTGTTCTTACCCTGAATTAACACTTAATGCTAGAACTTGAAACTCAGTGTGAATCAACTCCGTTTCGGAAGTTGTATTGAACCCCAGTCGGCCTTACAAGAAAAACACTCTGCTTTTGAGAAACAGGCACTCTTGCACTCTACTGTGTTTCCTATAGGGCCAGTACAGTGAGCTAGCTCAGAACAAGAGAACTGTGCTTCCTACACAAACGGGGCATATCAAGTTCAACTCATTATTGGAAACTAAGTAAAACAGGAGCTTCTCTTCAGTCCAATACAGTGTATTTGCTGGGAACAGACCCGAGTGCTATTTGCACTGTTTATGGCCAGAATAGCACAATAGTGGTGTTCTTACCCTGAATTAACACTTAATGCTAGAACTTGAAACTCAGTGTGAATCAACTCCGTTTAGGAAGTTGTATTGAACCCCAGTCGGCCTTACAAGAAAAACACTCTGCTTTTGATAAACAGGCACTCTTGCACTCTACTGTGTTTCCTATAGGGCCAGTACAGTGAGCTAGCTCAGAACAAGAGAACTGTGCTGCCTACACAAACGGGGCATATCTAGTTCAACTCAGTATTGGAAACTAAGTAAAACAGGAGCTTCTCTTCAGTCCAATACACTGTATTTGCTGGGAACAGACGCGAGTGCTATTTGCACTGTTTATGGCCAGAATAGCACAATAGTGGTGTTCTTACCCTGAATTAACACTTAATGCTAGAACTTGAAACTCAGTGTGAATCAACTCCGTTTCGGAAGTTGTATTGAACCCCAGTCGGCCTTACAAGAAAAACACTCTGCTTTTGAGAAACAGGCACTCTTGCACTCTACTGTGTTTCCTATAGGGCCAGTACAGTGAGCTAGCTCAGAACAAGAGAACTGTGCTTCCTACACAAACGGGGCATATCTAGTTCAACTCAGTATTGGAAACTAAGTAAAACAGGAGCTTCTCTTCAGTCCAATACACTGTATTTGCTGGGAACAGACGCGAGTGCTATTTGCACTGTTTATGGCCAGAATAGCACAATAGTGGTGTTCTTACCCTGAATTAACACTTAATGCCAGAACTTGAAACTCAGTGTGAATCAACTCCATTTAGGAAGTTGTATTGAACCCCAGTCGGCCTTACAAGAAAAACACTCTGCTTTTGAGAAACAGGCACTCTTGCACTCTACTGTGTTTCCTATAGGGCCAGTACAGTGAGCTAGCTCAGAACAAGAGAACTGTGCTTCCTACACAAACGGGGCATATCTAGTTCAACTCAGTATTGGAAACTAAGTAAAACAGGAGCTTCTCTTCAGTCCAATACACTATATTTGCTGGGAACAGACGCGAGTGCTATTTGCACTGTTTATGGCCAGAATAGCACAATAGTGGTGTTCTTACCCTGAACTAACACTTAATGCTAGAACTTGAAACTCAGTGTGAATCAACTCCGTTTCGGAAGTTGTACTGAACCCCAGTCGGCCTTACAAGAAAAACACTCTGCTTTTGAGAAACAGGCACTCTTGCACTCTACTGTGTTTCCTATAGGGCCAGTACAGTGAGCTAGCTCAGAACAAGAGAACTGTGCTTCCTACACAAACGGGGCATATCTAGTTCAACTCAGTATTGGAAACTAAGTAAAACAGGAGCTTCTCTTCAGTCCAATACACTGTATTTGCTGGGAACAGACGCGAGTGCTATTTGCACTGTTTATGGCCAGAATAGCACAATAGTGGTGTTCTTACCCTGAATTAACACTTAATGCTAGAACTTGAAACTCAGTGTGAATCAACTCCGTTTCGGAAGTTGTATTGAACCCCAGTCGGCCTTACAAGAAAAACACTCTGCTTTTGAGAAACAGGCCCTCTTGCACTCTACTGTGTTTCCTATAGGGCCAGTACAGTGAGCTAGCTCAGAACAAGAGAACTGTGCTTCCTACACAAACGGGGCATATCTAGTTCAACTCAGGATTGGAAACTAAGTAAAACAGGAGCTTCTCTTCAGTCCAATACACTGTATTTGCTGGGAACAGACGCGAGTGCTATTTGCACTGTTTATGGCCAGAATAGCACAATAGTGGTGTTCTTACCCTGAATTAACACTTAATGCTAGAACTTGAAACTCAGTGTGAATCAACTCTGTTTCGGAAGTTGTATTGAACCCCAGTCGGCCTTACAAGAAAAACACTCTGCTTTTGAGAAACAGGCACTCTTGCACTCTACTGTGTTTCCTATAGGGCCAGTACAGTGAGCTAGCTCAGAACAAGAGAACTGTGCTTCCTACACAAACGGGGCATATCTAGTTCAACTCAGTATTGGAAACTAAGTAAAACAGGAGCTTCTCTTCAGTCCAATACACTGTAGTTGCTGGGAACAGACGCGAGTGCGATTTGCACTGTTTATGGCCAGAATAGCACAATAGTGGTGTTCTTACCCTCAATTAACACTTAATGCCAGAACTTGAAACTCAGTGTGAATCAACTCCGTTTCGGAAGTTGTATTGAACCCCAGTCGGCCTTACAAGAAAAACACTCTGCTTTTGAGAAACAGGCACTCTTGCACTCTACTGTGTTTCCTATAGGGCCAGTACAGTGAGCTAGCTCAGAACAAGAGAACTGTGCTTCCTACACAAACGGGGCATATCTAGTTCAACTCAGTATTGGAAACTAAGTAAAACAGGAGCTTCTCTTCAGTCCAATACACTGTATTTGCTGGCAACAGACGCGAGTGCTATTTGGACGGTTTATGGCCAGAATAGCACAATAGTGGTGTTCTTACCCTGAATTAACACTTAATGCTAGAACTTGAAACTCAGTGTGAATCAACTCCGTTTCGGAAGTTGTATTGAACCCCAGTCGGCCTTACAAGAAAAACACTCTGCTTTTGAGAAACAGGCACTCTTGCACTCTACTGTGTTTCCTATAGGGCCAGTACAGTGAGCTAGCTCAGAACAAGAGAACTGTGCTTCCTACACAAACGGGGCATATTAGTTGAACTCAGTATTGGAAACTAAGTAAAACAGGAGCTTCTCTTCAGTCCAATACACTGTATTTGCTGGGAACAGACGCGAGTGCTATTTGCACTGTTTATGGCCAGAATAGCACAATAGTGGTGTTCTTACCCTGAATTAACACTTAATGCTAGAACTTGAAACTCAGTGTGAATCAACTCCGTTTCGGAAGTTGTATTGAACCCCAGTCGGCCTTACAAGAAAAACACTCTGCTTTTGAGAAACAGGCACTCTTGCACTCTACTGTGTTTCCTATAGGGCCAGTACAGTGAGCTAGCTCAGAACAAGAGAACTGTGCTTCCTACACAAACGGGGCATATCTAGTTCAACTCAGTATTGGAAACTAAGTAAAACAGGAGCTTCTCTTCAGTCCAATACACTGTATTTGCTGGGAACAGACGCGAGTGCTATTTGCACTGTTTATGGCCAGAATAGCACAATAGTGGTGTTCTTACCCTGAATTAACACTTAATGCCAGAACTTGAAACTCAGTGTGAATCAACTCCGTTTAGGAAGTTGTATTGAACCCCAGTCGGCCTTACAAGAAAAACACTCTGCTTTTGAGAAACAGGCACTCTTGCACTCTACTGTGTTTCCTATAGGGCCAGTACAGTGAGCTAGCTCAGAACAAGAAAACTGTGCTTCCTACACAAACGGGGCATATCTAGTTCAACTCAGTATTGGAAACTAAGTAAAACAGGAGCTTCTCTTCAGTCCAATACACTGTATTTGCTGGGAACAGACGCGAGTGCTATTTGCACTGTTTATGGCCAGAATAGCACAATAGTGGTGTTCTTACCCTGAATTAATACTTAATGCTAGAACTTGAAACTCAGTGTGAATCAACTCCGTTTCGAAAGTTGTACTGAACCCCCTTCGGCCTTACAAGAAAAACACTCTGCTTTTGAGAAACAGGCACTCTTGCACTCTACTGTGTTTCCTATAGGGCCAGTACAGTGAGCTAGCTCAGAACAAGAGAACTGTGCTTCCTACACAAACGGGGCATATCTAGTTCAACTCAGTATTGGAAACTAAGTAAAACAGGAGCTTCTCTTCAGTCCAATACACTGTATTTGCTGGGAACAGACGCGAGTGCTATTTGCACTGTTTATGGCCAGAATAGCACAATAGTGGTGTTCTTACCCTGAATTAACACTTAATGCCAGAACTTGAAACTCAGTGTGAATCAACTCCGTTTCGGAAGTTGTATTGAACCCCAGTCGGCCTTACAAGAAAAACACTCTGCTTTTGAGAAACAGGCACTCTTGCACTCTACTGTGTTTCCTATAGGGCCAGTACAGTGAGCTAGCTCAGAACAAGAGAACTGTGCTTCCTACACAAACGGGGCATATCTAGTTCAACTCAGTATTGGAAACTAAGTAAAACAGGAGCTTCTCTTCAGTCCAATACACTGTATTTGCTGGCAACAGACGCGAGTGCTATTTGCACGGTTTATGGCCAGAATAGCACAATAGTGGTGTTCTTACCCTGAAATAACACTTAATGCTAGAACTTGAAACTCAGTGTGAATCAACTCCGTTTCGGAAGTTGTATTGAACCCCAGTCGGCCTTACAAGAAAAACACTCTGCTTTTGAGAAACAGGCACTCTTGCACTCTACTGTGTTTCCTATAGGGCCAGTACAGTGAGCTAGCTCAGAACAAGAGAACTGTGCTTCCTACACAAACGGGGCATATCTAGTTCAACTCAGTATTGGAAACTAAGTAAAACAGGAGCTTCTCTTCAGTCCAATACACTGTATTTGCTGGGAACAGACGCGAGTGCTATTTGCACTGTTTATGGCCAGAATAGCACAATAGTGGTGTTCTTACCCTGAATTAACACTTAATGCCAGAACTTGAAACTCAGTGTGAATCAACTCCATTTAGGAAGTTGTATTGAACCCCAGTCGGCCTTACAAGAAAAACACTCTGCTTTTGAGAAACAGGCACTCTTGCACTCTACTGTGTTTCCTATAGGGCCAGTACAGTGAGCTAGCTCAGAACAAGAGAACTGTGCTTCCTACACAAACGGGGCATATCTAGTTCAACTCAGTATTGGAAACTAAGTAAAACAGGAGCTTCTCTTCAGTCCAATACACTGTATTTGCTGGGAACAGACGCGAGTGCTATTTGCACTGTTTATGGCCAGAATAGCACAATAGTGGTGTTCTTACCCTGAATTAACACTTAATGCCAGAACTTGAAACTCAGTGTGAATCAACTCCGTTTAGGAAGTTGTATTGAACCCCAGTCGGCCTTACAAGAAAAACACTCTGCTTTTGAGAAACAGGCACTCTTGCACTCTACTGTGTTTCCTATAGGGCCAGTACAGTGAGCTAGCTCAGAACAAGAGAACTGTGCTTCCTACACAAACGGGGCATATCTAGTTCAACTCAGTATTGGAAACTAAGTAAAACAGGAGCTTCTCTTCAGTCCAATACACTGTATTTGCTGGGAACAGACGCGAGTGCTATTTGCACTGTTTATGGCCAGAATAGCACAATAGTGGTGTTCTTACCCTGAATTAACACTTAATGCTAGAACTTGAAACTCAGTGTGAATCAACTCCGTTTCGAAAGTTGTACTGAACCCCAGTCGGCCTTACAAGAAAAACACTCTGCTTTTGAGAAACAGGCACTCTTGCACTCTCCTGTGTTTCCTATAGGGCCAGTACAGTGAGCTAGCTCAGAACAAGAGAACTGTGCTTCCTACACTAACGGGGCATATCTAGTTCAACTCAGGATTGGAAACTAAGTAAAACAGGAGCTTCTCTTCAGTCCAATACACTGTATTTGCTGGGAACAGACGCGAGTGCTATTTGCACTGTTTATGGCCAGAATAGCACAATAGTGGTGTTCTTACCCAGAATTAACACTTAATGCTAGAACTTGAAACTCAGTGTGAATCAACTCCGTTTCGGAAGTTGTATTGAACCCCAGTCGGCCTTACAAGAAAAACACTCTGCTTTTGAGAAACAGGCACTCTTGCACTCTACTGTGTTTCCTATAGGGCCAGTACAGTGAGCTAGCTCAGAACAAGAGAACTGTGCTTCCTACACAAACGGGGCATATCTAGTTCAACTCAGTATTGGAAACTAAGTAAAACAGGAGCTTCTCTTCAGTCCAATACAGTGTATTTGCTGGGAACAGACGCGAGTGCTATTTGCACTGTTTATGGCCAGAATAGCACAATAGTGGTGTTCTTACCCTGAATTAACACTTAATGCTAGAACTTGAAACTCAGTGTGAATCAACTCCGGTTAGGAAGTTGTATTGAACCCCAGTCGGCCTTACAAGAAAAACACTCTGCTTTTGAGAAACAGGCACTCTTGCACTCTACTGTGTTTCCTATAGGGCCAGTAAAGTGAGCTAATTCAGAACAAGAGAACTGTGCTTCCTACACAAACGGGGCATATCTAGTTCAACTCAGTATTGGAAACTAAGTAAAACAGGAGCTTCTCTTCAGTCCAATACACTGTATTTGCTGGGAACAGACGCGAGTGCTATTTGCACTGTTTATGGCCAGAATAGCACAATAGTGGTGTTCTTACCCTGAATTAACACTTAATGCTAGAACTTGAAACTCAGTGTGAATCAACTCCGTTTAGGAAGTTGTATTGAACCCCAGTCGGCCTTACAAGAAAAACACTCTGCTTTTGATAAACAGGCACTCTTGAACTCTACTGTGTTTCCTATAGGGCCAGTACAGTGAGCTAGCTCAGAACAAGAGAACTGTGCTGCCTACACAAACGGGGCATATCTAGTTCAACTCAGTATTGGAAACTAAGTAAAACAGGAGCTTCTCTTCAGTCCAATACACTGTATTTGCTGGGAACAGACGCGAGTGCTATTTGCACTGTTTATGGCCAGAATAGCACAATAGTGGTGTTCTTACCCTGAATTAACACTTAATGCTAGAACTTGAAACTCAGTGTGAATCAACTCCGTTTCGGAAGTTGTATTGAACCCCAGTCGGCCTTACAAGAAAAACACTCTGCTTTTGAGAAACAGGCACTCTTGCACTCTACTGTGTTTCCTATAGGGCCAGTACAGTGAGCTAGCTCAGAACAAGAGAACTGTGCTTCCTACACAAACGGGGCATATCTAGTTCAACTCAGTATTGGAAACTAAGTAAAACAGGAGCTTCTCTTCAGTCCAATACACTGTATTTGCTGGGAACAGACGCGAGTGCTATTTGCACTGTTTATGGCCAGAATAGCACAATAGTGGTGTTCTTACCCTGAATTAACACTTAATGCTAGAACTTGAAACTCAGTGTGAATCAACTCCGTTTCGGAAGTTGTATTGAACCCCAGTCGGCCTTACAAGAAAAACACTCTGCTTTTGAGAAACAGGCACTCTTGCACTCTACTGTGTTTCCTATAGGGCCAGTACAGTGAGCTAGCTCAGAACAAGAGAACTGTGCTTCCTACACAAACGGGGCATATCTAGTTCAACTCAGTATTGGAAACTAAGTAAAACAGGAGCTTCTCTTCAGTCCAATACACTGTATTTGCTGGGAACAGACGCGAGTGCTATTTGCACGGTTTATGGCCAGAATAGCACAATAGTGGTGTTCTTACCCTGAATTAACACTTAATGCTAGAACTTGAAACTCAGTGTGAATCAACTCCGTTTTGGAAGTTGTATTGAACCCCAGTCGGCCTTACAAGAAAAACACTCTGCTTTTGAGAAACAGGCACTCTTGCACTCTGCTGTGTTTCCTATAGGGCCAGTACAGTGAGCTAGCTCAGAACAAGAGAACTGTGCTTCCTACACAAACGGGGCATATCTAGTTCAACTCAGTATTGGAAACTAAGTAAAACAGGAGCTTCTCTTCAGTCCAATACACTGTATTTGCTGGGAACAGACGCGAGTGCTATTTGCACTGTTTATGGCCAGAATAGCACAATAGTGGTGTTCTTACCCTGAATTAACACTTAATGCTAGAACTTGAAACTCAGTGTGAATCAACTCCGTTTCGAAAGTTGTACTGAACCCCAGTCGGCCTTACAAGAAAAACACTCTGCTTTTGAGAAACAGGCACTCTTGCACTCTACTGTGTTTCCTATAGGGCCAGTACAGTGAGCTAGCTCAGAACAAGAGAACTGTGCTTCCTACACTAACGGGGCATATCTAGTTCAACTCAGGATTGGAAACTAAGTAAAACAGGAGCTTCTCTTCAGTCCAATACACTGTATTTGCTGGGACAGACGCGAGTGCTATTTGCACTGTTTATGGCCAGAATAGCACAATAGTGGTGTTCTTACCCTGAATTAACACTTAATGCTAGAACTTGAAACTCAGTGTGAATCAACTCCGTTTCGGAAGTTGTATTGAACCCCAGTCGGCCTTACAAGAAAAACACTCTGCTTTTGAGAAACAGGCACTCTTGCACTCTACTGTGTTTCCTATAGGGCCAGTACAGTGAGCTAGGTCAGAACAAGAGAACTGTGCTTCCTACACAAACGGGGCATATCTAGTTCAACTCAGTATTGGAAACTAAGTAAAACAGGAGCTTCTCTTCAGTCCAATACACTGTATTTGCTGGGAACAGACGCGAGTGCTATTTGCACTGTTTATGGCCAGAATAGCACAATAGTGGTGTTCTTACCCTGAATTAACACTTAATGCTAGAACTTGAAACTCAGTGTGAATCAACTCCGGTTAGGAAGTTGTATTGAACCCCAGTCGGCCTTACAAGAAAAACACTCTGCTTTTGAGAAACAGGCACTCTTGCACTCTACTCTGTTTCCTATAGGGCCAGTAAAGTGAGCTAATTCAGAACAAGAGAACTGTGCTTCCTACACAAACGGGGCATATCTAGTTCAACTCAGTATTGGAAACTAAGTAAAACAGGAGCTTCTCTTCAGTCCAATACACTGTATTTGCTGGGAACAGACGCGAGTGCTATTTGCACTGTTTATGGCCAGAATAGCACAATAGTGGTGTTCTTACCCTGAATTAACACTTAATGCTAGAACTTGAAACTCAGTGTGAATCAACTCCGTTTAGGAAGTTGTATTGAACCCCAGTCGGCCTTACAAGAAAAACACTCTGCTTTTGATAAACAGGCACTCTTGCACTCTACTGTGTTTCCTATAGGGCCAGTACAGTGAGCTAGCTCAGAACAAGAGAACTGTGCTGCCTACACAAACGGGGCATATCTAGTTCAACTCAGTATTGGAAACTAAGTAAAACAGGAGCTTCTCTTCAGTCCAATACACTGTATTTGCTGGGAACAGACGCGAGTGCTATTTGCACTGTTTATGGCCAGAATAGCACAATAGTGGTGTTCTTACCCTGAATTAACACTTAATGCTAGAACTTGAAACTCAGTGTGAATCAACTCCGTTTCGAAAGTTGTACTGAACCCCAGTCGGCCTTACAAGAAAAACACTCTGCTTTTGAGAAACAGGCACTCTTGCACTCTACTGTGTTTCCTATAGGGCCAGTACAGTGAGCTAGCTCAGAACAAGAGAACTGTGCTTCCTACACTAACGGGGCATATCTAGTTCAACTCAGGATTGGAAACTAAGTAAAACAGGAGCTTCTCTTCAGTCCAATACACTGTATTTGCTGGGAACAGACGCGAGTGCTATTTGCACTGTTTATGGCCAGAATAGCACAATAGTGGTGTTCTTACCCAGAATTAACTCTTAATGCTAGAACTTGAAACTCAGTGTGAATCAACTCCGTTTCGGAAGTTGTATTGAACCCCAGTCGGCCTTACAAGAAAAACACTCTGCTTTTGAGAAACAGGCACTCTTGCACTCTACTGTGTTTCCTATAGGGCCAGTACAGTGAGCTAGCTCAGAACAAGAGAACTGTGCTTCCTACACAAACGGGGCATATCTAGTTCAACTCAGTATTGGAAACTAAGTAAAACAGGAGCTTCTCTTCAGTCCAATACAGTGTATTTGCTGGGAACAGACGCGAGTGCTATTTGCACTGTTTATGGCCAGAATAGCACAATAGTGGTGTTCTTACCCTGAATTAACACTTAATGCTAGAACTTGAAACTCAGTGTGAATCAACTCCGGTTAGGAAGTTGTATTGAACCCCAGTCGGCCTTACAAGAAAAACACTCTGCTTTTGAGAAACAGGCACTCTTGCACTCTACTGTGTTACCTATAGGGCCAGTAAAGTGAGCTAATTCAGAACAAGAGAACTGTGCTTCCTACACAAACGGGGCATATCTAGTTCAACTCAGTATTGGAAACTAAGTAAAACAGGAGCTTCTCTTCAGTCCAATACACTGTATTTGCTGGGAACAGACGCGAGTGCTATTTGCACTGTTTATGGCCAGAATAGCACAATAGTGGTGTTCTTACCCTGAATTAACACTTAATGCTAGAACTTGAAACTCAGTGTGAATCAACTCCGTTTAGGAAGTTGTATTGAACCCCAGTCGGCCTTACAAGAAAAACACTCTGCTTTTGATAAACAGGCACTCTTGCACTCTACTGTGTTTCCTATAGGGCCAGTACAGTGAGCTAGCTCAGAACAAGAGAACTGTGCTGCCTACACAAACGGGGCATATCTAGTTCAACTCAGTATTGGAAACTAAGTAAAACAGGAGCTTCTCTTCAGTCCAATACACTGTATTTGCTGGGAACAGACGCGAGTGCTATTTGCACTGTTTATGGCCAGAATAGCACAATAGTGGTGTTCTTACCCTGAATTAACACTTAATGCTAGAACTTGAAACTCAGTGTGAATCAACTCCGTTTCGGAAGTTGTATTGAACCCCAGTCGGCCTTACAAGAAAAACACTCTGCTTTTGAGAAACAGGCACTCTTGCACTCTACTGTGTTTCCTATAGGGCCAGTACAGTGAGCTAGCTCAGAACAAGAGAACTGTGCTTCCTACACAAACGGGGCATATCTAGTTCAACTCAGTATTGGAAACTAAGTAAAACAGGAGCTTCTCTTCAGTCCAATACACTGTATTTGCTGGGAACAGACGCGAGTGCTATTTGCACTGTTTATGGCCAGAATAGCACAATAGTGGTGTTCTTACCCTGAATTAACACTTAATGCTAGAACTTGAAACTCAGTGTGAATCAACTCCGTTTCGGAAGTTGTATTGAACCCCAGTCGGCCTTACAAGAAAAACACTCTGCTTTTGAGAAACAGGCACTCTTGCACTCTACTGTGTTTCCTATAGGGCCAGTACAGTGAGCTAGATCAGAACAAGAGAACTGTGCTTCCTACACAAACGGGGCATATCTAGTTCAACTCAGTATTGGAAACTAAGTAAAACAGGAGCTTCTCTTCAGTCCAATACACTGTATTTGCTGGGAACAGACGCGAGTGCTATTTGCACGGTTTATGGCCAGAATAGCACAATAGTGGTGTTCTTACCCTGAATTAACACTTAATGCTAGAACTTGAAACTCAGTGTGAATCAACTCCGTTTTGGAAGTTGTATTGAACCCCAGTCGGCCTTACAAGATAAACACTCTGCTTTTGAGAAACAGGCACTCTTGCACTCTGCTGTGTTTCCTATAGGGCCAGTACAGTGAGCTAGCTCAGAACAAGAGAACTGTGCTTCCTACACAAACGGGGCATATCTAGTTCAACTCAGTATTGGAAACTAAGTAAAACAGGAGCTTCTCTTCAGTCCAATACACTGTATTTGCTGGGAACAGACGCGAGTGCTATTTGCACTGTTTATGGCCAGAATAGCACAATAGTGGTGTTCTTACCCTGAATTAACACTTAATGCTAGAACTTGAAACTCAGTGTGAATCAACTCCGTTTCGAAAGTTGTACTGAACCCCAGTCGGCCTTACAAGAAAAACACTCTGCTTTTGAGAAACAGGCACTCTTGCACTCTACTGTGTTTCCTATAGGGCCAGTACAGTGAGCTAGCTCAGAACAAGAGAACTGTGCTTCCTACACTAACGGGGCATATCTAGTTCAACTCAGGATTGGAAACTAAGTAAAACAGGAGCTTCTCTTCAGTCCAATACACTGTATTTGCTGGGAACAGACGCGAGTGCTATTTGCACTGTTTATGGCCAGAATAGCACAATAGTGGTGTTCTTACCCTGAATTAACACTTAATGCTAGAACTTGAAACTCAGTGTGAATCAACTCCGTTTCGGAAGTTGTATTGAACCCCAGTCGGCCTTACAAGAAAAACACTCTGCTTTTGAGAAACAGGCACTCTTGCACTCTACTGTGTTTCCTATAGGGCCAGTACAGTGAGCTAATTCAGAACAAGAGAACTGTGCTTCCTACACAAACGGGGCATATCTAGTTCAACTCAGTATTGGAAACTAAGTAAAACAGGAGCTTCTCTTCAGTCCAATACACTGTATTTGCTGGGAACAGACGCGAGTGCTATTTGCACTGTTTATGGCCAGAATAGCACAATAGTGGTGTTCTTACCCTGAATTAACACTTAATGCTAGAACTTGAAACTCAGTGTGAATCAACTCCGGTTAGGAAGTTGTATTGAACCCCAGTCGGCCTTACAAGAAAAACACTCTGCTTTTGAGAAACAGGCACTCTTGCACTCTACTCTGTTTCCTATAGGGCCAGTAAAGTGAGCTAATTCAGAACAAGAGAACTGTGCTTCCTACACAAACGGGGCATATCTAGTTCAACTCAGTATTGGAAACTAAGTAAAACAGGAGCTTCTCTTCAGTCCAATACACTGTATTTGCTGGGAACAGACGCGAGTGCTATTTGCACTGTTTATGGCCAGAATAGCACAATAGTGGTGTTCTTACCCTGAATTAACACTTAATGCTAGAACTTGAAACTCAGTGTGAATCAACTCCGTTTAGGAAGTTGTATTGAACCCCAGTCGGCCTTACAAGAAAAACACTCTGCTTTTGAGAAACAGGCACTCTTGCACTCTACTGTGTTTCCTATAGGGCCAGTACAGTGAGCTAGCTCAGAACAAGAGAACTGTGCTGCCTACACAAACGGGGCATATCTAGTTCAACTCAGTATTGGAAACTAAGTAAAACAGGAGCTTCTCTTCAGTCCAATACACTGTATTTGCTGGGAACAGACGCGAGTGCTATTTGCACTGTTTATGGCCAGAATAGCACAATAGTGGTGTTCTTACCCTGAATTAACACTTAATGCTAGAACTTGAAACTCAGTGTGAATCAACTCCGTTTCGGAAGTTGTATTGAACCCCAGTCGGCCTTACAAGAAAAACACTCTGCTTTTGAGAAACAGGCACTCTTGCACTCTACTGTGTTTCCTATAGGGCCAGTATAGTGAGCTAGCTCAGAACAAGAGAACTGTGCTTCCTACACAAACGGGGCATATCTAGTTCAACTCAGTATTGGAAACTAAGTAAAACAGGAGCTTCTCTTCAGTCCAATACACTGCATTTGCTGGGAACAGACGCGAGTGCTATTTGCACGGTTTATGGCCAGAATAGCACAATAGTGGTGTTCTTACCCTGAATTAACACTTAATGCTAGAACTTGAAACTCAGTGTGAATCAACTCCGTTTTGGAAGTTGTATTGAACCCCAGTCGGCCTTACAAGAAAAACACTCTGCTTTTGAGAAACAGGCACTCTTGCACTCTGCTGTGTTTCCTATAGGGCCAGTACAGTGAGCTAGCTCAGAACAAGAGAACTGTGCTTCCTACACAAACGGGGCATATCTAGTTCAACTCAGTATTGGAAACTAAGTAAAACAGGAGCTTCTCTTCAGTCCAATACACTGTATTTGCTGGGAACAGACGCGAGTGCTATTTGCACTGTTTATGGCCAGAATAGCACAATAGTGGTGTTCTTACCCTGAATTAACACTTAATGCTAGAACTTGAAACTCAGTGTGAATCAACTCCGTTTCGAAAGTTGTACTGAACCCCAGTCGGCCTTACAAGAAAAACACTCTGCTTTTGAGAAACAGGCACTCTTGCACTCTACTGTGTTTCCTATAGGGCCAGTACAGTGAGCTAGCTCAGAACAAGAGAACTGTGCTTCCTACACTAACGGGGCATATCTAGTTCAACTCAGGATTGGAAACTAAGTAAAACAGGAGCTTCTCTTCAGTCCAATACACTGTATTTGCTGGGAACAGACGCGAGTGCTATTTGCACTGTTTATGGCCAGAATAGCACAATAGTGGTGTTCTTACCCTGAATTAACACTTAATGCTAGAACTTGAAACTCAGTGTGAATCAACTCCGTTTCGGAAGTTGTATTGAACCCCAGTCGGCCTTACAAGAAAAACACTCTGCTTTTGAGAAACAGGCACTCTTGCACTCTACTGTGTTTCCTATAGGGCCAGTACAGTGAGCTAGGTCAGAACAAGAGAACTGTGCTTCCTACACAAACGGGGCATATCTAGTTCAACTCAGTATTGGAAACTAAGTAAAACAGGAGCTTCTCTTCAGTCCAATACACTGTATTTGCTGGGAACAGACGCGAGTGCTATTTGCACTGTTTATGGCCAGAATAGCACAATAGTGGTGTTCTTACCCTGAATTAACACTTAATGCTAGAACTTGAAACTCAGTGTGAATCAACTCCGTTTATGAAGTTGTATTGAACCCCAGTCGGCCTTACAAGAAAAACACTCTGCTTTTGAGAAACAGGCACTCTTGCACTCTACTGTGTTTCCTATAGGGCCAGTACAGTGAGCTAATTCAGAACAAGAGAACTGTGCTTCCTACACAAACGGGGCATATCTAGTTCAACTCAGTATTGGAAACTAAGTAAAACAGGAGCTTCTCTTCAGTCCAATACACTGTATTTGCTGGGAACAGACGCGAGTGCTATTTGCACTGTTTATGGCCAGAATAGCACAATAGTGGTGTTCTTACCCTGAATTAACACTTAATGCTAGAACTTGAAACTCAGTGTGAATCAACTCTGTTTCGGAAGTTGTATTGAACCCCAGTCGGCCTTACAAGAAAAACACTCTGCTTTTGAGAAACAGGCACTCTTGCACTCTACTGTGTTTCCTATAGGGCCAGTACAGTGAGCTAGCTCAGAACAAGAGAACTGTGCTTCCTACACAAACGGGGCATATCTAGTTCAACTCAGTATTGGAAACTAAGTAAAAGAGGAGCTTCTCTTCAGTCCAATACACTGTAGTTGCTGGGAACAGACGCGAGTGCTATTTGCACTGTTTATGGCCAGAATAGCACAATAGTGGTGTTCTTACCCTGAATTAACACTTAATGCCAGAACTTGAAACTCAGTGTGAATCAACTCCGTTTCGGAAGTTGTATTGAACCCCAGTCGGCCTTACAAGAAAAACACTCTGCTTTTGAGAAACAGGCACTCTTGCACTCTACTGTGTTTCCTATAGGGCCAGTACAGTGAGCTAGCTCAGAACAAGAGAACTGTGCTTCCTACACAAACGGGGCATATCTAGTTCAACTCAGTATTGGAAACTAAGTAAAACAGGAGCTTCTCTTCAGTCCAATACACTGTATTTGCTGGCAACAGACGCGAGTGCTATTTGCACGGTTTATGGCCAGAATAGCACAATAGTGGTGTTCTTACCCTGAATTAACACTTAATGCTAGAACTTGAAACTCAGTGTGAATCAACTCCGTTTCGGAAGTTGTATTGAACCCCAGTCGGCCTTACAAGAAAAACACTCTGCTTTTGAGAAACAGGCACTCTTGCACTCTACTGTGTTTCCTATAGGGCCAGAACAGTGAGCTAGCTCAGAACAAGAGAACTGTGCTTCCTACACAAACGGGGCATATCTAGTTCAACTCAGTATTGGAAACTAAGTAAAACAGGAGCTTCTCTTCAGTCCAATACACTGTATTTGCTGGGAACAGACGCGAGTGCTATTTGCACTGTTTATGGCCAGAATAGCACAATAGTGGTGTTCTTACCCTGAATTAACACTTAATGCTAGAACTTGAAACTCAGTGTGAATCAACTCCGTTTCGAAAGTTGTATTGAACCCCAGTCGGCCTTACAAGAAAAACACTCTGCTTTTGAGAAACAGGCACTCTTGCACTCTACTGTGTTTCCTATAGGGCCAGTACAGTGAGCTAGCTCAGAACAAGAGAACTGTGCTTCCTACACAAACGGGGCATATCTAGTTCAACTCAGTATTGGAAACTAAGTAAAACAGGAGCTTCTCTTCAGTCCAATACACTGTATTTGCTGGGAACAGACGCGAGTGGTATTTGCACTGTTTATGGCCAGAATAGCACAATAGTGGTGTTCTTACCCTGAATTAACACTTAATGCTAGAACTTGAAACTCAGTGTGAATCAACTCCGTTTAGGAAGTTGTATTGAACCCCAGTCGGCCTTACAAGAAAAACACTCTGCTTTTGAGAAACAGGCACTCTTGCACTCTACTGTGTTTCCTATAGGGCCAGTACAGTGAGCTAATTCAGAACAAGAGAACTGTGCTTCCTACACAAACGGGGCATATCTAGTTCAACTCAGTATTGGAAACTAAGTAAAACAGGAGCTTCTCTTCAGTCCAATACACTGTATTTGCTGGGAACAGACGCGAGTGCTATTTGCACTGTTTATGGCCAGAATAGCACAATAGTGGTGTTCTTACCCTGAATTAACACTTAATGCTAGAACTTGAAACTCAGTGTGAATCAACTCCGTTTCGGAAGTTGTATTGAACCCCAGTCGGCCTTACAAGAAAAACACTCTGCTTTTGAGAAACAGGCACTCTTGCACTCTACTGTGTTTCCTATAGGGCCAGTACAGTGAGCTAGCTCAGAACAAGAGAACTGTGCTTCCTACACAAACGGGGCATATCTAGTTCAACTCAGTATTGGAAACTAAGTAAAACAGGAGCTTCTCTTCAGTCCAATACAGTGTATTTGCTGGGAACAGACGCGAGTGCTATTTGCACTGTTTATGGCCAGAATAGCACAATAGTGGTGTTCTTACCCTGAATTAACACTTAATGCTAGAACTTGAAACTCAGTGTGAATCAACTCCGTTTCGGAAGTTGTATTGAACCCCAGTCGGCCTTACAAGAAAAACACTCTGCTTTTGAGAAACAGGCACTCTTGCACTCTACTGTGTTTCCTATAGGGCCAGTACAGTGAGCTAGCTCAGAACAAGAGAACTGTGCTTCCTACACAAACGGGGCATATCTAGTTCAACTCAGTATTGGAAACTAAGTAAAACAGGAGCTTCTCTTCAGTCCAATACACTGTATTTGCTGGGAACAGACGCGAGTGCTATTTGCACGGTTTATGGCCAGAATAGCACAATAGTGGTGTTCTTACCCTGAATTAACACTTAATGCTAGAACTTGAAACTCAGTGTGAATCAACTCCGTTTAGGAAGTTGTATTGAACCCCAGTCGGCCTTACAAGAAAAACACTCTGCTTTTGAGAAACAGGCACTCTTGCACTCTACTGTGTTTCCTATAGGGCCAGTAGAGTGAGCTAATTCAGAACAAGAGAACTGTGCTTCCTACACAAACGGGGCATATCTAGTTCAACTCAGTATTGGAAACTAAGTAAAACAGGAGCTTCTCTTCAGTCCAATACACTGTATTTGCTGGGAACAGACGCGAGTGCTATTTGCACTGTTTATGGCCAGAATAGCACAATAGTGGTGTTCTTACCCTGAATTAACACTTAATGCTAGAACTTGAAACTCAGTGTGAATCAACTCCGTTTCGGAAGTTGTGTTGAACCACAGTCGGCCTTACAAGAAAAACACTCTGCTTTTGATAAACAGGCACTCTTGCACTCTACTGTGTTTCCTATAGGGCCAGTACAGTGAGCTAGCTCAGAACAAGAGAACTGTGCTGCCTACACAAACGGGGCATATCTAGTTCAACTCAGTATTGGAAACTAAGTAAAACAGGAGCTTCTCTTCAGTCCAATACACTGTATTTGCTGGGAACAGACGCGAGTGCTATTTGCACTGTTTATGGCCAGAATAGCACAATAGTGGTGTTCTTACCCTGAATTAACACTTAATGCTAGAACTTGAAACTCAGTGTGAATCAACTCCGTTTCGGAAGTTGTGTTGAACCACAGTCGGCCTTACAAGAAAAACACTCTGCTTTTGATAAACAGGCACTCTTGCACTCTACTGTGTTTCCTATAGGGCCAGTACAGTGAGCTAGCTCAGAACAAGAGAACTGTGCTGCCTACACAAACGGGGCATATCTAGTTCAACTCAGTATTGGAAACTAAGTAAAACAGGAGCTTCTCTTCAGTCCAATACACTGTATTTGCTGGGAACAGACGCGAGTGCTATTTGCACTGTTTATGGCCAGAATAGCACAATAGTGGTGTTCTTACCCTGAATTAACACTTAATGCTAGAACTTGAAACTCAGTGTGAATCAACTCCGTTTCGGAAGTTGTATTGAACCCCAGTCGGCCTTACAAGAAAAACACTCTGCTTTTGAGAAACAGGCACTCTTGCACTCTACTGTGTTTCCTATAGGGCCAGTACAGTGAGCTAGCTCAGAACAAGAGAACTGTGCTTCCTACACAAACGGGGCATATCTAGTTCAACTCAGTATTGGAAACTAAGTAAAACAGGAGCTTCTCTTCAGTCCAATACACTGTATTTGCTGGGAACAGACGCGAGTGCTATTTGCACTGTTTATGGCCAGAATAGCACAATAGTGGTGTTCTTACCCTGAATTAACACTTAATGCCAGAACTTGAAACTCAGTGTGAATCAACTCCATTTAGGAAGTTGTATTGAACCCCAGTCGGCCTTACAAGAAAAACACTCTGCTTTTGAGAAACAGGCACTCTTGCACTCTACTGTGTTTCCTATAGGGCCAGTACAGTGAGCTAGCTCAGAACAAGAGAACTGTGCTTCCTACACAAACGGGGCATATCTAGTTCAACTCAGTATTGGAAACTAAGTAAAACAGGAGCTTCTCTTCAGTCCAATACACTGTATTTGCTGGGAACAGACGCGAGTGCTATTTGCACTGTTTATGGCCAGAATAGCACAATAGTGGTGTTCTTACCCTGAATTAACACTTAATGCTAGAACTTAAAACTCAGTGTGAATCAACTCCGTTTCGGAAGTTGTACTGAACCCCAGTCGGCCTTACAAGAAAAACACTCTGCTTTTGAGAAACAGGCACTCTTGCACTCTACTGTGTTTCCTATAGGGCCAGTACAGTGAGCTAGCTCAGAACAAGAGAACTGTGCTTCCTACACAAACCGGACATATCTAGTTCAACTCAGTATTGGAAACTAAGTAAAACAGGAGCTTCTCTTCAGTCCAATACACTGTATTTGCTGGGAACAGACGCGAGTGCTATTTGCACTGTTTATGGCCAGAATAGCACAATAGTGGTGTTCTTACCCTGAATTAACACTTAATGCTAGAACTTGAAACTCAGTGTGAATCAACTCCGTTTCGGAAGTTGTATTGAACCCCAGTCGGCCTTACAAGAAAAACACTCTGCTTTTGAGAAACAGGCCCTCTTGCACTCTACTGTGTTTCCTATAGGGCCAGTACAGTGAGCTAGCTCAGAACAAGAGAACTGTGCTTCCTACACAAACGGGGCATATTAGTTGAACTCAGTATTGGAAACTAAGTAAAACAGGAGCTTCTCTTCAGTCCAATACACTGTATTTGCTGGGAACAGACGCGAGTGCTATTTGCACTGTTTATGGCCAGAATAGCACAATAGTGGTGTTCTTACCCTGAATTAACACTTAATGCCAGAACTTGAAACTCAGTGTGAATCAACTCCGTTTAGGAAGTTGTATTGAACCCCAGTCGGCCTTACAAGAAAAACACTCTGCTTTTGAGAAACAGGCACTCTTGCACTCTACTGTGTTTCCTATAGGGCCAGTACAGTGAGCTAGCTCAGAACAAGAGAACTGTGCTGCCTACACAAACGCGGCATATCTAGTTCAACTCAGTATTGGAAACTAAGTAAAACAGGAGCTTCTCTTCAGTCCAATACACTGTATTTGCTGGGAACAGACGCGAGTGCTATTTGCACTGTTTATGGCCAGAATAGCACAATAGTGGTGTTCTTACCCTGAATTAACACTTAATGCTAGAACTTGAAACTCAGTGTGAATCAACTCCGTTTCGGAAGTTGTGTTGAACCACAGTCGGCCTTACAAGAAAAACACTCTGCTTTTGATAAACAGGCACTCTTGCACTCTACTGTGTTTCCTATAGGGCCAGTACAGTGAGCTAGCTCAGAACAAGAGAACTGTGCTGCCTACACAAACGGGGCATATCTAGTTCAACTCAGTATTGGAAACTAAGTAAAACAGGAGCTTCTCTTCAGTCCAATACACTGTATTTGCTGGGAACAGACGCGAGTGGTATTTGCACTGTTTATGGCCAGAATAGCACAATAGTGGTGTTCTTACCCTGAATTAACACTTAATGCTAGAACTTGAAACTCAGTGTGAATCAACTCCGTTTCGGAAGTTGTATTGAACCCCAGTCGGCCTTACAAGAAAAACACTCTGCTTTTGAGAAACAGGCACTCTTGCACTCTACTGTGTTTCCTATAGGGCCAGTACAGTGAGCTAGCTCAGAACAAGAGAACTGTGCTTCCTACACAAACGGGGCATATCTAGTTCAACTCAGTATTGGAAACTAAGTAAAACAGGAGCTTCTCTTCAGTCCAATACACTGTATTTGCTGGGAACAGACGCGAGTGCTATTTGCACTGTTTATGGCCAGAATAGCACAATAGTGGTGTTCTTACCCTGAATTAACACTTAATGCCAGAACTTGAAACTCAGTGTGAATCAACTCCATTTAGGAAGTTGTATTGAACCCCAGTCGGCCTTACAAGAAAAACACTCTGCTTTTGAGAAACAGGCACTCTTGCACTCTACTGTGTTTCCTATAGGGCCAGTACAGTGAGCTAGCTCAGAACAAGAGAACTGTGCTTCCTACACAAACGGGGCATATCTAGTTCAACTCAGTATTGGAAACTAAGTAAAACAGGAGCTTCTCTTCAGTCCAATACACTGTATTTGCTGGGAACAGACGCGAGTGCTATTTGCACTGTTTATGGCCAGAATAGCACAATAGTGGTGTTCTTACCCTGAATTAACACTTAATGCTAGAACTTGAAACTCAGTGTGAATCAACTCCGTTTCGGAAGTTGTACTGAACCCCAGTCGGCCTTACAAGAAAAACACTCTGCTTTTGAGAAACAGGCACTCTTGCACTCTACTGTGTTTCCTATAGGGCCAGTACAGTGAGCTAGCTCAGAACAAGAGAACTGTGCTTCCTACACAAACCGGACATATCTAGTTCAACTCAGTATTGGAAACTAAGTAAAACAGGAGCTTCTCTTCAGTCCAATACACTGTATTTGCTGGGAACAGACGCGAGTGCTATTTGCACTGTTTATGGCCAGAATAGCACAATAGTGGTGTTCTTACCCTGAATTAACACTTAATGCTAGAACTTGAAACTCAGTGTGAATCAACTCCGTTTCGGAAGTTGTATTGAACCCCAGTCGGCCTTACAAGAAAAACACTCTGCTTTTGAGAAACAGGCCCTCTTGCACTCTACTGTGTTTCCTATAGGGCCAGTACAGTGAGCTAGCTCAGAACAAGAGAACTGTGCTTCCTACACAAACGGGGCATATTAGTTGAACTCAGTATTGGAAACTAAGTAAAACAGGAGCTTCTCTTCAGTCCAATACACTGTATTTGCTGGGAACAGACGCGAGTGCTATTTGCACTGTTTATGGCCAGAATAGCACAATAGTGGTGTTCTTACCCTGAATTAACACTTAATGCCAGAACTTGAAACTCAGTGTGAATCAACTCCGTTTAGGAAGTTGTATTGAACCCCAGTCGGCCTTACAAGAAAAACACTCTGCTTTTGAGAAACAGGCACTCTTGCACTCTACTGTGTTTCCTATAGGGCCAGTACAGTGAGCTAGCTCAGAACAAGAGAACTGTGCTTCCTACACAAACGGGGCATATCTAGTTCAACTCAGTATTGGAAACTAAGTAAAACAGGAGCTTCTCTTCAGTCCAATACACTGTATTTGCTGGGAACAGACGCGAGTGCTATTTGCACTGTTTATGGCCAGAATAGCACAATAGTGGTGTTCTTACCCTGAATTAACACTTAATGCTAGAACTTGAAACTCAGTGTGAATCAACTCCGTTTCGGAAGTTGTATTGAACCCCAGTCGGCCTTACAAGAAAAACACTCTGCTTTTGAGAAACAGGCACTCTTGCACTCTACTGTGTTTCCTATAGGGCCAGTACAGTGAGCTAGCTCAGAACAAGAGAACTGTGCTTCCTACACAAACGGGGCATATCTAGTTCAACTCAGTATTGGAAACTAAGTAAAACAGGAGCTTCTCTTCAGTCCAATACACTGTATTTGCTGGGAACAGACGCGAGTGCTATTTGCACTGTTTATGGCCAGAATAGCACAATAGTGGTGTTCTTACCCTGAATTAACACTTAATGCTAGAACTTGAAACTCAGTGTGAATCAACTCCGTTTAGGAAGTTGTATTGAACCCCAGTCGGCCTTACAAGAAAAACACTCTGCTTTTGAGAAACAGGCACTCTTGCACTCTACTGTGTTTCCTATAGGGCCAGTACAGTGAGCTAGCTCAGAACAAGAGAACTGTGCTTCCTACACAAACGGGGCATATCTAGTTCAACTCAGTATTGGAAACTAAGTAAAACAGGAGCTTCTCTTCAGTCCAATACACTGTATTTGCTGGGAACAGACGCGAGTGCTATTTGCACTGTTTATGGCCAGAATAGCACAATAGTGGTGTTCTTACCCTGAATTAACACTTAATGCTAGAACTTGAAACTCAGTGTGAATCAACTCCGTTTCGGAAGTTGTATTGAACCCCAGTCGGCCTTACAAGAAAAACACTCTGCTTTTGAGAAACAGGCACTCTTGCACTCTACTGTGTTTCCTATAGGGCCAGTACAGTGAGCTAGCTCAGAACAAGAGAACTGTGCTTCCTACACAAACGGGGCATATCTAGTTCAACTCAGTATTGGAAACTAAGTAAAACAGGAGCTTCTCTTCAGTCCAATACACTGTATTTGCTGGGAACAGACGCGAGTGCTATTTGCACTGTTTATGGCCAGAATAGCACAATAGTGGTGTTCTTACCCTGAATTAACACTTAATGCTAGAACTTGAAACTCAGTGTGAATCAACTCCGTTTAGGAAGTTGTATTGAACCCCAGTCGGCCTTACAAGAAAAACACTCTGCTTTTGAGAAACAGGCACTCTTGCACTCTACTGTGTTTCCTATAGGGCCAGTACAGTCAGCTAGCACAGAACAAGAGAACTGTGCTTCCTACACAAGCGGGGCATATCTAGTTCAACTCAGGATTGGAAACTAAGTAAAACAGGAGCTTCTCTTCAGTCCAATACACTGTATTTGCTGGGAACAGACGCGAGTGCTATTTGCACTGTTTATGGCCAGAATAGCACAATAGTGGTGTTCTTACCCTGAATTAACACTTAATGCTAGAACTTGAAACTCAGTGTGAATCAACTCCGTTTCGGAAGTTGTATTGAACCCCAGTCGGCCTTACAAGAAAAACACTCTGCTTTTGAGAAACAGGCACTCTTGCACTCTACTGTGTTTCCTATAGGGCCAGTACAGTGAGCTAGCTCAGAACAAGAGAACTGTGCTTCCTACACAAACCGGACATATCTAGTTCAACTCAGTATTGGAAACTAAGTAAAACAGGAGCTTCTCTTCAGTCCAATACACTGTATTTGCTGGGAACAGACGCGAGTGCTATTTGCACTGTTTATGGCCAGAATAGCACAATAGTGGTGTTCTTACCCTGAATTAACACTTAATGCTAGAACTTGAAACTCAGTGTGAATCAACTCCGTTTCGGAAGTTGTATTGAACCCCAGTCGGCCTTACAAGAAAAACACTCTGCTTTTGAGAAACAGGCCCTCTTGCACTCTACTGTGTTTCCTATAGGGCCAGTACAGTGAGCTAGCTCAGAACAAGAGAACTGTGCTTCCTACACAAACGGGGCATATTAGTTGAACTCAGTATTGGAAACTAAGTAAAACAGGAGCTTCTCTTCAGTCCAATACACTGTATTTGCTGGGAACAGACGCGAGTGCTATTTGCACTGTTTATGGCCAGAATAGCACAATAGTGGTGTTCTTACCCTGAATTAACACTTAATGCCAGAACTTGAAACTCAGTGTGAATCAACTCCGTTTAGGAAGTTGTATTGAACCCCAGTCGGCCTTACAAGAAAAACACTCTGCTTTTGAGAAACAGGCACTCTTGCACTCTACTGTGTTTCCTATAGGGCCAGTACAGTGAGCTAGCTCAGAACAAGAGAACTGTGCTTCCTACACAAACGGGGCATATCTAGTTCAACTCAGTATTGGAAACTAAGTAAAACAGGAGCTTCTCTTCAGTCCAATACACTGTATTTGCTGGGAACAGACGCGAGTGCTATTTGCACTGTTTATGGCCAGAATAGCACAATAGTGGTGTTCTTACCCTGAATTAACACTTAATGCTAGAACTTGAAACTCAGTGTGAATCAACTCCGTTTCGGAAGTTGTATTGAACCCCAGTCGGCCTTACAAGAAAAACACTCTGCTTTTGAGAAACAGGCACTCTTGCACTCTACTGTGTTTCCTATAGGGCCAGTACAGTGAGCTAGCTCAGAACAAGAGAACTGTGCTTCCTACACAAACGGGGCATATCTAGTTCAACTCAGTATTGGAAACTAAGTAAAACAGGAGCTTCTCTTCAGTCCAATACACTGTATTTGCTGGGAACAGACGCGAGTGCTATTTGCACTGTTTATGGCCAGAATAGCACAATAGTGGTGTTCTTACCCTGAATTAACACTTAATGCTAGAACTTGAAACTCAGTGTGAATCAACTCCGTTTAGGAAGTTGTATTGAACCCCAGTCGGCCTTACAAGAAAAACACTCTGCTTTTGAGAAACAGGCACTCTTGCACTCTACTGTGTTTCCTATAGGGCCAGTACAGTGAGCTAGCTCAGAACAAGAGAACTGTGCTTCCTACACAAACGGGGCATATCTAGTTCAACTCAGTATTGGAAACTAAGTAAAACAGGAGCTTCTCTTCAGTCCAATACACTGTATTTGCTGGGAACAGACGCGAGTGCTATTTGCACTGTTTATGGCCAGAATAGCACAATAGTGGTGTTCTTACCCTGAATTAACACTTAATGCTAGAACTTGAAACTCAGTGTGAATCAACTCCGTTTCGGAAGTTGTATTGAACCCCAGTCGGCCTTACAAGAAAAACACTCTGCTTTTGAGAAACAGGCACTCTTGCACTCTACTGTGTTTCCTATAGGGCCAGTACAGTGAGCTAGCTCAGAACAAGAGAACTGTGCTTCCTACACAAACGGGGCATATCTAGTTCAACTCAGTATTGGAAACTAAGTAAAACAGGAGCTTCTCTTCAGTCCAATACACTGTATTTGCTGGGAACAGACGCGAGTGCTATTTGCACTGTTTATGGCCAGAATAGCACAATAGTGGTGTTCTTACCCTGAATTAACACTTAATGCTAGAACTTGAAACTCAGTGTGAATCAACTCCGTTTAGGAAGTTGTATTGAACCCCAGTCGGCCTTACAAGAAAAACACTCTGCTTTTGAGAAACAGGCACTCTTGCACTCTACTGTGTTTCCTATAGGGCCAGTACAGTCAGCTAGCACAGAACAAGAGAACTGTGCTTCCTACACAAGCGGGGCATATCTAGTTCAACTCAGGATTGGAAACTAAGTAAAACAGGAGCTTCTCTTCAGTCCAATACACTGTATTTGCTGGGAACAGACGCGAGTGCTATTTGCACTGTTTATGGCCAGAATAGCACAATAGTGGTGTTCTTACCCTGAATTAACACTTAATGCTAGAACTTGAAACTCAGTGTGAATCAACTCCGTTTCGGAAGTTGTATTGAACCCCAGTCGGCCTTACAAGAAAAACACTCTGCTTTTGAGAAACAGACACTCTTGCACTCTACTGTGTTTCCTATAGGGCCAGTACAGTGAGCTAGCTCAGAACAAGAGAACTGTGCTTCCTACACAAATGGGGCATATCTAGTTCAACTCAGTATTGGAAACTAAGTAAAACAGGAGCTTCTCTTCAGTCCAATACACTGTATTTGCTGGGAACAGACGCGAGTGCTATTTGCACTGTTTATGGCCAGAATAGCACAATAGTGGTGTTCTTACCCTGAATTAACACTTAATGCCAGAACTTGAAACTCAGTGTGAATCAACTCCGTTTCGGAAGTTGTATTGAACCCCAGTCGGCGTTACAAGAAAAACACTCTGCTTTTGAGAAACAGGCACTCTTGCACTCTACTGTGTTTCCTATAGGGCCAGTACAGTGAGCTAGCTCAGAACAAGAGAACTGTGCTTCCTACACGAACGGGGCATATCTAGTTCAACTCAGTATTGGAAACTAATTAAAACAGGAGCTTCTCTTCAGTCCAATACACTGTATTTGCTGGGAACAGACGCGAGTGCTATTTGCACTGTTTATGGCCAGAATAGCACAATAGTGGTGTTCTTACCCTGAATTAACACTTAATGCTAGAACTTGAAACTCAGTGTGAATCAACTCCGTTTAGGAAGTTGTATTGAACCCCAGTCGGCCTTACAAGAAAAACACTCTGCTTTTGAGAAACAGGCACTCTTGCACTCTACTGTGTTTCCTATAGGGCCAGTACAGTGAGCTAGCTCAGAACAAGAGAACTGTGCTTCCTACACAAACAGGGCATATCTAGTTCAACTCAGTATTGGAAACTAAGTAAAACAGGAGCTTCTCTTCAGTCCAATACACTGTATTTGCTGGGAACAGACGCGAGTGCTATTTGCACTGTTTATGGCCAGAATAGCACAATAGTGGTGTTCTTACCCTGAATTAACACTTAATGCTAGAACTTGAAACTCAGTGTGAATCAACTCCGTTTCGGAAGTTGTATTGAACCCCAGTCGGCCTTACAAGAAAAACACTCTGCTTTTGAGAAACAGGCACTCTTGCACTCTACTGTGTTTCCTATAGGGCCAGTACAGTGAGCTAGCTCAGAACAAGAGAACTGTGCTTCCTACACAAACGGGGCATATCTAGTTCAACTCAGGATTGGAAACTAAGTAAAACAGGAGCTTCTCTTCAGTCCAATACACTGTATTTGCTGGGAACAGACGCGAGTGCTATTTGCACTGTTTATGGCCAGAATAGCACAATAGTGGTGTTCTTACCCTGAATTAACACTTAATGCTAGAACTTGAAACTCAGTGTGAATCAACTCCGTTTAGGAAGTTGTATTGAACCCCAGTCGGCCTTACAAGAAAAACACTCTGCTTTTGAGAAACAGGCACTCTTGCACTCTACTGTGTTTCCTATAGGGCCAGTACAGTGAGCTAGCTCAGAACAAGAGAACTGTGCTTCCTACACAAACGGGGCATATCTAGTTCAACTCAGTATTGGAAACTAAGTAAAACAGGAGCTTCTCTTCAGTCCAATACACTGTATTTGCTGGGAACAGACGCGAGTGCTATTTGCACTGTTTATGGCCAGAATAGCACAATAGTGGTGTTCTTACCCTGAATTAACACTTAATGCTAGAACTTGAAACTCAGTGTGAATCAACTCCGTTTCGGAAGTTGTGTTGAACCCCAGTCGGCGTTACAAGAAAAACACTCTGCTTTTGAGAAACAGGCACTCTTGCACTCTACTGTGTTTCCTATAGGGCCAGTACAGTGAGCTAGCTCAGAACAAGAGAACTGTGCTTCCTACACAAACGGGGCATATCTAGTTCAACTCAGTATTGGAAACTAAGTAAAACAGGAGCTTCTCTTCAGTCCAATACACTGTATTTGCTGGGAACAGACGCGAGTGCTATTTGCACTGTTTATGGCCAGAATAGCACAATAGTGGTGTTCTTACCCTGAATTAACACTTAATGCTAGAACTTGAAACTCAGTGTGAATCAACTCCGTTTAGGAAGTTGTATTGAACCCCAGTCGGCCTTACAAGAAAAACACTCTGCTTTTGAGAAACAGGCACTCTTGCACTCTACTGTGTTTCCTATAGGGCCAGTACAGTGAGCTAGCTCAGAACAAGAGAACTGTGCTTCCTACACAAACGGGGCATATCTAGTTCAACTCAGTATTGGAAACTAAGTAAAACAGGAGCTTCTCTTCAGTCCAATACACTGTATTTGCTGGGAACAGACGCGAGTGCTATTTGCACTGTTTATGGCCAGAATAGCACAATAGTGGTGTTCTTACCCTGAATTAACACTTAATGCTAGAACTTGAAACTCAGTGTGAATCAACTCCGTTTTGGAAGTTGTATTGAACCCCAGTCGGCCTTACAAGAAAAACACTCTGCTTTTGAGAAACAGGCACTCTTGCACTCTACTGTGTTTCCTATAGGGCCAGTACAGTGAGCTAGCTCAGAACAAGAGAACTGTGCTTCCTACACAAACGGGGCATATCTAGTTCAACTCAGTATTGGAAACTAAGTAAAACAGGAGCTTCTCTTCAGTCCAATACACTGTATTTGCTGGGAACAGACGCGAGTGCTATTTGCACTGTTTATGGCCAGAATAGCACAATAGTGGTGTTCTTACCCTGAATTAACACTTAATGCTAGAACTTGAAACTCAGTGTGAATCAACTCCGTTTCGGAAGTTGTATTGAACCCCAGTCGGCCTTACAAGAAAAACACTCTGCTTTTGAGAAACAGGCACTCTTGCACTCTACTGTGTTTCCTATAGGGCCAGTACAGTGAGCTAGCTCAGAACAAGAGAACTGTGCTTCCTACACAAACGGGGCATATCTAGTTCAACTCAGTATTGGAAACTAAGTAAAACAGGAGCTTCTCTTCAGTCCAATACGCTGTATTTGCTGGGAACAGACGCGAGTGCTATTTGCACTGTTTATGGCCAGAATAGCACAATAGTGGTGTTCTTACCCTGAATTAACACTTAATGCTAGAACTTGAAACTCAGTGTGAATCAACTCCGTTTAGGAAGTTGTATTGAACCCCTTCGGCCTTACAAGAAAAACACTCTGCTTTTGAGAAACAGGCACTCTTGCACTCTACTGTGTTTCCTATAGGGCCAGTACAGTGAGCTAGCACACAACAAGAGAACTGTGCTTCCTACACATACGGGGCATATCTAGTTCAACTCAGTATTGGAAACTAAGTAAAACAGGAGCTTCTCTTCAGTCCAATACACTGTATTTGCTGGGAACAGACGCGAGTGCTATTTGCACTGTTTATGGCCAGAATAGCACAATAGTGGTGTTCTTACCCTGAATTAACACTTAATGCTAGAACTTGAAACTCAGTGTGAATCAACTCCGTTTAGGAAGTTGTATTGAACCCCAGTCGGCCTTACAAGAAAAACACTCTGCTTTTGAGAAACAGGCACTCTTGCACTCTACTGTGTTTCTTATAGGGCCAGTACAGTGAGCTAGCTCAGAACAAGAGAACTGTGCTTCCTACACAAACGGGGCATATCTAGTTCAACTCAGTATTGGAAACTAAGTAAAACAGGAGCTTCTCTTCAGTCCAATACACTGTATTTGCTGGGAACAGACGCGAGTGCTATTTGCACTGTTTATGGCCAGAATAGCACAATAGTGGTGTTCTTACCCTGAATTAACACTTAATGCTAGAACTTGAAACTCAGTGTGAATCAACTCCGTTTAGGAAGTTGTATTGAACCCCAGTCGGCCTTACAAGAAAAACACTCTGCTTTTGAGAAACAGGCACTCTTGCACTCTACTGTGTTTCCTATAGGGCCAGTACAGTCAGCTAGCTCAGAACAAGAGAACTGTGCTTCCTACACAAACGGGGCATATCTAGTTCAACTCAGTATTGGAAACTAAGTAAAACAGGAGCTTCTCTTCAGTCCAATACACTGTATTTGCTGGGAACAGACGCGAGTGCTATTTGCACTGTTTATGGCCAGAATAGCACAATAGTGGTGTTCTTACCCTGAATTAACACTTAATGCTAGAACTTGAAACTCAGTGTGAATCAACTCCGTTTAGGAAGTTGTATTGAACCCCAGTCGGCCTTACAAGAAAAACACTCTGCTTTTGAGAAACAGGCACTCTTGCACTCTACTGTGTTTCCTATAGGGCCAGTACAGTGAGCTAGCACAGAACAAGAGAACTGTGCTTCCTACACAAACGGGGCATATCTAGTTCAACTCAGTATTGGAAACTAAGTAAAACAGGAGCTTCTCTTCAGTCCAATACACTGTATTTGCTGGGAACAGACGCGAGTGCTATTTGCACTGTTTATGGCCAGAATAGCACAATAGTGGTGTTCTTACCCTGAATTAACACTTAATGCTAGAACTTGAAACTCAGTGTGAATCAACTCCGTTTAGGAAGTTGTATTGAACCCCAGTCGGCCTTACAAGAAAAACACTCTGCTTTTGAGAAACAGGCACTCTTGCACTCTACTGTGTTTCCTATAGGGCCAGTACAGTGAGCTAGCTCAGAACAAGAGAACTGTGCTTCCTACACAAACGGGGCATATCTAGTTCAACTCAGTATTGGAAACTAAGTAAAACAGGAGCTTCTCTTCAGTCCAATACACTGTATTTGCTGGGAACAGACGCGAGTGCTATTTGCACTGTTTATGGCCAGAATAGCACAATAGTGGTGTTCTTACCCTGAATTAACACTTAATGCTAGAACTTGAAACTCAGTGTGAATCAACTCCGTTTCGGAAGTTGTATTGAACCCCAGTCGGCCTTACAAGAAAAACACTCTGCTTTTGAGAAACAGGCACTCTTGCACTCTACTGTGTTTCCTATAGGGCCAGTACAGTGAGCTAGCTCAGAACAAGAGAACTGTGCTTCCTACACAAACGGGGCATATCTAGTTCAACTCAGGATTGGAAACTAAGTAAAACAGGAGCTTCTCTTCAGTCCAATACACTGTATTTGCTGGGAACAGACGCGAGTGCTATTTGCACTGTTTATGGCCAGAATAGCACAATAGTGGTGTTCTTACCCTGAATTAACACTTAATGCTAGAACTTGAAACTCAGTGTGAATCAACTCCGTTTAGGAAGTTGTATTGAACCCCAGTCGGCCTTACAAGAAAAACACTCTGCTTTTGAGAAACAGGCATTCTTGCACTCTACTGTGTTTCCTATAGGGCCAGTACAGTGAGCTAGCTCAGAACAAGAGAACTGTGCTTCCTACACAAACGGGGCATATCTAGTTCAACTCAGTATTGGAAACTAAGTAAAACAGGAGCTTCTCTTCAGTCCAATACACTGTATTTGCTGGGAACAGACGCGAGTGCTATTTGCACTGTTTATGGCCAGAATAGCACAATAGTGGTGTTCTTACCCTGAATTAACACTTAATGCTAGAACTTGAAACTCAGTGTGAATCAACTCCGTTTAGGAAGTTGTGTTGAACCCCAGTCGGCGTTACAAGAAAAACACTCTGCTTTTGAGAAACAGGCACTCTTGCACTCTACTGTGTTTCCTATAGGGCCAGTACAGTGAGCTAGCTCAGAACAAGAGAACTGTGCTTCCTACACAAACGGGGCATATCTAGTTCAACTCAGTATTGGAAACAAAGTAAAACAGGAGCTTCTCTTCAGTCCAATACACTGTATTTGCTGGGAACAGACGCGAGTGCTATTTGCACTGTTTATGGCCAGAATAGCACAATAGTGGTGTTCTTACCCTGAATTAACACTTAATGCTAGAACTTGAAACTCAGTGTGAATCAACTCCGTTTCGGAAGTTGTATTGAACCTTAGTCGGCCTTACAAGAAAAACACTCTGCTTTTGAGAAACAGGCACTCTTGCACTCTACTGTGTTTCCTATAGGGCCAGTACAGTGAGCTAGCTCAGAACAAGAGAACTGTGCTTCCTACACAAACGGGGCATATCTAGTTCAACTCAGTATTGGAAACTAAGTAAAACAGGAGCTTCTCTTCAGTCCAATATGCTGTATTTGCTGGGAACCGACGCGAGTGCTATTTGCACTGTTTATGGCCAGAATAGCACAATAGTGGTGTTCTTACCCTGAATTAACACTTAATGCTAGAACTTGAAACTCAGTGTGAATCAACTCCGTTTAGGAAGTTGTATTGAACCCCTTTGGCCTTACAAGAAAAACACTCTGCTTTTGAGAAACAGGCCCTCTTGCACTCTACTGTGTTTCCTATAGGGCCAGTACAGTGAGCTAGCACAGAACAAGAGAACTGTGCTTCCTACACAAACGGGGCATATCTAGTTCAACTCAGTATTGGAAACTAAGTAAAACAGGAGGTTCTCTTCAGTCCAATACACTGTATTTGCTGGGAACAGACGCGAGTGCTATTTGCACTGTTTATGGCCAGAATAGCACAATAGTGGTGTTCTTACCCTGAATTAACACTTAATGCTAGAACTTGAAACTCAGTGTGAATCAACTCCGTTTAGGAAGTTGTATTGAACCCCAGTCGGCCTTACAAGAAAAACACTCTGCTTTTGAGAAACAGGCACTCTTGCACTCTACTGTGTTTCTTATAGGGCCAGTACAGTGAGCTAGCTCAGAACAAGAGAACTGTGCTTCCTACACAAACGGGGCATATCTAGTTCAACTCAGTATTGGAAACTAAGTAAAACAGGAGCTTCTCTTCAGTCCAATACACTGTATTTGCTGGGAACAGACGCGAGTGCTATTTGCACTGTTTATGGCCAGAATAGCACAATAGTGGTGTTCTTACCCTGAATTAACACTTAATGCTAGAACTTGAAACTCAGTGTGAATCAACTCCGTTTAGGAAGTTGTATTGAACCCCAGTTGGCCTTACAAGAAAAACACTCTGCTTTTGAGAAACAGGCACTCTTGCACTCTACTGTGTTTCCTATAGGGCCAGTACAGTGAGCTAGCTCAGAACAAGAGAACTGTGCTTCCTACACAAACGGGGCATATCTAGTTCAACTCAGTATTGGAAACTAAGTAAAACAGGAGCTTCTCTTCAGTCCAATACACTGTATTTGCTGGGAACAGACGCGAGTGCTATTTGCACTGTTTATGGCCAGAATAGCACAATAGTGGTGTTCTTACCCTGAATTAACACTTAATGCCAGAACTTGAAACTCAGTGTGAATCAACTCCGTTTAGGAAGTTGTATTGAACCCCAGTCGGCCTTACAAGAAAAACAATCTGCTTTTGAGAAACAGGCACTCTTGCACTCTACTGTGTTTCCTATAGGGCCAGTACAGTGAGCTAGCTCAGAACAAGAGAACTGTGCTTCCTACACAAACGGGGCATATCTAGTTCAACTCAGTATTGGAAACTAAGTAAAACAGGAGCTTCTCTTCAGTCCAATACACTGTATTTGGTGGGAACAGACGCGAGTGCTATTTGCACTGTTTATGGCCAGAATAGCACAATAGTGGTGTTCTTACCCTGAATTAACACTTAATGCTAGAACTTGAAACTCAGTGTGAATCAACTCCATTTAGGAAGTTGTATTGAACCCCAGTCGGCCTTACAAGAAAAACACTCTGCTTTTGAGAAACAGGCACTCTTGCACTCTACTGTGTTTCCTATAGGGCCAGTACAGTGAGCTAGCTCAGAACAAGAGAACTGTGCTTCCTACACAAACGGGGCATATCTAGTTCAACTCAGTATTGGAAACTAAGTAAAACAGGAGCTTCTCTTCAGTCCAATACACTGTATTTGCTGGGAACAGACGCGAGTGCTATTTGCACTGTTTATGGCCAGAATAGCACAATAGTGGTGTTCTTACCCTGAATTAACACTTAATGCTAGAACTTGAAACTCAGTGTGAATCAACTCCGTTTAGGAAGTTGTGTTGAACCCCAGTGGGCGTTACAAGAAAAACACTCTGCTTTTGAGAAACAGGCACTCTTGCACTCTACTGTGTTTCCTATAGGGCCAGTACAGTGAGCTAGCTCAGAACAAGAGAACTGTGCTTCCTACACAAACGGGGCATATCTAGTTCAACTCAGTATTGGAAATTAAGTAAAACAGGAGCTTCTCTTCAGTCCAATACACTGTATTTGGTGGGAACAGACGCGAGTGCTATTTGCACTGTTTATGGCCAGAATAGCACAATAGTGGTGTTCTTACCCTGAATTAACACTTAATGCTAGAACTTGAAACTCAGTGTGAATCAACTCCGTTTAGGAAGTTGTATTGAACCCCAGTCGGCCTTACAAGAAAAACACTCTGCTTTTGAGAAACAGGCACTCTTGCACTCTACTGTGTTTCCTATAGGGCCAGTACAGTGAGCTAGCTCAGAACAAGAGAACTGTGCTTCCTACACAAACGGGGCATATCTAGTTCAACTCAGGATTGGAAACTAAGTAAAACAGGAGCTTCTCTTCAGTCCAATACACTGTATTTGCTGGGAACACACACGAGTGCTATTTGCACTGTTTATGGCCAGAATAGCACAATAGTGGTGTTCTTACCCTGAATTAACACTTAATGCTAGAACTTGAAACTCAGTGTGAATCAACTCCGTTTCGGAAGTTGTATTGAACCCCAGTCGGCCTTACAAGAAAAACACTCTGCTTTTGAGAAACAGGCACTCTTGCACTCTACTGTGTTTCCTATAGGGCCAGTACAGTGAGCTAGCTCAGAACAAGAGAACTGTGCTTCCTACACAAACGGGGCATATCTAGTTCAACTCAGTATTGGAAACTAAGTAAAACAGGAGCTTCTCTTCAGTCAAATACACTGTATTTGCTGGGAACAGACGCGAGTGCTATTTGCACTCTTTATGGCCAGAATAGCACAATAGTGGTGTTCTTACCCTGAATTAACACTTAATGCTAGAACTTGAAACTCAGTGTGAATCAACTCCGTTTCGGAAGTTGTGTTGAACCCCAGTCGGCCTTACAAGAAAAACACTCTGCTTTTGAGAAACAGGCACTCTTGCACTCTACTGTGTTTCCTATAGGGCCAGTACAGTGAGCTAGCTCAGAACAAGAGAACTGTGCTTCCTACACAAACGGGGCATATCTAGTTCAACTCAGGATTGGAAACTAAGTAAAACAGGAGCTTCTCTTCAGTCCAATACACTGTATTTGGTGAGAACAGACGCGAGTGCTATTTGCACTGTTTATGGCCAGAATAGCACAATAGTGGTGTTCTTACCCTGAATTAACACTTAATGCTAGAACTTGAAACTCAGTGTGAATCAACTCCGTTTCGGAAGTTGTATTGAACCCCAGTCGGCCTTACAAGAAAAACACTCTGCTTTTGAGAAACAGGCACTCTTGCACTCTACTGTGTTTCCTATAGGGCCAGTACAGTGAGCTAGCTCAGAACAAGAGAACTGTGCTTCCTACACAAACGGGGCATATCTAGTTCAACTCAGTATTGGAAACTAAGTAAAACAGGAGCTTCTCTTCAGTCCAATACACTGTATTTGCTGGGAACAGACGCGAGTGCTATTTGCACTGTTTATGGCCAGAATAGCACAATAGTGGTGTTCTTACCCTGAATTAACACTTAATGCTAGAACTTGAAACTCAGTGTGAATCAACTCCGTTTCGGAAGTTGTGTTGAACCCCAGTCGGCCTTACAAGAAAAACACTCTGCTTTTGAGAAACAGGCACACTTGCACTCTACTGTGTTTCCTATAGGGCCAGTACAGTGAGCTAGCTCAGAACAAGAGAACTGTGCTTCCTACACAAACGGGGCATATCTAGTTCAACTCAGTATTGGAAACTAAGTAAAACAGGAGCTTCTCTTCAGTCCAATACACTGTATTTGCTGGGAACAGACGCGAGTGCTATTTGCACTGTTTATGGCCAGAATAGCACAATAGTGGTGTTCTTACCCTGAATTAACACTTAATGCTAGAACTTGAAACTCAGTGTGAATCAACTCCGTTTAGGAAGTTGTATTGAACCCCAGTCGGCCTTACAAGAAAAACACTCTGCTTTTGAGAAACAGGCACTCTTGCACTCTACTGTGTTTCCTATAGGGCCAGTACAGTGAGCTAGCTCAGAACAAGAGAACTGTGCTTCCTACACAAACGGGGCATATCTAGTTCAACTCAGGATTGGAAACTAAGTAAAACAGGAGCTTCTCTTCAGTCCAATACACTGTATTTGCTGGGAACAGACGTGAGTGCTATTTGCACTGTTTATGGCCAGAATAGCACAATAGTGGTGTTCTTACCCTGAATTAACACTTAATGCTAGAACTTGAAACTCAGTGTGAATCAACTCCATTTAGGAAGTTGTATTGAACCCCAGTCGGCCTTACAAGAAAAACACTCTGCTTTTGAGAAACAGGCACTCTTGCACTCTACTGTGTTTCCTATAGGGCCAGTACAGTGAGCTAGCTCAGAACAAGAGAACTGTGCTTCCTACACAAACGGGGCATATCTAGTTCAACTCAGTATTGGAAACTAAGTAAAACAGGAGCTTCTCTTCAGTCCAATACACTGTATTTGCTGGGAACAGACGCGAGTGCTATTTGCACTGTTTATGGCCAGAATAGCACAATAGTGGTGTTCTTACCCTGAATTAACACTTAATGCTAGAACTTGAAACTCAGTGTGAATCAACTCCGTTTAGGAAGTTGTGTTGAACCCCAGTCGGCGTTACAAGAAAAACACTCTGCTTTTGAGAAACAGGCACTCTTGCACTCTACTGTGTTTCCTATAGGGCCAGTACAGTGAGCTAGCTCAGAACAAGAGAACTGTGCTTCCTACACAAACGGGGCATATCTAGTTCAACTCAGTATTGGAAACTAAGTAAAACAGGAGCTTCTCTTCAGTCCAATACACTGTATTTGCTGGGAACAGACGCGAGTGCTATTTGCACTGTTTATGGCCAGAATAGCACAATAGTGGTGTTCTTACCCTGAATTAACACTTAATGCTAGAACTTGAAACTCAGTGTGAATCAACTCCGTTTCGGAAGTTGTATTGAACCCCAGTCGGCCTTACAAGAAAAACACTCTGCTTTTGAGAAACAGGCACTCTTGCACTCTACTGTGTTTCCTATAGGGCCAGTACAGTGAGCTAGCTCAGAACAAGAGAACTGTGCTTCCTACACAAACGGGGCATATCTAGTTCAACTCAGGATTGGAAACTAAGTAAAACAGGAGCTTCTCTTCAGTCCAATACACTGTATTTGCTGGGAACAGACGCGAGTGCTATTTGCACTGTTTATGGCCAGAATAGCACAATAGTGGTGTTCTTACCCTGAATTAACACTTAATGCTAGAACTTGAAACTCAGTGTGAATCAACTCCGTTTCGGAAGTTGTATTGAACCCCAGTCGGCCTTACAAGAAAAACACTCTGCTTTTGAGAAACAGGCACTCTTGCACTCTACTGTGTTTCCTATAGGGCCAGTACAGTGAGCTAGCTCAGAACAAGAGAACTGTGCTTCCTACACAAACGGGGCATATCTAGTTCAACTCAGTATTGGAAACTAAGTAAAACAGGAGCTTCTCTTCAGTCCAATACACTGTATTTGCTGGGAACAGACGCGAGTGCTATTTGCACTGTTTATGGCCAGAATAGCACAATAGTGGTGTTCTTACCCTGAATTAACACTTAATGCTAGAACTTGAAACTCAGTGTGAATCAACTCCGTTTAGGAAGTTGTATTGTACCCCAGTCGGCCTTACAAGAAAAACACTCTGCTTTTGAGAAACAGGCACTCTTGCACTCTACTGTGTTTCCTATAGGGCCAGTACAGTGAGCTAGCTCAGAACAAGAGAACTGTGCTTCCTACACAAACGGGGCATATCTAGTTCAACTCAGTATTGGAAACTAAGTAAAACAGGAGCTTCTCTTCAGTCCAATACACTGTATTTGCTGGGAACAGACGCGAGTGCTATTTGCACTGTTTATGGCCAGAATAGCACAATAGTGGTGTTCTTACCCTGAATTAACACTTAATGCTAGAACTTGAAACTCAGTGTGAATCAACTCCGTTTCGGAAGTTGTATTGAACCCCAGTCGGCCTTACAAGAAAAACACTCTGCTTTTGAGAAACAGGCACTCTTGCACTCTACTGTGTTTCCTATAGGGCCAGTACAGTGAGCTAGCTCAGAACAAGAGAACTGTGCTTCCTACACAAACGGGGCATATCTAGTTCAACTCAGTATTGGAAACTAAGTAAAACAGGAGCTTCTCTTCAGTCCAATACACTGTATTTGCTGGGAACAGACGCGAGTGCTATTTGCACTGTTTATGGCCAGAATAGCACAATAGTGGTGTTCTTACCCTGAATTAACACTTAATGCTAGAACTTGAAACTCAGTGTGAATCAACTCCGTTTCGGAAGTTGTTTTGAACCCCAGTCGGCCTTACAAGAAAAACACTCTGCTTTTAAAAACAGGCACTCTTGCACTCTACTGTGTTTCCTATAGGGCCAGTACAGTGAGCTAGCTCAGAACAAGAGAACTGTGCTTCCTACACAAACGGGGCATATCTAGTTCAACTCAGTATTGGAAACTAAGTAAAACAGGAGCTTCTCTTCAGTCCAATACACTGTATTTGCTGGGAACAGACGCGAGTGCTATTTGCACTGTTTATGGCCAGAATAGCACAATAGTGGTGTTCTTACCCTGAATTAACACTTAAGGCTAGAACTTGAAGCTCAGTGTGAATCAACTCCGTTTAGGAAGTTGTGTTGAACCCCAGTGGGCGTTACAAGAAAAACACTCTGCTTTTGAGAAACAGGCACTCTTGCACTCTACTGTGTTTCCTATAGGGCCAGTACAGTGAGCTAGCTCAGAACAAGAGAACTGTGCTTCCTACACAAACGGGGCATATCTAGTTCAACTCAGTATTGGAAACTAAGTAAAACAGGAGCTTCTCTTCAGTCCAATACACTGTATTTGCTGGGAACAGACGCGAGTGCTATTTGCACGGATTATGGCCAGAATAGCACAATAGCGGTGTTCTTACCCTGAATTAACACTTAATGCTAGAACTTGAAACTCAGTGTGAATCAACTCCGTTTCGGAAGTTGTATTGAACCCCAGTCGGCCTTACAAGAAAAACACTCTGCTTTTGAGAAACAGGCACTCTTGCACTCTACTGTGTTTCCTATAGGGCCAGTACAGTGAGCTAGCTCAGAACAAGAGAACTGTGCTTCCTACACAAACGGGGCATATCTAGTTCAACTCAGTATTGGAAACTAAGTAAAACAGGAGCTTCTCTTCAGTCCAATACACTGTATTTGCTGGGAACAGACGCGAGTGCTATTTGCACTGTTTATGGCCAGAATAGCACAATAGTGGTGTTCTTACCCTGAATTAACACTTAATGCTAGAACTTGAAACTCAGTGTGAATCAACTCCGTTTCGGAAGTTGTATTGAACCCCAGTCGGCCTTACAAGAAAAACACTCTGCTTTTGAGAAACAGGCACTCTTGCACTCTACTGTGTTTCCTATAGGGCCAGTACAGTGAGCTAGCTCAGAACAAGAGAACTGTGCTTCCTACACAAACGGGGCATATCTAGTTCAACTCAGGATTGGAAACTAAGTAAAACAGGAGCTTCTCTTCAGTCCAATACACTGTATTTGCTGGGAACAGACGCGAGTGCTATTTGCACTGTTTATGGCCAGAATAGCACAATAGTGGTGTTCTTACCCTGAATTAACACTTAATGCTAGAACTTGAAACTCAGTGTGAATCAACTCCGTTTAGGAAGTTGTATTGAACCCCTTCGGCCTTACAAGAAAAACACTCTGCTTTTGAGAAACAGGCACTCTTGCACTCTACTGTGTTTCCTATAGGGCCAGTACAGTGAGCTAGCACACAACAAGAGAACTGTGCTTCCTACACAAACGGGGCATATCTAGTTCAACTCAGTATTGGAAACTAAGTAAAACAGGAGCTTCTCTTCAGTCCAATACACTGTATTTGCTGGGAACAGACGCGAGTGCTTTTTGCACTGTTTATGGCCAGAATAGCACAATAGTGGTGTTCTTACCCTGAATTAACACTTAATGCTAGAACTTGAAACTCAGTGTGAATCAACTCCGTTTAGGAAGTTGTATTGAACCCCAGTCGGCCTTACAAGAAAAACACTCTGCTTTTGAGAAACAGGCACTCTTGCACTCTACTGTGTTTCTTATAGGGCCAGTACAGTGAGCTAGCTCAGAACAAGAGAACTGTGCTTCCTACACAAACGGGGCATATCTAGTTCAACTCAGTATTGGAAACTAAGTAAAACAGGAGCTTCTCTTCAGTCCAATACACTGTATTTGCTGGGAACAGACGCGAGTGCTATTTGCACTGTTTATGGCCAGAATAGCACAATAGTGGTGTTCTTACCCTGAATTAACACTTAATGCTAGAACTTGAAACTCAGTGTGAATCAACTCCGTTTAGGAAGTTGTATTGAACCCCAGTCGGCCTTACAAGAAAAACACTCTGCTTTTGAGAAACAGGCACTCTTGCACTCTACTGTGTTTCCTATAGGGCCAGTACAGTCAGCTAGCTCAGAACAAGAGAACTGTGCTTCCTACACAAACGGGGCATATCTAGTTCAACTCAGTATTGGAAACTAAGTAAAACAGGAGCTTCTCTTCAGTCCAATACACTGTATTTGCTGGGAACAGACGCGAGTGCTATTTGCACTGTTTATGGCCAGAATAGCACAATAGTGGTGTTCTTACCCTGAATTAACACTTAATGCTAGAACTTGAAACTCAGTGTGAATCAACTCCGTTTAGGAAGTTGTATTGAACCCCAGTCGGCCTTACAAGAAAAACACTCTGCTTTTGAGAAACAGGCACTCTTGCACTCTACTGTGTTTCCTATAGGGCCAGTACAGTGAGCTAGCACAGAACAAGAGAACTGTGCTTCCTACACAAACGGGGCATATCTAGTTCAACTCAGTATTGGAAACTAAGTAAAACAGGAGCTTCTCTTCAGTCCAATACACTGTATTTGCTGGGAACAGACGCGAGTGCTATTTGCACTGTTTATGGCCAGAATAGCACAATAGTGGTGTTCTTACCCTGAATTAACACTTAATGCTAGAACTTGAAACTCAGTGTGAATCAACTCCGTTTAGGAAGTTGTATTGAACCCCAGTCGGCCTTACAAGAAAAACACTCTGCTTTTGAGAAACAGGCACTCTTGCACTCTACTGTGTTTCCTATAGGGCCAGTACAGTGAGCTAGCTCAGAACAAGAGAACTGTGCTTCCTACACAAACGGGGCATATCTAGTTCAACTCAGTATTGGAAACTAAGTAAAACAGGAGCTTCTCTTCAGTCCAATACACTGTATTTGCTGGGAACAGACGCGAGTGCTATTTGCACTGTTTATGGCCAGAATAGCACAATAGTGGTGTTCTTACCCTGAATTAACACTTAATGCTAGAACTTGAAACTCAGTGTGAATCAACTCCGTTTAGGAAGTTGTGTTGAACCCCAGTCGGCGTTACAAGAAAAACACTCTGCTTTTGAGAAACAGGCACTCTTGCACTCTACTGTGTTTCCTATAGGGCCAGTACAGTGAGCTAGCTCAGAACAAGAGAACTGTGCTTCCTACACAAACGGGGCATATCTAGTTCAACTCAGTATTGGAAACTAAGTAAAACAGGAGCTTCTCTTCAGTCCAATACACTGTATTTGCTGGGAACAGACGCGAGTGCTATTTGCACTGTTTATGGCCAGAATAGCACAATAGTGGTGTTCTTACCCTGAATTAACACTTAATGCTAGAACTTGAAACTCAGTGTGAATCAACTCCGTTTAGGAAGTTGTATTGAACCCCAGTCGGCCTTACAAGAAAAACACTCTGCTTTTGAGAAACAGGCACTCTTGCACTCTACTGTGATTCCTATAGGGCCAGTACAGTGAGCTAGCTCAGAACAAGAGAACTGTGCTTCCTACACAAACGGGGCATATCTAGTTCAACTCAGGATTGGAAACTAAGTAAAACAGGAGCTTCTCTTCAGTCCAATACACTGTATTTGCTGGGAACAGACGCGAGTGCTATTTGCACTGTTTATGGCCAGAATAGCACAATAGTGGTGTTCTTACCCTGAATTAACACTTAATGCTAGAACTTGAAACTCAGTGTGAATCAACTCCGTTTCGGAAGTTGTATTGAACCCCAGTCGGCCTTACAAGAAAAACACTCTGCTTTTGAGAAACAGGCACTCTTGCACTCTACTGTGTTTCCTATAGGGCCAGTACAGTGAGCTAGCTCAGAACAAGAGAACTGTGCTTCCTACACAAACGGGGCATATCTAGTTCAACTCAGTATTGGAAACTAAGTAAAACAGGAGCTTCTCTTCAGTCAAATACACTGTATTTGCTGGGAACAGACGCGAGTGCTATTTGCACTGTTTATGGCCAGAATAGCACAATAGTGGTGTTCTTACCCTGAATTAACACTTAATGCTAGAACTTGAAACTCAGTGTGAATCAACTCCGTTTCGGAAGTTGTGTTGAACCCCAGTCGGCCTTACAAGAAAAACACTCTGCTTTTGAGAAACAGGCACTCTTGCACTCTACTGTGTTTCCTATAGGGCCAGTACAGTGAGCTAGCTCAGAACAAGAGAACTGTGCTTCCTACACAAACGGGGCATATCTAGTTCAACTCAGTATTGGAAACTAAGTAAAACAGGAGCTTCTCTTCAGTCCAATACACTGTATTTGCTGGGAACAGACGCGAGTGCTATTTGCACTGTTTATGGCCAGAATAGCACAATAGTGGTGTTCTTACCCTGAATTAACACTTAATGCTAGAACTTGAAACTCAGTGTGAATCAACTCCGTTTCGGAAGTTGTGTTGAACCCCAGTCGGCCTTACAAGAAAAACACTCTGCTTTTGAGAAACAGGCACACTTGCACTCTACTGTGTTTCCTATAGGGCCAGTACAGTGAGCTAGCTCAGAACAAGAGAACTGTGCTTCCTACACAAACGGGGCATATCTAGTTCAACTCAGGATTGGAAACTAAGTAAAACAGGAGCTTCTCTTCAGTCCAATACACTGTATTTGCTGGGAACAGACGCGAGTGCTATTTGCACTGTTTATGGCCAGAATAGCACAATAGTGGTGTTCTTACCCTGAATTAACACTTAATGCTAGAACTTGAAACTCAGTGTGAATCAACTCCGTTTCGGAAGTTGTATTGAACCCCAGTCGGCCTTACAAGAAAAACACTCTGCTTTTGAGAAACAGGCACTCTTGCACTCTACTGTGTTTCCTATAGGGCCAGTACAGTGAGCTAGCTCAGAACAAGAGAACTGTGCTTCCTACACAAACGGGGCATATCTAGTTCAACTCAGTATTGGAAACTAAGTAAAACAGGAGCTTCTCTTCAGTCCAATACACTGTATTTGCTGGGAACAGACGCGAGTGCTATTTGCACTGTTTATGGCCAGAATAGCACAATAGTGGTGTTCTTACCCTGAATTAACACTTAATGCTAGAACTTGAAACTCAGTGTGAATCAACTCCGTTTAGGAAGTTGTATTGAACCCCAGTCGGCCTTACAAGAAAAACACTCTGCTTTTGAGAAACAGGCACTCTTGCACTCTACTGTGTTTCCTATAGGGCCAGTACAGTGAGCTAGCTCAGAACAAGAGAACTGTGCTTCCTACACAAACGGGGCATATCTAGTTCAACTCAGTATTGGAAACTAAGTAAAACAGGAGCTTCTCTTCAGTCCAATACACTGTATTTGCTGGGAACAGACGCGAGTGCTATTTGCACTGTTTATGGCCAGAATAGCACAATAGTGGTGTTCTTACCCTGAATTAACACTTAATGCTAGAACTTGAAACTCAGTGTGAATCAACTCCGTTTCGGAAGTTGTATTGAACCCCAGTCGGCCTTACAAGAAAAACACTCTGCTTTTGAGAAACAGGCACTCTTGCACTCTACTGTGTTTCCTATAGGGCCAGTACAGTGAGCTAGCTCAGAACAAGAGAACTGTGCTTCCTACACAAACGGGGCATATCTAGTTCAACTCAGGATTGGAAACTAAGTAAAACAGGAGCTTCTCTTCAGTCCAATACACTGTATTTGCTGGGAACAGACGCGAGTGCTATTTGCACTGTTTATGGCCAGAATAGCACAATAGTGGTGTTCTTACCCTGAATTAACACTTAATGCTAGAACTTGAAACTCAGTGTGAATCAACTCCGTTTCGGAAGTTGTTTTGAACCCCAGTCGGCCTTACAAGAAAAACACTCTGCTTTTAAAAACAGGCACTCTTGCACTCTACTGTGTTTCCTATAGGGCCAGTACAGTGAGCTAGCTCAGAACAAGAGAACTGTGCTTCCTACACAAACGGGGCATATCTAGTTCAACTCAGTATTGGAAACTAAGTAAAACAGGAGCTTCTCTTCAGTCCAATACACTGTATTTGCTGGGAACAGACGCGAGTGCTATTTGCACTGTTTATGGCCAGAATAGCACAATAGTGGTGTTCTTACCCTGAATTAACACTTAAGGCTAGAACTTGAAGCTCAGTGTGAATCAACTCCGTTTAGGAAGTTGTGTTGAACCCCAGTCGGCCTTACAAGAAAAACACTCTGCTTTTGAGAAACAGGCACTCTTGCACTCTACTGTGTTTCCTATAGGGCCAGTACAGTGAGCTAGCTCAGAACAAGAGAACTGTGCTTCCTACACAAACGGGGCATATCTAGTTCAACTCAGTATTGGAAACTAAGTAAAACAGGAGCTTCTCTTCAGTCCAATACACTGTATTTGCTGGGAACAGACGCGAGTGCTATTTGCACTGTTTATGGCCAGAATAGCACAATAGTGGTGTTCTTACCCTGAATTAACACTTAATGCTAGAACTTGAAACTCAGTGTGAATCAACTCCGTTTCGGAAGTTGTATTGAACCCCAGTCGGCCTTACAAGAAAAACACTCTGCTTTTGAGAAACAGGCACTCTTGCACTCTACTGTGTTTCCTATAGGGCCAGTACAGTGAGCTAGCTCAGAACAAGAGAACTGTGCTTCCTACACAAACGGGGCATATCTAGTTCAACTCAGTATTGGAAACTAAGTAAAACAGGAGCTTCTCTTCAGTCCAATACACTGTATTTGCTGGGAACAGACGCGAGTGCTATTTGCACTGTTTATGGCCAGAATAGCACAATAGTGGTGTTCTTACCCTGAATTAACACTTAATGCTAGAACTTGAAACTCAGTGTGAATCAACTCCGTTTCGGAAGTTGTATTGAACCCCAGTCGGCCTTACAAGAAAAACACTCTGCTTTTGAGAAACAGGCACTCTTGCACTCTACTGTGTTTCCTATAGGGCCAGTACAGTGAGCTAGCTCAGAACAAGAGAACTGTGCTTCCTACACAAACGGGGCATATCTAGTTCAACTCAGGATTGGAAACTAAGTAAAACAGGAGCTTCTCTTCAGTCCAATACACTGTATTTGCTGGGAACAGACGCGAGTGCTATTTGCACTGTTTATGGCCAGAATAGCACAATAGTGGTGTTCTTACCCTGAATTAACACTTAATGCTAGAACTTGAAACTCAGTGTGAATCAACTCCGTTTAGGAAGTTGTGTTGAACCCCAGTCGGCCTTACAAGAAAAACACTCTGCTTTTGAGAAACAGGCACTCTTGCACTCTACTGTGTTTCCTATAGGGCCAGTACAGTGAGCTAGCTCAGAACATGAGAACTGTGCTTCCTACACAAACGGGGCATATCTAGTTCAACTCAGTATTGGAAACTAAGTAAAACAGGAGCTTCTCTTCAGTCCAATACACTGTATTTGCTGGGAACAGACGCGAGTGCTATTTGCACTGTTTATGGCCAGAATAGCACAATAGTGGTGTTCTTACCCTGAATTAACACTTAATGCTAGAACTTGAAACTCAGTGTGAATCAACTCCGTTTCGGAAGTTGTATTGAACCCCAGTCGGCCTTACAAGAAAAACACTCTGCTTTTGAGAAACAGGCACTCTTGCACTCTACTGTGTTTCCTATAGGGCCAGTACAGTGAGCTAGCTCAGAACAAGAGAACTGTGCTTCCTACACAAACAGGGCATATCTAGTTCAACTCAGTATTGGAAACTAAGTAAAACAGGAGCTTCTCTTCAGTCCAATACACTGTATTTGCTGGGAACAGACGCGAGTGCTATTTGCACTGTTTATGGCCAGAATAGCACAATAGTGGTGTTCTTACCCTGAATTAACACTTAATGCTAGAACTTGAAACTCAGTGTGAATCAACTCCGTTTCGGAAGTTGTATTGAACCCCAGTCGGCCTTACAAGAAAAACACTCTGCTTTTGAGAAACAGGCACTCTTGCACTCTACTGTGTTTCCTATAGGGCCAGTACAGTGAGCTAGCTCAGAACAAGAGAACTGTGCTTCCTACACAAACGGGGCATATCTAGTTCAACTCAGGATTGGAAACTAAGTAAAACAGGAGCTTCTCTTCAGTCCAATACACTGTATTTGCTGGGAACAGACGCGAGTGCTATTTGCACTGTTTATGGCCAGAGTAGCACAATAGTGGTGTTCTTACCCTGAATTAACACTTAATGCTAGAACTTGAAACTCAGTGTGAATCAACTCCGTTTAGGAAGTTGTGTTGAACCCCAGTCGGCCTTACAAGAAAAACACTCTGCTTTTGAGAAACAGGCACTCTTGCACTCTACTGTGTTTCCTATAGGGCCAGTACAGTGAGCTAGCTCAGAACAAGAGAACTGTGCTTCCTACACAAACGGGGCATATCTAGTTCAACTCAGTATTGGAAACTGAGTAAAACAGGAGCTTCTCTTCAGTCCAATACACTGTACTGGCTGGGAACAGACGCGAATGCTATTTGCACTGTATATGGCCAGAAAAGCACAAGTGTGCTGTTCTTAGCCTGAATGAACACTTGCTGCTAGAACTTGAATCTCAACGTGATTCAACTCCGTTTAGGAAGTTTAATTGAACCCTAGTGTGCCATGCAAGAAAAACACTCTGTTTTAGAGAAAACAGCATTCTTTCACTCTACTGTGTTTCCTATAGGGCACGTACAGTGAGCTAGCTCAGAACAAAAGAACTGTGCTTCCTACACAAACGGGGCATATCTAGTTCAACTCAGTATTGGAAACTGAGTAAAACAGGAGCTTCTCTTCAGTCCAATACACTGTACTGGCTGGGAACAGACGCGAATGCTATTTGCACTGTATATGGCCAGAAAAGCACAAGTGTGCTGTTCTTAGCCTGAATGAACACTTGCTGCTAGAACTTGAATCTCAACGTGATTCAACTCCGTTTAGGAAGTTTAATTGAACCCTAGTGTGCCATGCAAGAAAAACACTCTGTTTTAGAGAAAACAGCATTCTTTCACTCTACTGTGTTTCCTATAGGGCACGTACAGTGAGCTAGCTCAGAACAAAAGAACTGTGCTTCCTACACAAACGGGCCATATCTAGTTCAACTCAGTATTGGAAACTGAGTAAAACAGGAGCTTCTCTTCAGTCCAATACACTGTACTGGCTGGGAACAGACGCGAATTCTATTTGCACTGTATATGGCCAGAAAAGCACAAGTGTGCTGTTCTTAGCCTGAATGAACACTTGCTGCTAGAACTTGAATCTCAACGTGATTCAACTCCGTTTAGGAAGTTTAATTGAACCCTGGTGTGCCATGCAAGAAAAACACTCTGTTTTAGAGAAAACAGCATTCTTTCACTCTACTGTGTTTCCTATAGGGCACGTACAGTGAGCTAGCTCAGAACAAAAGAACTGTGCTTCCTACACAAACGGGGCATATCTAGTTCAACTCAGTATTGGAAACTGAGTAAAACAGGAGCTTCTCTTCAGTCCAATACACTGTACTGGCTGGGAACAGACGCGAATGCTATTTGCACTGTATATGGCCAGAAAAGCACAAGTGTGCTGTTCTTAGCCTGAATGAACACTTGCTGCTAGATCTTGAATCTCAACGTGATTCAACTCCGTTTAGGAAGTTTAATTGAACCCTAGTGTGCCATGCAAGAAAAACACTCTGTTTTAGAGAAAACAGCATTCTTTCACTCTACTGTGTTTCCTATAGGGCACGTACAGTGAGCTAGCTCAGAACAAAAGAACTGTGCTTCCTACACAAACGGGGCATATCTAGTTCAACTCAGTATTGGAAACTGAGTAAAACAGGAGCTTCTCTTCAGTCCAATACACTGTACTGGCTGGGAACAGACGCGAATGCTATTTGCACTGTATATGGCCAGAAAAGCACAAGTGTGCTGTTCTTAGCCTGAATGAACACTTGCTGCTAGAACTTGAATCTCAACGTGATTCAACTCCGTTTAGGAAGTTTAATTGAACCCTAGTGTGCCATGCAAGAAAAACACTCTGTTTTAGAGAAAACAGCATTCTTTCACTCTACTGTGTTTCCTATAGGGCACGTACAGTGAGCTAGCTCAGAACAAAAGAACTGTGCTTCCTACACAAACGGGGCATATCTAGTTCAACTCAGTATTGGAAACTGAGTAAAACAGGAGCTTCTCTTCAGTCCAATACACTGTACTGGCTGGGAACAGACGCGAATGCTATTTGCACTGTATATGGCCAGAAAAGCACAAGTGTGCTGTTCTTAGCCTGAATGAACACTTGCTGCTAGAACTTGAATCTCAACGTGATTCAACTCCGTTTAGGAAGTTTAATTGAACCCTGGTGTGCCATGCAAGAAAAACACTCTGTTTTAGAGAAAACAGCATTCTTTCACTCTACTGTGTTTCCTATAGGGCACGTACAGTGAGCTAGCTCAGAACAAAAGATCTGTGCTTCCTACACAAACGGGGCATATCTAGTTCAACTCAGTATTGGAAACTGAGTAAAACAGGAGCTTCTCTTCAGTCCAATACACTGTACTGGCTGGGAACAGACGCGAATGCTATTTGCACTGTATATGGCCAGAAAAGCACAAGTGTGCTGTTCTTAGCCTGAATGAACACTTGCTGCTAGAACTTGAATCTCAACGTGATTCAACTCCGTTTAGGAAGTTTAATTGAACCCTAGTGTGCCATGCAAGAAAAACACTCTGTTTTAGAGAAAACAGCATTCTTTCACTCTACTGTGTTTCCTATAGGGCACGTACAGTGAGCTAGCTCAGAACAAAAGAACTGTGCTTCCTACACAAACGGGGCATATCTAGTTCAACTCAGTATTGGAAACTGAGTAAAACAGGAGCTTCTCTTCAGTCCAATACACTGTACTGGCTGGGAACAGACGCGAATGCTATTTGCACTGTATATGGCCAGAAAAGCACAAGTGTGCTGTTCTTAGCCTGAATGAACACTTGCTGCTAGAACTTGAATCTCAACGTGATTCAACTCCGTTTAGGAAGTTTAATTGAACCCTAGTGTGCCATGCAAGAAAAACACTCTGTTTTAGAGAAAACAGCATTCTTTCACTCTACTGTGTTTCCTATAGGGCACGTACAGTGAGCTAGCTCAGAACAAAAGAACTGTGCTTCCTACACAAACGGGGCATATCTAGTTCAACTCAGTATTGGAAACTGAGTAAAACAGGAGCTTCTCTTCAGTCCAATACACTGTACTGGCTGGGAACAGACGCGAATGCTATTTGCACTGTATATGGCCAGAAAAGCACAAGTGTGCTGTTCTTAGCCTGAATGAACACTTGCTGCTAGAACTTGAATCTCAACGTGATTCAACTCCGTTTAGGAAGTTTAATTGAACCCTAGTGTGCCATGCAAGAAAAACACTCTGTTTTAGAGAAAACAGCATTCTTTCACTCTACTGTGTTTCCTATAGGGCACGTACAGTGAGCTAGCTCAGAACAAAAGAACTGTGCTTCCTACACAAACGGGCCATATCTAGTTCAACTCAGTATTGGAAACTGAGTAAAACAGGAGCTTCTCTTCAGTCCAATACACTGTACTGGCTGGGAACAGACGCGAATGCTATTTGCACTGTATATGGCCAGAAAAGCACAAGTGTGCTGTTCTTAGCCTGAATGAACACTTGCTGCTAGAACTTGAATCTCAACGTGATTCAACTCCGTTTAGGAAGTTTAATTGAACCCTGGTGTGCCATGCAAGAAAAACACTCTGTTTTAGAGAAAACAGCATTCTTTCACTCTACTGTGTTTCCTATAGGGCACGTACAGTGAGCTAGCTCAGAACAAAAGAACTGTGCTTCCTACACAAACGGGGCATATCTAGTTCAACTCAGTATTGGAAACTGAGTAAAACAGGAGCTTCTCTTCAGTCCAATACACTGTACTGGCTGGGAACAGACGCGAATGCTATTTGCACTGTATATGGCCAGAAAAGCACAAGTGTGCTGTTCTTAGCCTGAATGAACACTTGCTGCTAGATCTTGAATCTCAACGTGATTCAACTCCGTTTAGGAAGTTTAATTGAACCCTAGTGTGCCATGCAAGAAAAACACTCTGTTTTAGAGAAAACAGCATTCTTTCACTCTACTGTGTTTCCTATAGGGCACGTACAGTGAGCTAGCTCAGAACAAAAGAACTGTGCTTCCTACACAAACGGGGCATATCTAGTTCAACTCAGTATTGGAAACTGAGTAAAACAGGAGCTTCTCTTCAGTCCAATACACTGTACTGGCTGGGAACAGACGCGAATGCTATTTGCACTGTATATGGCCAGAAAAGCACAAGTGTGCTGTTCTTAGCCTGAATGAACACTTGCTGCTAGAACTTGAATCTCAACGTGATTCAACTCCGTTTAGGAAGTTTAATTGAACCCTAGTGTGCCATGCAAGAAAAACACTCTGTTTTAGAGAAAACAGCATTCTTTCACTCTACTGTGTTTCCTATAGGGCACGTACAGTGAGCTAGCTCAGAACAAAAGAACTGTGCTTCCTACACAAACGGGGCATATCTAGTTCAACTCAGTATTGGAAACTGAGTAAAACAGGAGCTTCTCTTCAGTCCAATACACTGTACTGGCTGGGAACAGACGCGAATGCTATTTGCACTGTATATGGCCAGAAAAGCACAAGTGTGCTGTTCTTAGCCTGAATGAACACTTGCTGCTAGAACTTGAATCTCAACGTGATTCAACTCCGTTTAGGAAGTTTAATTGAACCCTAGTGTGCCATGCAAGAAAAACACTCTGTTTTAGAGAAAACAGCATTCTTTCACTCTACTGTGTTTCCTATAGGGCACGTACAGTGAGCTAGCTCAGAACAAAAGAACTGTGCTTCCTACACAAACGGGCCATATCTAGTTCAACTCAGTATTGGAAACTGAGTAAAACAGGAGCTTCTCTTCAGTCCAATACACTGTACTGGCTGGGAACAGACGCGAATGCTATTTGCACTGTATATGGCCAGAAAAGCACAAGTGTGCTGTTCTTAGCCTGAATGAACACTTGCTGCTAGAACTTGAATCTCAACGTGATTCAACTCCGTTTAGGAAGTTTAATTGAACCCTGGTGTGCCATGCAAGAAAAACACTCTGTTTTAGAGAAAACAGCATTCTTTCACTCTACTGTGTTTCCTATAGGGCACGTACAGTGAGCTAGCTCAGAACAAAAGAACTGTGCTTCCTACACAAACGGGGCATATCTAGTTCAACTCAGTATTGGAAACTGAGTAAAACAGGAGCTTCTCTTCAGTCCAATACACTGTACTGGCTGGGAACAGATGCGAATGCTATTTGCACTGTATATGGCCAGAAAAGCACAAGTGTGCTGTTCTTAGCCTGAATGAACACTTGCTGCTAGAACTTGAATCTCAACGTGATTCAACTCCGTTTAGGAAGTTTAATTGAACCCTAGTGTGCCATGCAAGAAAAACACTCTGTTTTAGAGAAAACAGCATTCTTTCACTCTACTGTGTTTCCTATAGGGCACGTACAGTGAGCTAGCTCAGAACAAAAGAACTGTGCTTCCTACACAAACGGGGCATATCTAGTTCAACTCAGTATTGGAAACTGAGTAAAACAGGAGCTTCTCTTCAGTCCAATACACTGTACTGGCTGGGAACAGACGCGAATGCTATTTGCACTGTATATGGCCAGAAAAGCACAAGTGTGCTGTTCTTAGCCTGAGTGAACACTTGCTGCTAGAACTTGAATCTCAACGTGATTCAACTCCGTTTAGGAAGTTTAATTGAACCCTAGTGTGCCATGCAAGAAAAACACTCTGTTTTAGAGAAAACAGCATTGTTTCACTCTACTGTGTTTCCTATAGGGCACGTACAGTGAGCTAGCTCAGAACAAAAGAACTGTGCTTCCTACACAAACGGGCCATATCTAGTTCAACTCAGTATTGGAAACTGAGTAAAACAGGAGCTTCTCTTCAGTCCAATACACTGTACTGGCTGGGAACAGACGCGAATTCTATTTGCACTGTATATGGCCAGAAAAGCACAAGTGTGCTGTTCTTAGCCTGAATGAACACTTGCTGCTAGAACTTGAATCTCAACGTGATTCAACTCCGTTTAGGAAGTTTAATTGAACCCTAGTGTGCCATGCAAGAAAAACACTCTGTTTTAGAGAAAACAGCATTCTTTCACTCTACTGTGTTTCCTATAGGGCACGTACAGTGAGCTAGCTCAGAACAAAAGAACTGTGCTTCCTACACAAACGGGGCATATCTAGTTCAACTCAGTATTGGAAACTGAGTAAAACAGGAGCTTCTCTTCAGTCCAATACACTGTACTGGCTGGGAACAGACGCGAATGCTATTTGCACTGTATATGGCCAGAAAAGCACAAGTGTGCTGTTCTTAGCCTGAATGAACACTTGCTGCTAGAACTTGAATCTCAACGTGATTCAACTCCGTTTAGGAAGTTTAATTGAACCCTAGTGTGCCATGCAAGAAAAACACTCTGTTTTAGAGAAAACAGCATTCTTTCACTCTACTGTGTTTCCTATAGGGCACGTACAGTGAGCTAGCTCAGAACAAAAGAACTGTGCTTCCTACACAAACGGGGCATATCTAGTTCAACTCAGTATTGGAAACTGAGTAAAACAGGAGCTTCTCTTCAGTCCAATACACTGTACTGGCTGGGAACAGATGCGAATGCTATTTGCACTGTATATGGCCAGAAAAGCACAAGTGTGCTGTTCTTAGCCTGAATGAACACTTGCTGCTAGAACTTGAATCTCAACGTGATTCAACTCCGTTTAGGAAGTTTAATTGAACCCTAGTGTGCCATGCAAGAAAAACACTCTGTTTTAGAGAAAACAGCATTCTTTCACTCTACTGTGTTTCCTATAGGGCACGTACAGTGAGCTAGCTCAGAACAAAAGAACTGTGCTTCCTACACAAACGGGGCATATCTAGTTCAACTCAGTATTGGAAACTGAGTAAAACAGGAGCTTCTCTTCAGTCCAATACACTGTACTGGCTGGGAACAGACGCGAATGCTATTTGCACTGTATATGGCCAGAAAAGCACAAGTGTGCTGTTCTTAGCCTGAATGAACACTTGCTGCTAGAACTTGAATCTCAACGTGATTCAACTCCGTTTAGGAAGTTTAATTGAACCCTAGTGTGCCATGCAAGAAAAACACTCTGTTTTAGAGAAAACAGCATTGTTTCACTCTACTGTGTTTCCTATAGGGCACGTACAGTGAGCTAGCTCAGAACAAAAGAACTGTGCTTCCTACACAAACAGGCCATATCTAGTTCAACTCAGTATTGGAAACTGAGTAAAACAGGAGCTTCTCTTCAGTCCAATACACTGTACTGGCTGGGAACAGACGCGAATTCTATTTGCACTGTATATGGCCAGAAAAGCACAAGTGTGCTGTTCTTAGCCTGAATGAACACTTGCTGCTAGAACTTGAATCTCAACGTGATTCAACTCCGTTTAGGAAGTTTAATTGAACCCTAGTGTGCCATGCAAGAAAAACACTCTGTTTTAGAGAAAACAGCATTCTTTCACTCTACTGTGTTTCCTATAGGGCACGTACAGTGAGCTAGCTCAGAACAAAAGAACTGTGCTTCCTACACAAACGGGGCATATCTAGTTCAACTCAGTATTGGAAACTGAGTAAAACAGGAGCTTCTCTTCAGTCCAATACACTGTACTGGCTGGGAACAGACGCGAATGCTATTTGCACTGTATATGGCCAGAAAAGCACAAGTGTGCTGTTCTTAGCCTGAATGAACACTTGCTGCTAGAACTTGAATCTCAACGTGATTCAACTCCGTTTAGGAAGTTTAATTGAACCCTAGTGTGCCATGCAAGAAAAACACTCTGTTTTAGAGAAAACAGCATTCTTTCACTCTACTGTGTTTCCTATAGGGCACGTACAGTGAGCTAGCTCAGAACAAAAGAACTGTGCTTCCTACACAAACGGGCCATATCTAGTTCAACTCAGTATTGGAAACTGAGTAAAACAGGAGCTTCTCTTCAGTCCAATACACTGTACTGGCTGGGAACAGACGCGAATTCTATTTGCACTGTATATGGCCAGAAAAGCACAAGTGTGCTGTTCTTAGCCTGAATGAACACTTGCTGCTAGAACTTGAATCTCAACGTGATTCAACTCCGTTTAGGAAGTTTAATTGAACCCTGGTGTGCCATGCAAGAAAAACACTCTGTTTTAGAGAAAACAGCATTCTTTCACTCTACTGTGTTTCCTATAGGGCACGTACAGTGAGCTAGCTCAGAACAAAAGAACTGTGCTTCCTACACAAACGGGGCATATCTAGTTCAACTCAGTATTGGAAACTGAGTAAAACAGGAGCTTCTCTTCAGTCCAATACACTGTACTGGCTGGGAACAGACGCGAATGCTATTTGCACTGTATATGGCCAGAAAAGCACAAGTGTGCTGTTCTTAGCCTGAATGAACACTTGCTGCTAGAACTTGAATCTCAACGTGATTCAACTCCGTTTAGGAAGTTTAATTGAACCCTAGTGTGCCATGCAAGAAAAACACTCTGTTTTAGAGAAAACAGCATTCTTTCACTCTACTGTGTTTCCTATAGGGCACGTACAGTGAGCTAGCTCAGAACAAAAGAACTGTGCTTCCTACACAAACGGGGCATATCTAGTTCAACTCAGTATTGGAAACTGAGTAAAACAGGAGCTTCTCTTCAGTCCAATACACTGTACTGGCTGGGAACAGACGCGAATTCTATTTGCACTGTATATGGCCAGAAAAGCACAAGTGTGCTGTTCTTAGCCTGAATGAACACTTGCTGTTAGAACTTGAATCTCAACGTGATTCAACTCCGTTTAGGAAGTTTAATTGAACCCTAGTGTGCCATGCAAGAAAAACACTCTGTTTTAGAGAAAACAGCATTCTTTCACTCTACTGTGTTTCCTATAGGGCACGTACAGTGAGCTAGCTCAGAACAAAAGAACTGTGCTTCCTACACAAACGGGGCATATCTAGTTCAACTCAGTATTGGAAACTGAGTAAAACAGGAGCTTCTCTTCAGTCCAATACACTGTACTGGCTGGGAACAGACGCGAATGCTATTTGCACTGTATATGGCCAGAAAAGCACAAGTGTGCTGTTCTTAGCCTGAATGAACACTTGCTGCTAGAACTTGAATCTCAACGTGATTCAACTCCGTTTAGGAAGTTTAATTGAACCCTAGTGTGCCATGCAAGAAAAACACTCTGTTTTAGAGAAAACAGCATTCTTTCACTCTACTGTGTTTCCTATAGGGCACGTACAGTGAGCTAGCTCAGAACAAAAGAACTGTGCTTCCTACACAAACGGGGCATATCTAGTTCAACTCAGTATTGGAAACTGAGTAAAACAGGAGCTTCTCTTCAGTCCAATACACTGTACTGGCTGGGAACAGACGCGAATGCTATTTGCACTGTATATGGACAGAAAAGCACAAGTGTGCTGTTCTTAGCCTGAATGAACACTTGCTGCTAGAACTTGAATCTCAACGTGATTCAACTCCGTTTAGGAAGTTTAATTGAACCCTAGTGTGCCATGCAAGAAAAACACTCTGTTTTAGAGAAAACAGCATTCTTTCACTCTACTGTGTTTCCTATAGGGCACGTACAGTGAGCTAGCTCAGAACAAAAGAACTGTGCTTCCTACACAAACAGGGCATATCTAGTTCAACTCAGTATTGGAAACTGAGTAAAACAGGAGCTTCTCTTCAGTCCAATACACTGTACTGGCGGGGAACAGACGCGAATGCTATTTGCACTGTATTTGGCCAGAAAAGCACAAGTGTGCTGTTCTTAGCCTGAATGAACACTTGCTGCTAGAACTTGAATCTCAAAGTGATTCAACTCCGTTTAGGAAGTTTAATTGAACCCTAGTGTGCCATGCAAGAAAAACACTCTGTTTTAGAGAAAACAGCATTCTTTCACTCTACTGTGTTTCCTATAGGGCATGTACAGTGAGCTAGCTCAGAACAAAAGAACTGTGCTTCCTACACAAACGGGGCATATCTAGTTCAACTCAGTATTGGAAACTGAGTAAAACAGGAGCTTCTCTTCAGTCCAATACACTGTACTGGCTGGGAACAGACGCGAATGCTATTTGCACTGTATATGGCCAGAAAAGCACAAGTGTGCTGTTCTTAGCCTGAATGAACACTTGCTGCTAGAACTTGAATCTCAACGTGATTCAACTCCGTTTAGGAAGTTTAATTGAACCCTGGTGTGCCATGCAAGAAAAACACTCTGTTTTAGAGAAAACAGCATTCTTTCACTCTACTGTGTTTCCTATAGGGCACGTACAGTGAGCTAGCTCAGAACAAAAGATCTGTGCTTCCTACACAAACGGGGCATATCTAGTTCAACTCAGTATTGGAAACTGAGTAAAACAGGAGCTTCTCTTCAGTCCAATACACTGTACTGTTTGGGAACAGACGCGAATGCTATTTGCACTGTATATGGCCAGAAAAGCACAAGTGTGCTGTTCTTAGCCTGAATGAACACTTGCTGCTAGAACTTGAATCTCAACGTGATTCAACTCCGTTTAGGAAGTTTAATTGAACCCTAGTGTGCCATGCAAGAAAAACACTCTGTTTTAGAGAAAACAGCATTCTTTCACTCTACTGTGTTTCCTATAGGGCACGTACAGTGAGCTAGCTCAGAACAAAAGAACTGTGCTTCCTACACAAACGGGGCATATCTAGTTCAACTCAGTATTGGAAACTGAGTAAAACAGGAGCTTCTCTTCAGTCCAATACACTGTACTGGCTGGGAACAGACGCGAATGCTATTTGCACTGTATATGGCCAGAAAAGCACAAGTGTGCTGTTCTTAGCCTGAATGAACACTTGCTGCTAGAACTTGAATCTCAACGTGATTCAACTCCGTTTAGGAAGTTTAATTGAACCCTAGTGTGCCATGCAAGAAAAACACTCTGTTTTAGAGAAAACAGCATTCTTTCACTCTACTGTGTTTCCTATAGGGCACGTACAGTGAGCTAGCTCAGAACAAAAGAACTGTGCTTCCTACACAAACGGGCCATATCTAGTTCAACTCAGTATTGGAAACTGAGTAAAACAGGAGCTTCTCTTCAGTCCAATACACTGTACTGGCTGGGAACAGACGCGAATTCTATTTGCACTGTATATGGCCAGAAAAGCACAAGTGTGCTGTTCTTAGCCTGAATGAACACTTGCTGCTAGAACTTGAATCTCAACGTGATTCAACTCCGTTTAGGAAGTTTAATTGAACCCTGGTGTGCCATGCAAGAAAAACACTCTGTTTTAGAGAAAACAGCATTCTTTCACTCTACTGTGTTTCCTATAGGGCACGTACAGTGAGCTAGCTCAGAACAAAAGAACTGTGCTTCCTACACAAACGGGGCATATCTAGTTCAACTCAGTATTGGAAACTGAGTAAAACAGGAGCTTCTCTTCAGTCCAATACACTGTACTGGCTGGGAACAGATGCGAATGCTATTTGCACTGTATATGGCCAGAAAAGCACAAGTGTGCTGTTCTTAGCCTGAATGAACACTTGCTGCTAGAACTTGAATCTCAACGTGATTCAACTCCGTTTAGGAAGTTTAATTGAACCCTAGTGTGCCATGCAAGAAAAACACTCTGTTTTAGAGAAAACAGCATTCTTTCACTCTACTGTGTTTCCTATAGGGCACGTACAGTGAGATAGCTCAGAACAAAAGAACTGTGCTTCCTACACAAACGAGGCATATCTAGTTCAACTCAGTATTGGAAACTGAGTAAAACAGGAGCTTCTCTTCAGTCCAATACACTGTACTGGCTGGGAACAGACGCGAATTCTATTTGCACTGTATAGGGCCAGAAAAGCACAAGTGTGCTGTTCTTAGCCTGAATGAACACTTGCTGCTAGAACTTGAATCTCAACGTGATTCAACTCCGTTTAGGAAGTTTAATTGAACCCTAGTGTGCCATGCAAGAAAAACACTCTGTTTTAGAGAAAACAGCATTGTTTCACTCTACTGTGTTTCCTATAGGGCACGTACAGTGAGCTAGCTCAGAACAAAAGAACTGTGCTTCCTACACAAACGGGCCATATCTAGTTCAACTCAGTATTGGAAACTGAGTAAAACAGGAGCTTCTCTTCAGTCCAATACACTGTACTGGCTGGGAACAGACGCGAATTCTATTTGCACTGTATATGGCCAGAAAAGCACAAGTGTGCTGTTCTTAGCCTGAATGAACACTTGCTGCTAGAACTTGAATCTCAACGTGATTCAACTCCGTTTAGGAAGTTTAATTGAACCCTAGTGTGCCATGCAAGAAAAACACTCTGTTTTAGAGAAAACAGCATTCTTTCACTCTACTGTGTTTCCTATAGGGCACGTACAGTGAGCTAGCTCAGAACAAAAGAACTGTGCTTCCTACACAAACGGGGCATATCTAGTTCAACTCAGTATTGGAAACTGAGTAAAACAGGAGCTTCTCTTCAGTCCAATACACTGTACTGGCTGGGAACAGACGCGAATGCTATTTGCACTGTATATGGCCAGAAAAGCACAAGTGTGCTGTTCTTAGCCTGAATGAACACTTGCTGCTAGAACTTGAATCTCAACGTGATTCAACTCCGTTTAGGAAGTTTAATTGAACCCTAGTGTGCCATGCAAGAAAAACACTCTGTTTTAGAGAAAACAGCATTCTTTCACTCTACTGTGTTTCCTATAGGGCACGTACAGTGAGCTAGCTCAGAACAAAAGAACTGTGCTTCCTACACAAACGGGCCATATCTAGTTCAACTCAGTATTGGAAACTGAGTAAAACAGGAGCTTCTCTTCAGTCCAATACACTGTACTGGCTGGGAACAGACGCGAATTCTATTTGCACTGTATATGGCCAGAAAAGCACAAGTGTGCTGTTCTTAGCCTGAATGAACACTTGCTGCTAGAACTTGAATCTCAACGTGATTCAACTCCGTTTAGGAAGTTTAATTGAACCCTGGTGTGCCATGCAAGAAAAACACTCTGTTTTAGAGAAAACAGCATTCTTTCACTCTACTGTGTTTCCTATAGGGCACGTACAGTGAGCTAGCTCAGAACAAAAGAACTGTGCTTCCTACACAAACGGGCCATATCTAGTTCAACTCAGTATTGGAAACTGAGTAAAACAGGAGCTTCTCTTCAGTCCAATACACTGTACTGGCTGGGAACAGACGCGAATGCTATTTGCACTGTATATGGCCAGAAAAGCACAAGTGTGCTGTTCTTAGCCTGAATGAACACTTGCTGCTAGAACTTGAATCTCAACGTGATTCAACTCCGTTTAGGAAGTTTAATTGAACCCTAGTGTGCCATGCAAGAAAAACACTCTGTTTTAGAGAAAACAGCATTCTTTCACTCTACTGTGTTTCCTATAGGGCACGTACAGTGAGCTAGCTCAGAACAAAAGAACTGTGCTTCCTACACAAACGGGGCATATCTAGTTCAACTCAGTATTGGAAACTGAGTAAAACAGGAGCTTCTCTTCAGTCCAATACACTGTACTGGCTGGGAACAGACGCGAATTCTATTTGCACTGTATATGGCCAGAAAAGCACAAGTGTGCTGTTCTTAGCCTGAATGAACACTTGCTGCTAGAACTTGAATCTCAACGTGATTCAACTCCGTTTAGGAAGTTTAATTGAACCCTGGTGTGCCATGCAAGAAAAACACTCTGTTTTAGAGAAAACAGCATTCTTTCACTCTACTGTGTTTCCTATAGGGCACGTACAGTGAGCTAGCTCAGAACAAAAGAACTGTGCTTCCTACACAAACGGGGCATATCTAGTTCAACTCAGTATTGGAAACTGAGTAAAACAGGAGCTTCTCTTCAGTCCAATACACTGTACTGGCTGGGAACAGATGCGAATGCTATTTGCACTGTATATGGCCAGAAAAGCACAAGTGTGCTGTTCTTAGCCTGAATGAACACTTGCTGCTAGAACTTGAATCTCAACGTGATTCAACTCCGTTTAGGAAGCTTAATTGAACCCTAGTGTGCCATGCAAGAAAAACACTCTGTTTTAGAGAAAACAGCATTCTTTCACTCTACTGTGTTTCCTATAGGGCACGTACAGTGAGCTAGCTCAGAACAAAAGAACTGTGCTTCCTACACAAACGGGGCATATCTAGTTCAACTCAGTATTGGAAACTGAGTAAAACAGGAGCTTCTCTTCAGTCCAATACACTGTACTGGCTGGGAACAGACGCGAATGCTATTTGCACTGTATATGGCCAGAAAAGCACAAGTGTGCTGTTCTTAGCCTGAATGAACACTTGCTGCTAGAACTTGAATCTCAACGTGATTCAACTCCGTTTAGGAAGTTTAATTGAACCCTAGTGTGCCATGCAAGAAAAACACTCTGTTTTAGAGAAAACAGCATTCTTTCACTCTACTGTGTTTCCTATAGGGCACGTACAGTGAGCTAGCTCAGAACAAAAGAACTGTGCTTCCTACACAAACGGGACATATCTAGTTCAACTCAGTATTGGAAACTGAGTAAAACAGGAGCTTCTCTTCAGTCCAATACACTGTACTGGCTGGGAACAGACGCGAATGCTATTTGCACTGTATATGGCCAGAAAAGCACAAGTGTGCTGTTCTTAGCCTGAATGAACACTTGCTGCTAGAACTTGAATCTCAACGTGATTCAACTCCGTTTAGGAAGTTTAATTGAACCCTAGTGTGCCATGCAAGAAAAACACTCTGTTTTAGAGAAAACAGCATTCTTTCACTCTACTGTGTTTCCTATAGGGCACGTACAGTGAGCTAGCTCAGAACAAAAGAACTGTGCTTCCTACACAAACGGGGCATATCTAGTTCAACTCAGTATTGGAAACTGAGTAAAACAGGAGCTTCTCTTCAGTCCAATACACTGTACTGGCTGGGAACAGACGCGAATGCTATTTGCACTGTATATGGCCAGAAAAGCACAAGTGTGCTGTTCTTAGCCTGAATGAACACTTGCTGCTAGAACTTGAATCTCAACGTGATTCAACTTCGTTTAGGAAGTTTAATTGAACCCTAGTGTGCCATGCAAGAAAAACACTCTGTTTTAGAGAAAACAGCATTCTTTCACTCTACTGTGTTTCCTATAGGGCACGTACAGTGAGCTAGCTCAGAACAAAAGAACTGTGCTTCCTACACAAACGGGGCATATCTAGTTCAACTCAGTATTGGAAACTGAGTAAAACAGGAGCTTCTCTTCAGTCCAATACACTGTACTGGCTGGGAACAGACGCGAATGCTATTTGCACTGTATATGGCCAGAAAAGCACAAGTGTGCTGTTCTTAGCCTGAATGAACACTTGCTGCTAGAACTTGAATCTCAACGTGATTCAACTCCGTTTAGGAAGTTTAATTGAACCCTAGTGTGCCATGCAAGAAAAACACTCTGTTTTAGAGAAAACAGCATTCTTTCACTCTACTGTGTTTCCTATAGGGCACGTACAGTGAGCTAGCTCAGAACAAAAGAACTGTGCTTCCTACACAAACGGGACATATCTAGTTCAACTCAGTATTGGAAACTGAGTAAAACAGGAGCTTCTCTTCAGTCCAATACACTGTACTGGCTGGGAACAGACGCGAATGCTATTTGCACTGTATATGGCCAGAAAAGCACAAGTGTGCTGTTCTTAGCCTGAATGAACACTTGCTGCTAGAACTTGAATCTCAACGTGATTCAACTCCGTTTAGGAAGTTTAATTGAACCCTAGTGTGCCATGCAAGAAAAACACTCTGTTTTAGAGAAAACAGCATTCTTTCACTCTACTGTGTTTCCTATAGGGCACGTACAGTGAGCTAGCTCAGAACAAAAGAACTGTGCTTCCTACACAAACGGGGCATATCTAGTTCAACTCAGTATTGGAAACTGAGTAAAACAGGAGCTTCTCTTCAGTCCAATACACTGTACTGGCTGGGAACAGACGCGAATGCTATTTGCACTGTATATGGCCAGAAAAGCACAAGTGTGCTGTTCTTAGCCTGAATGAACACTTGCTGCTAGAACTTGAATCTCAACGTGATTCAACTCCGTTTAGGAAGTTTAATTGAACCCTAGTGTGCCATGCAAGAAAAACACTCTGTTTTAGAGAAAACAGCATTCTTTCACTCTACTGTGTTTCCTATAGGGCACGTACAGTGAGCTAGCTCAGAACAAAAGAACTGTGCTTCCTACACAAACGGGACATATCTAGTTCAACTCAGTATTGGAAACTGAGTAAAACAGGAGCTTCTCTTCAGTCCAATACACTGTACTGGCTGGGAACAGACGCGAATGCTATTTGCACTGTATATGGCCAGAAAAGCACAAGTGTGCTGTTCTTAGCCTGAATGAACACTTGCTGCTAGAACTTGAATCTCAACGTGATTCAACTCCGTTTAGGAAGTTTAATTGAACCCTAGTGTGCCATGCAAGAAAAACACTCTGTTTTAGAGAAAACAGCATTCTTTCACTCTACTGTGTTTCCTATAGGGCACGTACAGTGAGCTAGCTCAGAACAAAAGAACTGTGCTTCCTACACAAACGGGGCATATCTAGTTCAACTCAGTATTGGAAACTGAGTAAAACAGGAGCTTCTCTTCAGTCCAATACACTGTACTGGCTGGGAACAGACGCGAATGCTATTTGCACTGTATATGGCCAGAAAAGCACAAGTGTGCTGTTCTTAGCCTGAATGAACACTTGCTGCTAGAACTTGAATCTCAACGTGATTCAACTCCGTTTAGGAAGTTTAATTGAACCCTAGTGTGCCATGCAAGAAAAACACTCTGTTTTAGAGAAAACAGCATTCTTTCACTCTACTGTGTTTCCTATAGGGCACGTACAGTGAGCTAGCTCAGAACAAAAGAACTGTGCTTCCTACACAAACGGGGCATATCTAGTTCAACTCAGTATTGGAAACTGAGTAAAACAGGAGCTTCTCTTCAGTCCAATACACTGTACTGGCTGGGAACAGACGCGAATGCTATTTGCACTGTATATGGCCAGAAAAGCACAAGTGTGCTGTTCTTAGCCTGAATGAACACTTGCTGCTAGAACTTGAATCTCAACGTGATTCAACTCCGTTTAGGAAGTTTAATTGAACCCTAGTGTGCCATGCAAGAAAAACACTCTGTTTTAGAGAAAACAGCATTCTTTCACTCTACTGTGTTTCCTATAGGGCACGTACAGTGAGCTAGCTCAGAACAAAAGAACTGTGCTTCCTACACAAACGGGGCATATCTAGTTCAACTCAGTATTGGAAACTGAGTAAAACAGGAGCTTCTCTTCAGTCCAATACACTGTACTGGCTGGGAACAGACGCGAATGCTATTTGCACTGTATATGGCCAGAAAAGCACAAGTGTGCTGTTCTTAGCCTGAATGAACACTTGCTGCTAGAACTTGAATCTCAACGTGATTCAACTCCGTTTAGGAAGTTTAATTGAACCCTAGTGTGCCATGCAAGAAAAACACTCTGTTTTAGAGAAAACAGCATTCTTTCACTCTACTGTGTTTCCTATAGGGCACGTACAGTGAGCTAGCTCAGAACAAAAGAACTGTGCTTCCTACACAAACGGGACATATCTAGTTCAACTCAGTATTGGAAACTGAGTAAAACAGGAGCTTCTCTTCAGTCCAATACACTGTACTGGCTGGGAACAGACGCGAATGCTATTTGCACTGTATATGGCCAGAAAAGCACAAGTGTGCTGTTCTTAGCCTGAATGAACACTTGCTGCTAGAACTTGAATCTCAACGTGATTCAACTCCGTTTAGGAAGTTTAATTGAACCCTAGTGTGCCATGCAAGAAAAACACTCTGTTTTAGAGAAAACAGCATTCTTTCACTCTACTGTGTTTCCTATAGGGCACGTACAGTGAGCTAGCTCAGAACAAAAGAACTGTGCTTCCTACACAAACGGGGCATATCTAGTTCAACTCAGTATTGGAAACTGAGTAAAACAGGAGCTTCTCTTCAGTCCAATACACTGTACTGGCTGGGAACAGACGCGAATGCTATTTGCACTGTATATGGCCAGAAAAGCACAAGTGTGCTGTTCTTAGCCTGAATGAACACTTGCTGCTAGAACTTGAATCTCAACGTGATTCAACTCCGTTTAGGAAGTTTAATTGAACCCTAGTGTGCCATGCAAGAAAAACACTCTGTTTTAGAGAAAACAGCATTCTTTCACTCTACTGTGTTTCCTATAGGGCACGTACAGTGAGCTAGCTCAGAACAAAAGAACTGTGCTTCCTACACAAACGGGGCATATCTAGTTCAACTCAGTATTGGAAACTGAGTAAAACAGGAGCTTCTCTTCAGTCCAATACACTGTACTGGCTGGGAACAGACGCGAATGCTATTTGCACTGTATATGGCCAGGAAAAGCACAAGTGTGCTGTTCTTAGCCTGAATGAACACTTGCTGCTAGAACTTGAATCTCAACGTGATTCAACTCCGTTTAGGAAGTTTAATTGAACCCTAGTGTGCCATGCAAGAAAAACACTCTGTTTTAGAGAAAACAGCATTCTTTCACTCTACTGTGTTTCCTATAGGGCACGTACAGTGAGCTAGCTCAGAACAAAAGAACTGTGCTTCCTACACAAACGGGGCATATCTAGTTCAACTCAGTATTGGAAACTGAGTAAAACAGGAGCTTCTCTTCAGTCCAATACACTGTACTGGCTGGGAACAGACGCGAATGCTATTTGCACTGTTATATGGCCAGAAAAGCACAAGTGTGCTGTTCTTAGCCTGAATGAACACTTGCTGCTAGAACTTGAATCTCAACGTGATTCAACTCCGTTTAGGAAGTTTAATTGAACCCTAGTGTGCCATGCAAGAAAAACACTCTGTTTTAGAGAAAACAGCATTCTTTCACTCTACTGTGTGTTCCTATAGGGCACGTACAGTGAGCTAGCTCAGAACAAAAGAACTGTGCTTCCTACACAAACGGGGCATATCTAGTTCAACTCAGTATTGGAAACTGAGTTAAAACAGGAGCTTCTCTTCAGTCCAATACACTGTACTGGCTGGGAACAGAACGCTGAATGCTATTTGCACTGTATATGGCCAGAATAGCACAAGTGTGCTGTTCTTAGCCTGAATGAACACTTGCTGCTAGAACTTTGAATCTCAACGTGATTCATCTACGTTTAGGAAGTTTAATTGAACCCTAGTGTGCCATGCAAGAAAAACACTCTGTTTTAGAGAAAACAGCATTCTTTCACTCTACTGTGTTTCCTATAGGGCACGTACAGTGAGCTAGCTCAGAACAAAAGAACTGTGCTTCCTACACAAACGGGGCATATCTAGTTCAACTCAGTATTGGAAACTGAGTAAAACAGGAGCTTCTCTTCAGTCCAATACACTGTACTGGCTGGGAACAGACGCGAATGCTATTTGCACTGTATATGGCCAGAAAAGCACAAGTGTGCTGTTCTTAGCCTGAATGAACACTTGCTGCTAGAACTTGAATCTCAACGTGATTCAACTCCGTTTAGGAAGTTTAATTGAACCCTAGTGTGCCATGCAAGAAAAACACTCTGTTTTAGAGAAAACAGCATTCTTTCACTCTACTGTGTTTCCTATAGGGCACGTACAGTGAGCTAGCTCAGAACAAAAGAACTGTGCTTCCTACACAAACGGGGCATATCTAGTTCAACTCAGTATTGGAAACTGAGTAAAACAGGAGCTTCTCTTCAGTCCAATACACTGTACTGGCTGGGAACAGACGCGAATGCTATTTGCACTGTATATGGCCAGAAAAGCACAAGTGTGCTGTTCTTAGCCTGAATGAACACTTGCTGCTAGAACTTGAATCTCAACGTGATTCAACTCCGTTTAGGAAGTTTAATTGAACCCTAGTGTGCCATGCAAGAAAAACACTCTGTTTTAGAGAAAACAGCATTCTTTCACTCTACTGTGTTTCCTATAGGGCACGTACAGTGAGCTAGCTCAGAACAAAAGAACTGTGCTTCCTACACAAACGGGGCATATCTAGTTCAACTCAGTATTGGAAACTGAGTAAAACAGGAGCTTCTCTTCAGTCCAATACACTGTACTGGCTGGGAACAGACGCGAATGCTATTTGCACTGTATATGGCCAGAAAAGCACAAGTGTGCTGTTCTTAGCCTGAATGAACACTTGCTGCTAGAACTTGAATCTCAACGTGATTCAACTCCGTTTAGGAAGTTTAATTGAACCCTAGTGTGCCATGCAAGAAAAACACTCTGTTTTAGAGAAAACAGCATTCTTTCACTCTACTGTGTTTCCTATAGGGCACGTACAGTGAGCTAGCTCAGAACAAAAGAACTGTGCTTCCTACACAAACGGGGCCATATCTAGTTCAACTCAGTATTGGAAACTGAGTAAAACAGGAGCTTCTCTTCAGTCCAATACACTGTACTGGCTGGGAACAGACGCGAATTCTATTTGCACTGTATATGGCCAGAAAAGCACAAGTGTGCTGTTCTTAGCCTGAATGAACACTTGCTGCTAGAACTTGAATCTCAACGTGATTCAACTCCGTTTAGGAAGTTTAATTGAACCCTAGGTGTGCCATGCAAGAAAAACACTCTGTTTTAGAGAAAACAGCATTCTTTCACTCTACTGTGTTTCCTATAGGGCACGTACAGTGAGCTAGCTCAGAACAAAAGAACTGTGCTTCCTACACAAACGGGGCATATCTAGTTCAACTCAGTATTGGAAACTGAGTAAAACAGGAGCTTCTCTTCAGTCCAATACACTGTACTGGCTGGGAACAGACGCGAATGCTATTTGCACTGTATATGGCCAGAAAAGCACAAGTGTGCTGTTCTTAGCCTGAATGAACACTTGCTGCTAGAACTTGAATCTCAACGTGATTCAACTCCGTTTAGGAAGTTTAATTGAACCCTAGTGTGCCATGCAAGAAAAACACTCTGTTTTAGAGAAAACAGCATTCTTTCACTCTACTGTGTTTCCTATAGGGCACGTACAGTGAGCTAGCTCAGAACAAAAGAACTGTGCTTCCTACACAAACGAGGGCATATCTAGTTCAACTCAGTATTGGAAACTGAGTAAAACAGGAGCTTCTCTTCAGTCCAATACACTGTACTGGCTGGGAACAGACGCGAATTCTATTTGCACTGTATATGGCCAGAAAAGCACAAGTGTGCTGTTCTTAGCCTGAATGAACACTTGCTGCTAGAACTTGAATCTCAACGTGATTCAACTCCGTTTAGGAAGTTTAATTGAACCCTAGTGTGCCATGCAAGAAAAACACTCTGTTTTAGAGAAAACAGCATTCTTTCACTCTACTGTGTTTCCTATAGGGCACGTACAGTGAGCTAGCTCAGAACAAAAGAACTGTGCTTCCTACACAAACGGGGCATATCTAGTTCAACTCAGTATTGGAAACTGAGTAAAACAGGAGCTTCTCTTCAGTCCAATACACTGTACTGGCTGGGAACAGACGCGAATTGCTATTTGCACTGTATATGGCCAGAAAAGCACAAGTGTGCTGTTCTTAGCCTGAATGAACACTTGCTGCTAGAACTTGAATCTCAACGTGATTCAACTCCGTTTAGGAAGTTTAATTGAACCCTAGTGTGCCATGCAAGAAAAACACTCTGTTTTAGAGAAAACAGCATTCTTTCACTCTACTGTGTTTCCTATAGGGCACGTACAGTGAGCTAGCTCAGAACAAAAGAACTGTGCTTCCTACACAAACGGGGCATATCTAGTTCAACTCAGTATTGGAAACTGAGTAAAACAGGAGCTTCTCTTCAGTCCAATACACTGTACTGGCTGGGAACAGACGCGAATGCTATTTGCACTGTATATGGCCAGAAAAGCACAAGTGTGCTGTTCTTAGCCTGAATGAACACTTGCTGCTAGAACTTGAATCTCAACGTGATTCAACTCCGTTTAGGAAGTTTAATTGAACCCTAGTGTGCCATGCAAGAAAAACACTCTGTTTTAGAGAAAACAGCATTCTTTCACTCTACTGTGTTTCCTATAGGGCACGTACAGTGAGCTAGCTCAGAACAAAAGAACTGTGCTTCCTACACAAACGGGGCATATCTAGTTCAACTCAGTATTGGAAACTGAGTAAAACAGGAGCTTCTCTTCAGTCCAATACACTGTACTGGCTGGGAACAGACGCGAATGCTATTTGCACTGTATATGGCCAGAAAAGCACAAGTGTGCTGTTCTTAGCCTGAATGAACACTTGCTGCTAGAACTTGAATCTCAACGTGATTCACTCCGTTTAAGTTTAATTGAACCCTAGTGTGCCATGCAAGAAAAACACTCTGTTTTAGAGAAAACAGCATTCTTTCACTCTACTGTGTTTCCTATAGGGCACGTACAGTGAGCTAGCTCAGAACAAAAGAACTGTGCTTCCTACACAAACAGGGCATATCTAGTTCAACTCAGTATTGGAAACTGAGTAAAACAGGAGCTTCTCTTCAGTCCAATACACTGTACTGGCGGGGAACAGACGCGAATGCTATTTGCACTGTATTTGGCCAGAAAAGCACAAGTGTGCTGTTCTTAGCCTGAATGAACACTTGCTGCTAGAACTTGAATCTCAACGTGATTCAACTCCGTTTAGGAAGTTTAATTGAACCCTAGTGTGCCATGCAAGAAAAACACTCTGTTTTAGAGAAAACAGCATTCTTTCACTCTACTGTGTTTCCTATAGGGCACGTACAGTGAGCTAGCTCAGAACAAAAGAACTGTGCTTCCTACACAAACGGGGCATATCTAGTTCAACTCAGTATTGGAAACTGAGTAAAACAGGAGCTTCTCTTCAGTCCAATACACTGTACTGGCTGGGAACAGACGCGAATGCTATTTGCACTGTATATGGCCAGAAAAGCACAAGTGTGCTGTTCTTAGCCTGAATGAACACTTGCTGCTAGAACTTGAATCTCAACGTGATTCAACTCCGTTTAGGAAGTTTAATTGAACCCTGGTGTGCCATGCAAGAAAAACACTCTGTTTTAGGGAAAACAGCATTCTTTCACTCTACTGTGTTTCCTATAGGGCACGTACAGTGAGCTAGCTCAGAACAAAAGATCTGTGCTTCCTACACAAACGGGGCATATCTAGTTCAACTCAGTATTGGAAACTGAGTAAAACAGGAGCTTCTCTTCAGTCCAATACACTGTACTGGCTGGGAACAGACGCGAATGCTATTTGCACTGTATATGGCCAGAAAAGCACAAGTGTGCTGTTCTTAGCCTGAATGAACACTTGCTGCTAGAACTTGAATCTCAACGTGATTCAACTCCGTTTAGGAAGTTTAATTGAACCCTAGTGTGCCATGCAAGAAAAACACTCTGTTTTAGAGAAAACAGCATTCTTTCACTCTACTGTGTTTCCTATAGGGCACGTACAGTGAGCTAGCTCAGAACAAAAGAACTGTGCTTCCTACACAAACGGGGCATATCTAGTTCAACTCAGTATTGGAAACTGAGTAAAACAGGAGCTTCTCTTCAGTCCAATACACTGTACTGGCTGGGAACAGACGCGAATGCTATTTGCACTGTATATGGCCAGAAAAGCACAAGTGTGCTGTTCTTAGCCTGAATGAACACTTGCTGCTAGAACTTGAATCTCAACGTGATTCAACTCCGTTTAGGAAGTTTAATTGAACCCTAGTGTGCCATGCAAGAAAAACACTCTGTTTTAGAGAAAACAGCATTCTTTCACTCTACTGTGTTTCCTATAGGGCACGTACAGTGAGCTAGCTCAGAACAAAAGAACTGTGCTTCCTACACAAACGGGGCATATCTAGTTCAACTCAGTATTGGAAACTGAGTAAAACAGGAGCTTCTCCTCAGTCCAATACACTGTACTGGCTGGGAACAGACGCGAATTCTATTTGCACTGTATATGGCCAGAAAAGCACAAGTGTGCTGTTCTTAGCCTGAATGAACACTTGCTGCTAGAACTTGAATCTCAACGTGATTCAACTCCGTTTAGGAAGTTTAATTGAACCCTAGTGTGCCATGCAAGAAAAACACTCTGTTTTAGAGAAAACAGCATTCTTTCACTCTACTGTGTTTCCTATAGGGCACGTACAGTGAGCTAGCTCAGAACAAAAGAACTGTGCTTCCTACACAAACAGGGCATATCTAGTTCAACTCAGTATTGGAAACTGAGTAAAACAGGAGCTTCTCCTCAGTCCAATACACTGTACTGGCTGGGAACAGACGCGAATTCTATTTGCACTGTATATGGCCAGAAAAGCACATATGTGCTGTTCTTAGCCTGAATGAACACTTGCTGCTAGAACTTGAATCTCAACGTGATTCAACTCCGTTTAGGAAGTTTAATTGAACCCTAGTGTGCCATGCAAGAAAAACACTCTGTTTTAGAGAAAACAGCATTCTTTCACTCTACTGTGTTTCCTATAGGGCACGTACAGTGAGCTAGCTCAGAACAAAAGAACTGTGCTTCCTACACAAACGGGGCATATCTAGTTCAACTCAGTATTGGAAACTGAGTAAAACAGGAGCTTCTCTTCAGTCCAATACACTGTACTGGCTGGGAACAGACGCGAATGCTATTTGCACTGTATATGGCCAGAAAAGCACAAGTGTGCTGTTCTTAGCCTGAATGAACACTTGCTGCTAGAACTTGAATCTCAACGTGATTCAACTCCGTTTAGGAAGTTTAATTGAACCCTAGTGTGCCATGCAAGAAAAACACTCTGTTTTAGAGAAAACAGCATTCTTTCACTCTACTGTGTTTCCTATAGGGCACGTACAGTGAGCTAGCTCAGAACAAAAGAACTGTGCTTCCTACACAAACGGGGCATATCTAGTTCAACTCAGTATTGGAAACTGAGTAAAACAGGAGCTTCTCTTCAGTCCAATACACTGTACTGGCTGGGAACAGACGCGAATGCTATTTGCACTGTATATGGCCAGAAAAGCACAAGTGTGCTGTTCTTAGCCTGAATGAACACTTGCTGCTAGAACTTGAATCTCAACGTGATTCAACTCCGTTTAGGAAGTTTAATTGAACCCTAGTGTGCCATGCAAGAAAAACACTCTGTTTTAGAGAAAACAGCATTCTTTCACTCTACTGTGTTTCCTATAGGGCACGTACAGTGAGCTAGCTCAGAACAAAAGAACTGTGCTTCCTACACAAACAGGGCATATCTAGTTCAACTCAGTATTGGAAACTGAGTAAAACAGGAGCTTCTCTTCAGTCCAATACACTGTACTGGCGGGGAACAGACGCGAATGCTATTTGCACTGTATTTGGCCAGAAAAGCACAAGTGTGCTGTTCTTAGCCTGAATGAACACTTGCTGCTAGAACTTGAATCTCAACGTGATTCAACTCCGTTTAGGAAGTTTAATTGAACCCTAGTGTGCCATGCAAGAAAAACACTCTGTTTTAGAGAAAACAGCATTCTTTCACTCTACTGTGTTTCCTATAGGGCACGTACAGTGAGCTAGCTCAGAACAAAAGAACTGTGCTTCCTACACAAACGGGGCATATCTAGTTCAACTCAGTATTGGAAACTGAGTAAAACAGGAGCTTCTCTTCAGTCCAATACACTGTACTGGCTGGGAACAGACGCGAATGCTATTTGCACTGTATATGGCCAGAAAAGCACAAGTGTGCTGTTCTTAGCCTGAATGAACACTTGCTGCTAGAACTTGAATCTCAACGTGATTCAACTCCGTTTAGGAAGTTTAATTGAACCCTGGTGTGCCATGCAAGAAAAACACTCTGTTTTAGGGAAAACAGCATTCTTTCACTCTACTGTGTTTCCTATAGGGCACGTACAGTGAGCTAGCTCAGAACAAAAGATCTGTGCTTCCTACACAAACGGGGCATATCTAGTTCAACTCAGTATTGGAAACTGAGTAAAACAGGAGCTTCTCTTCAGTCCAATACACTGTACTGGCTGGGAACAGACGCGAATGCTATTTGCACTGTATATGGCCAGAAAAGCACAAGTGTGCTGTTCTTAGCCTGAATGAACACTTGCTGCTAGAACTTGAATCTCAACGTGATTCAACTCCGTTTAGGAAGTTTAATTGAACCCTAGTGTGCCATGCAAGAAAAACACTCTGTTTTAGAGAAAACAGCATTCTTTCACTCTACTGTGTTTCCTATAGGGCACGTACAGTGAGCTAGCTCAGAACAAAAGAACTGTGCTTCCTACACAAACGGGGCATATCTAGTTCAACTCAGTATTGGAAACTGAGTAAAACAGGAGCTTCTCTTCAGTCCAATACACTGTACTGGCTGGGAACAGACGCGAATGCTATTTGCACTGTATATGGCCAGAAAAGCACAAGTGTGCTGTTCTTAGCCTGAATGAACACTTGCTGCTAGAACTTGAATCTCAACGTGATTCAACTCCGTTTAGGAAGTTTAATTGAACCCTAGTGTGCCATGCAAGAAAAACACTCTGTTTTAGAGAAAACAGCATTCTTTCACTCTACTGTGTTTCCTATAGGGCACGTACAGTGAGCTAGCTCAGAACAAAAGAACTGTGCTTCCTACACAAACGGGCCATATCTAGTTCAACTCAGTATTGGAAACTGAGTAAAACAGGAGCTTCTCTTCAGTCCAATACACTGTACTGGCTGGGAACAGACGCGAATTCTATTTGCACTGTATATGGCCAGAAAAGCACAAGTGTGCTGTTCTTAGCCTGAATGAACACTTGCTGCTAGAACTTGAATCTCAACGTGATTCAACTCCGTTTAGGAAGTTTAATTGAACCCTGGTGTGCCATGCAAGAAAAACACTCTGTTTTAGAGAAAACAGCATTCTTTCACTCTACTGTGTTTCCTATAGGGCACGTACAGTGAGCTAGCTCAGAACAAAAGAACTGTGCTTCCTACACAAACGGGGCATATCTAGTTCAACTCAGTATTGGAAACTGAGTAAAACAGGAGCTTCTCTTCAGTCCAATACACTGTACTGGCTGGGAACAGACGCGAATGCTATTTGCACTGTATATGGCCAGAAAAGCACAAGTGTGCTGTTCTTAGCCTGAATGAACACTTGCTGCTAGAACTTGAATCTCAACGTGATTCAACTCCGTTTAGGAAGTTTAATTGAACCCTGGTGTGCCATGCAAGAAAAACACTCTGTTTTAGAGAAAACAGCATTCTTTCACTCTACTGTGTTTCCTATAGGGCACGTACAGTGAGCTAGCTCAGAACAAAAGAACTGTGCTTCCTACACAAACGGGGCATATCTAGTTCAACTCAGTATTGGAAACTGAGTAAAACAGGAGCTTCTCTTCAGTCCAATACACTGTACTGGCTGGGAACAGACGCGAATGCTATTTGCACTGTATATGGCCAGAAAAGCACAAGTGTGCTGTTCTTAGCCTGAATGAACACTTGCTGCTAGAACTTGAATCTCAACGTGATTCAACTCCGTTTAGGAAGTTTAATTGAACCCTGGTGTGCCATGCAAGAAAAACACTCTGTTTTAGAGAAAACAGCATTCTTTCACTCTACTGTGTTTCCTATAGGGCACGTACAGTGAGCTAGCTCAGAACAAAAGATCTGTGCTTCCTACACAAACGGGGCATATCTAGTTCAACTCAGTATTGGAAACTGAGTAAAACAGGAGCTTCTCTTCAGTCCAATACACTGTACTGGCTGGGAACAGACGCGAATGCTATTTGCACTGTATATGGCCAGAAAAGCACAAGTGTGCTGTTCTTAGCCTGAATGAACACTTGCTGCTAGAACTTGAATCTCAACGTGATTCAACTCCGTTTAGGAAGTTTAATTGAACCCTAGTGTGCCATGCAAGAAAAACACTCTGTTTTAGAGAAAACAGCATTCATTCACTCTACTGTGTTTCCTATAGGGCACGTACAGTGAGCTAGCTCAGAACAAAAGAACTGTGCTTCCTACACAAACGGGGCATATCTAGTTCAACTCAGTATTGGAAACTGAGTAAAACAGGAGCTTCTCTTCAGTCCAATACACTGTACTGGCTGGGAACAGACGCGAATGCTATTTGCACTGTATATGGCCAGAAAAGCACAAGTGTGCTGTTCTTAGCCTGAATGAACACTTGCTGCTAGAACTTGAATCTCAACGTGATTCAACTCCGTTTAGGAAGTTTAATTGAACCCTGGTGTGCCATGCAAGAAAAACACTCTGTTTTAGAGAAAACAGCATTCTTTCACTCTACTGTGTTTCCTATAGGGCACGTACAGTGAGCTAGCTCAGAACAAAAGAACTGTGCTTCCTACACAAACGGGGCATATCTAGTTCAACTCAGTATTGGAAACTGAGTAAAACAGGAGCTTCTCTTCAGTCCAATACACTGTACTGGCTGGGAACAGACGCGAATGCTATTTGCACTGTATATGGCCAGAAAAGCACAAGTGTGCTGTTCTTAGCCTGAATGAACACTTGCTGCTAGAACTTGAATCTCAACGTGATTCAACTCCGTTTAGGAAGTTTAATTGAACCCTGGTGTGCCATGCAAGAAAAACACTCTGTTTTAGAGAAAACAGCATTCTTTCACTCTACTGTGTTTCCTATAGGGCACGTACAGTGAGCTAGCTCAGAACAAAAGATCTGTGCTTCCTACACAAACGGGGCATATCTAGTTCAACTCAGTATTGGAAACTGAGTAAAACAGGAGCTTCTCTTCAGTCCAATACACTGTACTGGCTGGGAACAGACGCGAATGCTATTTGCACTGTATATGGCCAGAAAAGCACAAGTGTGCTGTTCTTAGCCTGAATGAACACTTGCTGCTAGAACTTGAATCTCAACGTGATTCAACTCCGTTTAGGAAGTTTAATTGAACCCTAGTGTGCCATGCAAGAAAAACACTCTGTTTTAGAGAAAACAGCATTCTTTCACTCTACTGTGTTTCCTATAGGGCACGTACAGTGAGCTAGCTCAGAACAAAAGAACTGTGCTTCCTACACAAACGGGGCATATCTAGTTCAACTCAGTATTGGAAACTGAGTAAAACAGGAGCTTCTCTTCAGTCCAATACACTGTACTGGCTGGGAACAGACGCGAATGCTATTTGCACTGTATATGGCCAGAAAAGCACAAGTGTGCTGTTCTTAGCCTGAATGAACACTTGCTGCTAGAACTTGAATCTCAACGTGATTCAACTCCGTTTAGGAAGTTTAATTGAACCCTAGTGTGCCATGCAAGAAAAACACTCTGTTTTAGAGAAAACAGCATTCTTTCACTCTACTGTGTTTCCTATAGGGCACGTACAGTGAGCTAGCTCAGAACAAAAGAACTGTGCTTCCTACACAAACGGGCCATATCTAGTTCAACTCAGTATTGGAAACTGAGTAAAACAGGAGCTTCTCTTCAGTCCAATACACTGTACTGGCTGGGAACAGACGCGAATTCTATTTGCACTGTATATGGCCAGAAAAGCACAAGTGTGCTGTTCTTAGCCTGAATGAACACTTGCTGCTAGAACTTGAATCTCAACGTGATTCAACTCCGTTTAGGAAGTTTAATTGAACCCTGGTGTGCCATGCAAGAAAAACACTCTGTTTTAGAGAAAACAGCATTCTTTCACTCTACTGTGTTTCCTATAGGGCACGTACAGTGAGCTAGCTCAGAACAAAAGAACTGTGCTTCCTACACAAACGGGGCATATCTAGTTCAACTCAGTATTGGAAACTGAGTAAAACAGGAGCTTCTCTTCAGTCCAATACACTGTACTGGCTGGGAACAGATGCGAATGCTATTTGCACTGTATATGGCCAGAAAAGCACAAGTGTGCTGTTCTTAGCCTGAATGAACACTTGCTGCTAGAACTTGAATCTCAACGTGATTCAACTCCGTTTAGGAAGTTTAATTGAACCCTAGTGTGCCATGCAAGAAAAACACTCTGTTTTAGAGAAAACAGCATTCTTTCACTCTACTGTGTTTCCTATAGGGCACGTACAGTGAGCTAGCTCAGAACAAAAGAACTGTGCTTCCTACACAAACGGGGCATATCTAGTTCAACTCAGTATTGGAAACTGAGTAAAACAGGAGCTTCTCTTCCGTCCAATACACTGTACTGGCTGGGAACAGACGCGAATTCTATTTGCACTGTATATGGCCAGAAAAGCACAAGTGTGCTGTTCTTAGCCTGAATGAACACTTGCTGCTAGAACTTGAATCTCAACGTGATTCAACTCCGTTTAGGAAGTTTAATTGAACCCTAGTGTGCCATGCAAGAAAAACACTCTGTTTTAGAGAAAACAGCATTCTTTCACTCTACTGTGTTTCCTATAGGGCACGTACAGTGAGCTAGCTCAGAACAAAAGAACTGTGCTTCCTACACAAACGGGGCATATCTAGTTCAACTCAGTATTGGAAACTGAGTAAAACAGGAGCTTCTCTTCAGTCCAATACACTGTACTGGCTGGGAACAGACGCGAATGCTATTTGCACTGTATATGGCCAGAAAAGCACAAGTGTGCTGTTCTTAGCCTGAATGAACACTTGCTGCTAGAACTTGAATCTCAACGTGATTCAACTCCGTTTAGGAAGTTTAATTGAACCCTAGTGTGCCATGCAAGAAAAACACTCTGTTTTAGAGAAAACAGCATTCTTTCACTCTACTGTGTTTCCTATAGGGCACGTACAGTGAGCTAGCTCAGAACAAAAGAACTGTGCTTCCTACACAAACGGGGCATATCTAGTTCAACTCAGTATTGGAAACTGAGTAAAACAGGAGCTTCTCTTCAGTCCAATACACTGTACTGGCTGGGAACAGACGCGAATGCTATTTGCACTGTATATGGCCAGAAAAGCACAAGTGTGCTGTTCTTAGCCTGAATGAACACTTGCTGCTAGAACTTGAATCTCAACGTGATTCAACTCCGTTTAGGAAGTTTAATTGAACCCTGGTGTGCCATGCAAGAAAAACACTCTGTTTTAGAGAAAACAGCATTCTTTCACTCTACTGTGTTTCCTATAGGGCACGTACAGTGAGCTAGCTCAGAACAAAAGAACTGTGCTTCCTACACAAACGGGGCATATCTAGTTCAACTCAGTATTGGAAACTGAGTAAAACAGGAGCTTCTCTTCAGTCCAATACACTGTACTGGCTGGGAACAGACGCGAATGCTATTTGCACTGTATATGGCCAGAAAAGCACAAGTGTGCTGTTCTTAGCCTGAATGAACACTTGCTGCTAGAACTTGAATCTCAACGTGATTCAACTCCGTTTAGGAAGTTTAATTGAACCCTAGTGTGCCATGCAAGAAAAACACTCTGTTTTAGAGAAAACAGCATTCTTTCACTCTACTGTGTTTCCTATAGGGCACGTACAGTGAGCTAGCTCAGAACAAAAGAACTGTGCTTCCTACACAAACGGGCCATATCTAGTTCAACTCAGTATTGGAAACTGAGTAAAACAGGAGCTTCTCTTCAGTCCAATACACTGTACTGGCTGGGAACAGACGCGAATGCTATTTGCACTGTATATGGCCAGAAAAGCACAAGTGTGCTGTTCTTAGCCTGAATGAACACTTGCTGCTAGAACTTGAATCTCAACGTGATTCAACTCCGTTTAGGAAGTTTAATTGAACCCTGGTGTGCCATGCAAGAAAAACACTCTGTTTTAGAGAAAACAGCATTCTTTCACTCTACTGTGTTTCCTATAGGGCACGTACAGTGAGCTAGCTCAGAACAAAAGAACTGTGCTTCCTACACAAACGGGCCATATCTAGTTCAACTCAGTATTGGAAACTGAGTAAAACAGGAGCTTCTCTTCAGTCCAATACACTGTACTGGCTGGGAACAGACGCGAATGCTATTTGCACTGTATATGGCCAGAAAAGCACAAGTGTGCTGTTCTTAGCCTGAATGAACACTTGCTGCTAGAACTTGAATCTCAACGTGATTCAACTCCGTTTAGGAAGTTTAATTGAACCCTGGTGTGCCATGCAAGAAAAACACTCTGTTTTAGAGAAAACAGCATTCTTTCACTCTACTGTGTTTCCTATAGGGCACGTACAGTGAGCTAGCTCAGAACAAAAGATCTGTGCTTCCTACACAAACGGGGCATATCTAGTTCAACTCAGTATTGGAAACTGAGTAAAACAGGAGCTTCTCTTCAGTCCAATACACTGTACTGGCTGGGAACAGACGCGAATGCTATTTGCACTGTATATGGCCAGAAAAGCACAAGTGTGCTGTTCTTAGCCTGAATGAACACTTGCTGCTAGAACTTGAATCTCAACGTGATTCAACTCCGTTTAGGAAGTTTAATTGAACCCTAGTGTGCCATGCAAGAAAAACACTCTGTTTTAGAGAAAACAGCATTCTTTCACTCTACTGTGTTTCCTATAGGGCACGTACAGTGAGCTAGCTCAGAACAAAAGAACTGTGCTTCCTACACAAACGGGGCATATCTAGTTCAACTCAGTATTGGAAACTGAGTAAAACAGGAGCTTCTCTTCAGTCCAATACACTGTACTGGCTGGGAACAGACGCGAATGCTATTTGCACTGTATATGGCCAGAAAAGCACAAGTGTGCTGTTCTTAGCCTGAATGAACACTTGCTGCTAGAACTTGAATCTCAACGTGATTCAACTCCGTTTAGGAAGTTTAATTGAACCCTGGTGTGCCATGCAAGAAAAACACTCTGTTTTAGAGAAAACAGCATTCTTTCACTCTACTGTGTTTCCTATAGGGCACGTACAGTGAGCTAGCTCAGAACAAAAGAACTGTGCTTCCTACACAAACGGGGCATATCTAGTTCAACTCAGTATTGGAAACTGAGTAAAACAGGAGCTTCTCTTCAGTCCAATACACTGTACTGGCTGGGAACAGACGCGAATGCTATTTGCACTGTATATGGCCAGAAAAGCACAAGTGTGCTGTTCTTAGCCTGAATGAACACTTGCTGCTAGAACTTGAATCTCAACGTGATTCAACTCCGTTTAGGAAGTTTAATTGAACCCTGGTGTGCCATGCAAGAAAAACACTCTGTTTTAGAGAAAACAGCATTCTTTCACTCTACTGTGTTTCCTATAGGGCACGTACAGTGAGCTAGCTCAGAACAAAAGATCTGTGCTTCCTACACAAACGGGGCATATCTAGTTCAACTCAGTATTGGAAACTGAGTAAAACAGGAGCTTCTCTTCAGTCCAATACACTGTACTGGCTGGGAACAGACGCGAATGCTATTTGCACTGTATATGGCCAGAAAAGCACAAGTGTGCTGTTCTTAGCCTGAATGAACACTTGCTGCTAGAACTTGAATCTCAACGTGATTCAACTCCGTTTAGGAAGTTTAATTGAACCCTAGTGTGCCATGCAAGAAAAACACTCTGTTTTAGAGAAAACAGCATTCTTTCACTCTACTGTGTTTCCTATAGGGCACGTACAGTGAGCTAGCTCAGAACAAAAGAACTGTGCTTCCTACACAAACGGGGCATATCTAGTTCAACTCAGTATTGGAAACTGAGTAAAACAGGAGCTTCTCTTCAGTCCAATACACTGTACTGGCTGGGAACAGACGCGAATGCTATTTGCACTGTATATGGCCAGAAAAGCACAAGTGTGCTGTTCTTAGCCTGAATGAACACTTGCTGCTAGAACTTGAATCTCAACGTGATTCAACTCCGTTTAGGAAGTTTAATTGAACCCTAGTGTGCCATGCAAGAAAAACACTCTGTTTTAGAGAAAACAGCATTCTTTCACTCTACTGTGTTTCCTATAGGGCACGTACAGTGAGCTAGCTCAGAACAAAAGAACTGTGCTTCCTACACAAACGGGCCATATCTAGTTCAACTCAGTATTGGAAACTGAGTAAAACAGGAGCTTCTCTTCAGTCCAATACACTGTACTGGCTGGGAACAGACGCGAATTCTATTTGCACTGTATATGGCCAGAAAAGCACAAGTGTGCTGTTCTTAGCCTGAATGAACACTTGCTGCTAGAACTTGAATCTCAACGTGATTCAACTCCGTTTAGGAAGTTTAATTGAACCCTGGTGTGCCATGCAAGAAAAACACTCTGTTTTAGAGAAAACAGCATTCTTTCACTCTACTGTGTTTCCTATAGGGCACGTACAGTGAGCTAGCTCAGAACAAAAGAACTGTGCTTCCTACACAAACGGGGCATATCTAGTTCAACTCAGTATTGGAAACTGAGTAAAACAGGAGCTTCTCTTCAGTCCAATACACTGTACTGGCTGGGAACAGACGCGAATTCTATTTGCACTGTATATGGCCAGAAAAGCACAAGTGTGCTGTTCTTAGCCTGAATGAACACTTGCTGCTAGAACTTGAATCTCAACGTGATTCAACTCCGTTTAGGAAGTTTAATTGAACCCTGGTGTGCCATGCAAGAAAAACACTCTGTTTTAGAGAAAACAGCATTCTTTCACTCTACTGTGTTTCCTATAGGGCACGTACAGTGAGCTAGCTCAGAACAAAAGAACTGTGCTTCCTACACAAACGGGGCATATCTAGTTCAACTCAGTATTGGAAACTGAGTAAAACAGGAGCTTCTCTTCAGTCCAATACACTGTACTGGCTGGGAACAGACGCGAATGCTATTTGCACTGTATATGGCCAGAAAAGCACAAGTGTGCTGTTCTTAGCCTGAATGAACACTTGCTGCTAGAACTTGAATCTCAACGTGATTCAACTCCGTTTAGGAAGTTTAATTGAACCCTAGTGTGCCATGCAAGAAAAACACTCTGTTTTAGAGAAAACAGCATTCTTTCACTCTACTGTGTTTCCTATAGGGCACGTACAGTGAGCTAGCTCAGAACAAAAGAACTGTGCTTCCTACACAAACGGGGCATATCTAGTTCAACTCAGTATTGGAAACTGAGTAAAACAGGAGCTTCTCTTCAGTCCAATACACTGTACTGGCTGGGAACAGACGCGAATGCTATTTGCACTGTATATGGCCAGAAAAGCACAAGTGTGCTGTTCTTAGCCTGAATGAACACTTGCTGCTAGAACTTGAATCTCAACGTGATTCAACTCCGTTTAGGAAGTTTAATTGAACCCTGGTGTGCCATGCAAGAAAAACACTCTGTTTTAGAGAAAACAGCATTCTTTCACTCTACTGTGTTTCCTATAGGGCACGTACAGTGAGCTAGCTCAGAACAAAAGAACTGTGCTTCCTACACAAACGGGGCATATCTAGTTCAACTCAGTATTGGAAACTGAGTAAAACAGGAGCTTCTCTTCAGTCCAATACACTGTACTGGCTGGGAACAGACGCGAATGCTATTTGCACTGTATATGGCCAGAAAAGCACAAGTGTGCTGTTCTTAGCCTGAATGAACACTTGCTGCTAGAACTTGAATCTCAACGTGATTCAACTCCGTTTAGGAAGTTTAATTGAACCCTAGTGTGCCATGCAAGAAAAACACTCTGTTTTAGAGAAAACAGCATTCTTTCACTCTACTGTGTTTCCTATAGGGCACGTACAGTGAGCTAGCTCAGAACAAAAGAACTGTGCTTCCTACACAAACGGGCCATATCTAGTTCAACTCAGTATTGGAAACTGAGTAAAACAGGAGCTTCTCTTCAGTCCAATACACTGTACTGGCTGGGAACAGACGCGAATGCTATTTGCACTGTATATGGCCAGAAAAGCACAAGTGTGCTGTTCTTAGCCTGAATGAACACTTGCTGCTAGAACTTGAATCTCAACGTGATTCAACTCCGTTTAGGAAGTTTAATTGAACCCTGGTGTGCCATGCAAGAAAAACACTCTGTTTTAGAGAAAACAGCATTCTTTCACTCTACTGTGTTTCCTATAGGGCACGTACAGTGAGCTAGCTCAGAACAAAAGAACTGTGCTTCCTACACAAACGGGGCATATCTAGTTCAACTCAGTATTGGAAACTGAGTAAAACAGGAGCTTCTCTTCAGTCCAATACACTGTACTGGCTGGGAACAGACGCGAATGCTATTTGCACTGTATATGGCCAGAAAAGCACAAGTGTGCTGTTCTTAGCCTGAATGAACACTTGCTGCTAGAACTTGAATCTCAACGTGATTCAACTCCGTTTAGGAAGTTTAATTGAACCCTAGTGTGCCATGCAAGAAAAACACTCTGTTTTAGAGAAAACAGCATTCTTTCACTCTACTGTGTTTCCTATAGGGCACGTACAGTGAGCTAGCTCAGAACAAAAGAACTGTGCTTCCTACACAAACGGGGCATATCTAGTTCAACTCAGTATTGGAAACTGAGTAAAACAGGAGCTTCTCTTCAGTCCAATACACTGTACTGGCTGGGAACAGACGCGAATGCTATTTGCACTGTATATGGCCAGAAAAGCACAAGTGTGCTGTTCTTAGCCTGAATGAACACTTGCTGCTAGAACTTGAATCTCAACGTGATTCAACTCCGTTTAGGAAGTTTAATTGAACCCTGGTGTGCCATGCAAGAAAAACACTCTGTTTTAGAGAAAACAGCATTCTTTCACTCTACTGTGTTTCCTATAGGGCACGTACAGTGAGCTAGCTCAGAACAAAAGAACTGTGCTTCCTACACAAACGGAGCATATCTAGTTCAACTCAGTATTGGAAACTGAGTAAAACAGGAGCTTCTCTTCAGTCCAATACACTGTACTGGCTGGGAACAGACGCGAATGCTATTTGCACTGTATATGGCCAGAAAAGCACAAGTGTGCTGTTCTTAGCCTGAATGAACACTTGCTGCTAGAACTTGAATCTCAACGTGATTCAACTCCGTTTAGGAAGTTTAATTGAACCCTAGTGTGCCATGCAAGAAAAACACTCTGTTTTAGAGAAAACAGCATTCTTTCACTCTACTGTGTTTCCTATAGGGCACGTACAGTGAGCTAGCTCAGAACAAAAGAACTGTGCTTCCTACACAAACGGGGCATATCTAGTTCAACTCAGTATTGGAAACTGAGTAAAACAGGAGCTTCTCTTCAGTCCAATACACTGTACTGGCTGGGAACAGACGCGAATTCTATTTGCACTGTATATGGCCAGAAAAGCACAAGTGTGCTGTTCTTAGCCTGAATGAACACTTGCTGCTAGAACTTGAATCTCAACGTGATTCAACTCCGTTTAGGAAGTTTAATTGAACCCTGGTGTGCCATGCAAGAAAAACACTCTGTTTTAGAGAAAACAGCATTCTTTCACTCTACTGTGTTTCCTATAGGGCACGTACAGTGAGCTAGCTCAGAACAAAAGAACTGTGCTTCCTACACAAACGGGCCATATCTAGTTCAACTCAGTATTGGAAACTGAGTAAAACAGGAGCTTCTCTTCAGTCCAATACACTGTACTGGCTGGGAACAGACGCGAATGCTATTTGCACTGTATATGGCCAGAAAAGCACAAGTGTGCTGTTCTTAGCCTGAATGAACACTTGCTGCTAGAACTTGAATCTCAACGTGATTCAACTCCGTTTAGGAAGTTTAATTGAACCCTAGTGTGCCATGCAAGAAAAACACTCTGTTTTAGAGAAAACAGCATTCTTTCACTCTACTGTGTTTCCTATAGGGCACGTACAGTGAGCTAGCTCAGAACAAAAGAACTGTGCTTCCTACACAAACGGGGCATATCTAGTTCAACTCAGTATTGGAAACTGAGTAAAACAGGAGCTTCTCTTCAGTCCAATACACTGTACTGGCTGGGAACAGACGCGAATGCTATTTGCACTGTATATGGCCAGAAAAGCACAAGTGTGCTGTTCTTAGCCTGAATGAACACTTGCTGCTAGAACTTGAATCTCAACGTGATTCAACTCCGTTTAGGAAGTTTAATTGAACCCTAGTGTGCCATGCAAGAAAAACACTCTGTTTTAGAGAAAACAGCATTCTTTCACTCTACTGTGTTTCCTATAGGGCACGTACAGTGAGCTAGCTCAGAACAAAAGAACTGTGCTTCCTACACAAACGGGCCATATCTAGTTCAACTCAGTATTGGAAACTGAGTAAAACAGGAGCTTCTCTTCAGTCCAATACACTGTACTGGCTGGGAACAGACGCGAATTCTATTTGCACTGTATATGGCCAGAAAAGCACAAGTGTGCTGTTCTTAGCCTGAATGAACACTTGCTGCTAGAACTTGAATCTCAACGTGATTCAACTCCGTTTAGGAAGTTTAATTGAACCCTGGTGTGCCATGCAAGAAAAACACTCTGTTTTAGAGAAAACAGCATTCTTTCACTCTACTGTGTTTCCTATAGGGCACGTACAGTGAGCTAGCTCAGAACAAAAGAACTGTGCTTCCTACACAAACGGGGCATATCTAGTTCAACTCAGTATTGGAAACTGAGTAAAACAGGAGCTTCTCTTCAGTCCAATACACTGTACTGGCTGGGAACAGATGCGAATGCTATTTGCACTGTATATGGCCAGAAAAGCACAAGTGTGCTGTTCTTAGCCTGAATGAACACTTGCTGCTAGAACTTGAATCTCAACGTGATTCAACTCCGTTTAGGAAGAATAATTGAACCCTAGTGTGCCATGCAAGAAAAACACTCTGTTTTACAGAAAACAGCATTCTTTCACTCTACTGTGTTTCCTATAGGGCACGTACAGTGAGCTAGCTCAGAACAAAAGAACTGTGCTTCCTACACAAACGGGGCATATCTAGTTCAACTCAGTATTGGAAACTGAGTAAAACAGGAGCTTCTCTTCAGTCCAATACACTGTACTGGCTGGGAACAGACGCGAATTCTATTTGCACTGTATATGGCCAGAAAAGCACAAGTGTGCTGTTCTTAGCCTGAATGAACACTTGCTGCTAGAACTTGAATCTCAACGTGATTCAACTCCGTTTAGGAAGTTTAATTGAACCCTAGTGTGCCATGCAAGAAAAACACTCTGTTTTAGAGAAAACAGCATTCTTTCACTCTACTGTGTTTCCTATAGGGCACGTACAGTGAGCTAGCTCAGAACAAAAGAACTGTGCTTCCTACACAAACGGGGCATATCTAGTTCAACTCAGTATTGGAAACTGAGTAAAACAGGAGCTTCTCTTCCGTCCAATACACTGTACTGGCTGGGAACAGACGCGAATGCTATTTGCACTGTATATGGCCAGAAAAGCACAAGTGTGCTGTTCTTAGCCTGAATGAACACTTGCTGCTAGAACTTGAATCTCAACGTGATTCAACTCCGTTTAGGAAGTTTAATTGAACCCTAGTGTGCCATGCAAGAAAAACACTCTGTTTTAGAGAAAACAGCATTCTTTCACTCTACTGTGTTTCCTATAGGGCACGTACAGTGAGCTAGCTCAGAACAAAAGAACTGTGCTTCCTACACAAACGGGGCATATCTAGTTCAACTCAGTATTGGAAACTGAGTAAAACAGGAGCTTCTCTTCAGTCCAATACACTGTACTGGCTGGGAACAGACGCGAATGCTATTTGCACTGTATATGGCCAGAAAAGCACAAGTGTGCTGTTCTTAGCCTGAATGAACACTTGCTGCTAGAACTTGAATCTCAACGTGATTCAACTCCGTTTAGGAAGTTTAATTGAACCCTGGTGTGCCATGCAAGAAAAACACTCTGTTTTAGAGAAAACAGCATTCTTTCACTCTACTGTGTTTCCTATAGGGCACGTACAGTGAGCTAGCTCAGAACAAAAGAACTGTGCTTCCTACACAAACGGGGCATATCTAGTTCAACTCAGTATTGGAAACTGAGTAAAACAGGAGCTTCTCTTCAGTCCAATACACTGTACTGGCTGGGAACAGACGCGAATGCTATTTGCACTGTATATGGCCAGAAAAGCACAAGTGTGCTGTTCTTAGCCTGAATGAACACTTGCTGCTAGAACTTGAATCTCAACGTGATTCAACTCCGTTTAGGAAGTTTAATTGAACCCTAGTGTGCCATGCAAGAAAAACACTCTGTTTTAGAGAAAACAGCATTCTTTCACTCTACTGTGTTTCCTATAGGGCACGTACAGTGAGCTAGCTCAGAACAAAAGAACTGTGCTTCCTACACAAACGGGGCATATCTAGTTCAACTCAGTATTGGAAACTGAGTAAAACAGGAGCTTCTCTTCAGTCCAATACACTGTACTGGCTGGGAACAGACGCGAATGCTATTTGCACTGTATATGGCCAGAAAAGCACAAGTGTGCTGTTCTTAGCCTGAATGAACACTTGCTGCTAGAACTTGAATCTCAACGTGATTCAACTCCGTTTAGGAAGTTTAATTGAACCCTGGTGTGCCATGCAAGAAAAACACTCTGTTTTAGAGAAAACAGCATTCTTTCACTCTACTGTGTTTCCTATAGGGCACGTACAGTGAGCTAGCTCAGAACAAAAGATCTGTGCTTCCTACACAAACGGGGCATATCTAGTTCAACTCAGTATTGGAAACTGAGTAAAACAGGAGCTTCTCTTCAGTCCAATACACTGTACTGGCTGGGAACAGACGCGAATGCTATTTGCACTGTATATGGCCAGAAAAGCACAAGTGTGCTGTTCTTAGCCTGAATGAACACTTGCTGCTAGAACTTGAATCTCAACGTGATTCAACTCCGTTTAGGAAGTTTAATTGAACCCTAGTGTGCCATGCAAGAAAAACACTCTGTTTTAGAGAAAACAGCATTCTTTCACTCTACTGTGTTTCCTATAGGGCACGTACAGTGAGCTAGCTCAGAACAAAAGAACTGTGCTTCCTACACAAACGGGGCATATCTAGTTCAACTCAGTATTGGAAACTGAGTAAAACAGGAGCTTCTCTTCAGTCCAATACACTGTACTGGCTGGGAACAGACGCGAATGCTATTTGCACTGTATATGGCCAGAAAAGCACAAGTGTGCTGTTCTTAGCCTGAATGAACACTTGCTGCTAGAACTTGAATCTCAACGTGATTCAACTCCGTTTAGGAAGTTTAATTGAACCCTAGTGTGCCATGCAAGAAAAACACTCTGTTTTAGAGAAAACAGCATTCTTTCACTCTACTGTGTTTCCTATAGGGCACGTACAGTGAGCTAGCTCAGAACAAAAGAACTGTGCTTCCTACACAAACGGGCCATATCTAGTTCAACTCAGTATTGGAAACTGAGTAAAACAGGAGCTTCTCTTCAGTCCAATACACTGTACTGGCTGGGAACAGACGCGAATTCTATTTGCACTGTATATGGCCAGAAAAGCACAAGTGTGCTGTTCTTAGCCTGAATGAACACTTGCTGCTAGAACTTGAATCTCAACGTGATTCAACTCCGTTTAGGAAGTTTAATTGAACCCTGGTGTGCCATGCAAGAAAAACACTCTGTTTTAGAGAAAACAGCATTCTTTCACTCTACTGTGTTTCCTATAGGGCACGTACAGTGAGCTAGCTCAGAACAAAAGAACTGTGCTTCCTACACAAACGGGGCATATCTAGTTCAACTCAGTATTGGAAACTGAGTAAAACAGGAGCTTCTCTTCAGTCCAATACACTGTACTGGCTGGGAACAGATGCGAATGCTATTTGCACTGTATATGGCCAGAAAAGCACAAGTGTGCTGTTCTTAGCCTGAATGAACACTTGCTGCTAGAACTTGAATCTCAACGTGATTCAACTCCGTTTAGGAAGTTTAATTGAACCCTAGTGTGCCATGCAAGAAAAACACTCTGTTTTAGAGAAAACAGCATTCTTTCACTCTACTGTGTTTCCTATAGGGCACGTACAGTGAGCTAGCTCAGAACAAAAGAACTGTGCTTCCTACACAAACGGGGCATATCTAGTTCAACTCAGTATTGGAAACTGAGTAAAACAGGAGCTTCTCTTCAGTCCAATACACTGTACTGGCTGGGAACAGACGCGAATGCTATTTGCACTGTATATGGCCAGAAAAGCACAAGTGTGCTGTTCTTAGCCTGAATGAACACTTGCTGCTAGAACTTGAATCTCAACGTGATTCAACTCCGTTTAGGAAGTTTAATTGAACCCTAGTGTGCCATGCAAGAAAAACACTCTGTTTTAGAGAAAACAGCATTCTTTCACTCTACTGTGTTTCCTACAGGGCACGTACAGTGAGCTAGCTCAGAACAAAAGAACTGTGCTTCCTACACAAACGGGCCATATCTAGTTCAACTCAGTATTGGAAACTGAGTAAAACAGGAGCTTCTCTTCAGTCCAATACACTGTACTGGCTGGGAACAGACGCGAATGCTATTTGCACTGTATATGGCCAGAAAAGCACAAGTGTGCTGTTCTTAGCCTGAATGAACACTTGCTGCTAGAACTTGAATCTCAACGTGATTCAACTCCGTTTAGGAAGTTTAATTGAACCCTAGTGTGCCATGCAAGAAAAACACTCTGTTTTAGAGAAAACAGCATTCTTTCACTCTACTGTGTTTCCTATAGGGCACGTACAGTGAGCTAGCTCAGAACAAAAGAACTGTGCTTCCTACACAAACGGGGCATATCTAGTTCAACTCAGTATTGGAAACTGAGTAAAACAGGAGCTTCTCTTCAGTCCAATACACTGTACTGGCTGGGAACAGACGCGAATGCTATTTGCACTGTATATGGCCAGAAAAGCACAAGTGTGCTGTTCTTAGCCTGAATGAACACTTGCTGCTAGAACTTGAATCTCAACGTGATTCAACTCCGTTTAGGAAGTTTAATTGAACCCTGGTGTGCCATGCAAGAAAAACACTCTGTTTTAGAGAAAACAGCATTCTTTCACTCTACTGTGTTTCCTATAGGGCACGTACAGTGAGCTAGCTCAGAACAAAAGAACTGTGCTTCCTACACAAACGGGGCATATCTAGTTCAACTCAGTATTGGAAACTGAGTAAAACAGGAGCTTCTCTTCAGTCCAATACACTGTACTGGCTGGGAACAGACGCGAATGCTATTTGCACTGTATATGGCCAGAAAAGCACAAGTGTGCTGTTCTTAGCCTGAATGAACACTTGCTGCTAGAACTTGAATCTCAACGTGATTCAACTCCGTTTAGGAAGTTTAATTGAACCCTGGTGTGCCATGCAAGAAAAACACTCTGTTTTAGAGAAAACAGCATTCTTTCACTCTACTGTGTTTCCTATAGGGCACGTACAGTGAGCTAGCTCAGAACAAAAGATCTGTGCTTCCTACACAAACGGGGCATATCTAGTTCAACTCAGTATTGGAAACTGAGTAAAACAGGAGCTTCTCTTCAGTCCAATACACTGTACTGGCTGGGAACAGACGCGAATGCTATTTGCACTGTATATGGCCAGAAAAGCACAAGTGTGCTGTTCTTAGCCTGAATGAACACTTGCTGCTAGAACTTGAATCTCAACGTGATTCAACTCCGTTTAGGAAGTTTAATTGAACCCTAGTGTGCCATGCAAGAAAAACACTCTGTTTTAGAGAAAACAGCATTCTTTCACTCTACTGTGTTTCCTATAGGGCACGTACAGTGAGCTAGCTCAGAACAAAAGAACTGTGCTTCCTACACAAACGGGGCATATCTAGTTCAACTCAGTATTGGAAACTGAGTAAAACAGGAGCTTCTCTTCAGTCCAATACACTGTACTGGCTGGGAACAGATGCGAATGCTATTTGCACTGTATATGGCCAGAAAAGCACAAGTGTGCTGTTCTTAGCCTGAATGAACACTTGCTGCTAGAACTTGAATCTCAACGTGATTCAACTCCGTTTAGGAAGTTTAATTGAACCCTAGTGTGCCATGCAAGAAAAACACTCTGTTTTAGAGAAAACAGCATTCTTTCACTCTACTGTGTTTCCTATAGGGCACGTACAGTGAGCTAGCTCAGAACAAAAGAACTGTGCTTCCTACACAAACGGGGCATATCTAGTTCAACTCAGTATTGGAAACTGAGTAAAACAGGAGCTTCTCTTCAGTCCAATACACTGTACTGGCTGGGAAATGACGCGAATTCTATTTGCACTGTATATGGCCAGAAAAGCACAAGTGTGCTGTTCTTAGCCTGAATGAACACTTGCTGCTAGAACTTGAATCTCAACGTGATTCAACTCCGTTTAGGAAGTTTAATTGAACCCTAGTGTGCCATGCAAGAAAAACACTCTGTTTTAGAGAAAACAGCATTCTTTCACTCTACTGTGTTTCCTATAGGGCACGTACAGTGAGCTAGCTCAGAACAAAAGAACTGTGCTTCCTACACAAACGGGGCATATCTAGTTCAACTCAGTATTGGAAACTGAGTAAAACAGGAGCTTCTCTTCAGTCCAATAATACACTGTACTGGCTGGGAACAGACGCGAATGCTATTTGCACTGTATATGGCCAGAAAAGCACAAGTGTGCTGTTCTTAGCCTGAATGAACACTTGCTGCTAGAACTTGAATCTCAACGTGATTCAACTCCGTTTAGGAAGTTTAATTGAACCCTAGTGTGCCATGCAAGAAAAACACTCTGTTTTAGAGAAAAGAGCATTCTTTCACTCTCCTGTGTTTCCTATGGGGCACGTACAGTGAGCTAGCTCAGAACAAAAGAACTGTGCTTCCTACACAAACGGGGCATATCTAGTTCAACTCAGTATTGGAAACTGAGTAAAACAGGAGCTTCTCTTCAGTCCAATACACTGTACTGGCTGGGAACAGACGCGAATGCTATTTGCACTGTATATGGCCAGAAAAGCACAAGTGTGCTGTTCTTAGCCTGAATGAACACTTGCTGCTAGAACTTGAATCTCAACGTGATTCAACTCCGTTTAGGAAGTTTAATTGAACCCTGGTGTGCCATGCAAGAAAAACACTCTGTTTTAGAGAAAACAGCATTCTTTCACTCTACTGTGTTTCCTATAGGGCACGTACAGTGAGCTAGCTCAGAACAAAAGATCTGTGCTTCCTACACAAACGGGGCATATCTAGTTCAACTCAGTATTGGAAACTGAGTAAAACAGGAGCTTCTCTTCAGTCCAATACACTGTACTGGCTGGGAACAGACGCGAATGCTATTTGCACTGTATATGGCCAGAAAAGCACAAGTGTGCTGTTCTTAGCCTGAATGAACACTTGCTGCTAGAACTTGAATCTCAACGTGATTCAACTCCGTTTAGGAAGTTTAATTGAACCCTAGTGTGCCATGCAAGAAAAACACTCTGTTTTAGAGAAAACAGCATTCTTTCACTCTACTGTGTTTCCTATAGGGCACGTACAGTGAGCTAGCTCAGAACAAAAGAACTGTGCTTCCTACACAAACGGGGCATATCTAGTTCAACTCAGTATTGGAAACTGAGTAAAACAGGAGCTTCTCTTCAGTCCAATACACTGTACTGGCTGGGAACAGATGCGAATGCTATTTGCACTGTATATGGCCAGAAAAGCACAAGTGTGCTGTTCTTAGCCTGAATGAACACTTGCTGCTAGAACTTGAATCTCAACGTGATTCAACTCCGTTTAGGAAGTTTAATTGAACCCTAGTGTGCCATGCAAGAAAAACACTCTGTTTTAGAGAAAACAGCATTCTTTCACTCTACTGTGTTTCCTATAGGGCACGTACAGTGAGCTAGCTCAGAACAAAAGAACTGTGCTTCCTACACAAACGGGGCATATCTAGTTCAACTCAGTATTGGAAACTGAGTAAAACAGGAGCTTCTCTTCAGTCCAATACACTGTACTGGCTGGGAAATGACGCGAATTCTATTTGCACTGTATATGGCCAGAAAAGCACAAGTGTGCTGTTCTTAGCCTGAATGAACACTTGCTGCTAGAACTTGAATCTCAACGTGATTCAACTCCGTTTAGGAAGTTTAATTGAACCCTAGTGTGCCATGCAAGAAAAACACTCTGTTTTAGAGAAAACAGCATTCTTTCACTCTACTGTGTTTCCTATAGGGCACGTACAGTGAGCTAGCTCAGAACAAAAGAACTGTGCTTCCTACACAAACGGGGCATATCTAGTTCAACTCAGTATTGGAAACTGAGTAAAACAGGAGCTTCTCTTCAGTCCAATAATACACTGTACTGGCTGGGAACAGACGCGAATGCTATTTGCACTGTATATGGCCAGAAAAGCACAAGTGTGCTGTTCTTAGCCTGAATGAACACTTGCTGCTAGAACTTGAATCTCAACGTGATTCAACTCCGTTTAGGAAGTTTAATTGAACCCTAGTGTGCCATGCAAGAAAAACACTCTGTTTTAGAGAAAACAGCATTCTTTCACTCTACTGTGTTTCCTATAGGGCACGTACAGTGAGCTAGCTCAGAACAAAAGAACTGTGCTTCCTACACAAACGGGGCATATCTAGTTCAACTCAGTATTGGAAACTGAGTAAAACAGGAGCTTCTCTTCAGTCCAATACACTGTACTGGCTGGGAACAGACGCGAATGCTATTTGCACTGTATATGGCCAGAAAAGCACAAGTGTGCTGTTCTTAGCCTGAATGAACACTTGCTGCTAGAACTTGAATCTCAACGTGATTCAACTCCGTTTAGGAAGTTTAATTGAACCCTGGTGTGCCATGCAAGAAAAACACTCTGTTTTAGAGAAAACAGCATTCTTTCACTCTACTGTGTTTCCTATAGGGCACGTACAGTGAGCTAGCTCAGAACAAAAGAACTGTGCTTCCTACACAAACGGGGCATATCTAGTTCAACTCAGTATTGGAAACTGAGTAAAACAGGAGCTTCTCTTCAGTCCAATACACTGTACTGGCTGGGAACAGACGCGAATGCTATTTGCACTGTATATGGCCAGAAAAGCACAAGTGTGCTGTTCTTAGCCTGAATGAACACTTGCTGCTAGAACTTGAATCTCAACGTGATTCAACTCCGTTTAGGAAGTTTAATTGAACCCTAGTGTGCCATGCAAGAAAAACACTCTGTTTTAGAGAAAACAGCATTCTTTCACTCTACTGTGTTTCCTATAGGGCACGTACAGTGAGCTAGCTCAGAACAAAAGAACTGTGCTTCCTACACAAACGGGCCATATCTAGTTCAACTCAGTATTGGAAACTGAGTAAAACAGGAGCTTCTCTTCAGTCCAATACACTGTACTGGCTGGGAACAGACGCGAATGCTATTTGCACTGTATATGGCCAGAAAAGCACAAGTGTGCTGTTCTTAGCCTGAATGAACACTTGCTGCTAGAACTTGAATCTCAACGTGATTCAACTCCGTTTAGGAAGTTTAATTGAACCCTGGTGTGCCATGCAAGAAAAACACTCTGTTTTAGAGAAAACAGCATTCTTTCACTCTACTGTGTTTCCTATAGGGCACGTACAGTGAGCTAGCTCAGAACAAAAGAACTGTGCTTCCTACACAAACGGGCCATATCTAGTTCAACTCAGTATTGGAAACTGAGTAAAACAGGAGCTTCTCTTCAGTCCAATACACTGTACTGGCTGGGAACAGACGCGAATGCTATTTGCACTGTATATGGCCAGAAAAGCACAAGTGTGCTGTTCTTAGCCTGAATGAACACTTGCTGCTAGAACTTGAATCTCAACGTGATTCAACTCCGTTTAGGAAGTTTAATTGAACCCTAGTGTGCCATGCAAGAAAAACACTCTGTTTTAGAGAAAACAGCATTCTTTCACTCTACTGTGTTTCCTATAGGGCACGTACAGTGAGCTAGCTCAGAACAAAAGAACTGTGCTTCCTACACAAACGGGGCATATCTAGTTCAACTCAGTATTGGAAACTGAGTAAAACAGGAGCTTCTCTTCAGTCCAATACACTGTACTGGCTGGGAACAGACGCGAATGCTATTTGCACTGTATATGGCCAGAAAAGCACAAGTGTGCTGTTCTTAGCCTGAATGAACACTTGCTGCTAGAACTTGAATCTCAACGTGATTCAACTCCGTTTAGGAAGTTTAATTGAACCCTGGTGTGCCATGCAAGAAAAACACTCTGTTTTAGAGAAAACAGCATTCTTTCACTCTACTGTGTTTCCTATAGGGCACGTACAGTGAGCTAGCTCAGAACAAAAGAACTGTGCTTCCTACACAAACGGGGCATATCTAGTTCAACTCAGTATTGGAAACTGAGTAAAACAGGAGCTTCTCTTCAGTCCAATACACTGTACTGGCTGGGAACAGACGCGAATGCTATTTGCACTGTATATGGCCAGAAAAGCACAAGTGTGCTGTTCTTAGCCTGAATGAACACTTGCTGCTAGAACTTGAATCTCAACGTGATTCAACTCCGTTTAGGAAGTTTAATTGAACCCTAGTGTGCCATGCAAGAAAAACACTCTGTTTTAGAGAAAACAGCATTCTTTCACTCTACTGTGTTTCCTATAGGGCACGTACAGTGAGCTAGCTCAGAACAAAAGAACTGTGCTTCCTACACAAACGGGGCATATCTAGTTCAACTCAGTATTGGAAACTGAGTAAAACAGGAGCTTCTCTTCAGTCCAATACACTGTACTGGCTGGGAACAGACGCGAATGCTATTTGCACTGTATATGGCCAGAAAAGCACAAGTGTGCTGTTCTTAGCCTGAATGAACACTTGCTGCTAGAACTTGAATCTCAACGTGATTCAACTCCGTTTAGGAAGTTTAATTGAACCCTGGTGTGCCATGCAAGAAAAACACTCTGTTTTAGAGAAAACAGCATTCTTTCACTCTACTGTGTTTCCTATAGGGCACGTACAGTGAGCTAGCTCAGAACAAAAGAACTGTGCTTCCTACACAAACGGGGCATATCTAGTTCAACTCAGTATTGGAAACTGAGTAAAACAGGAGCTTCTCTTCAGTCCAATACACTGTACTGGCTGGGAACAGATGCGAATGCTATTTGCACTGTATATGGCCAGAAAAGCACAAGTGTGCTGTTCTTAGCCTGAATGAACACTTGCTGCTAGAACTTGAATCTCAACGTGATTCAACTCCGTTTAGGAAGTTTAATTGAACCCTAGTGTGCCATGCAAGAAAAACACTCTGTTTTACAGAAAACAGCATTCTTTCACTCTACTGTGTTTCCTATAGGGCACGTACAGTGAGCTAGCTCAGAACAAAAGAACTGTGCTTCCTACACAAACGGGGCATATCTAGTTCAACTCAGTATTGGAAACTGAGTAAAACAGGAGCTTCTCTTCAGTCCAATACACTGTACTGGCTGGGAACAGACGCGAATTCTATTTGCACTGTATATGGCCAGAAAAGCACAAGTGTGCTGTTCTTAGCCTGAATGAACACTTGCTGCTAGAACTTGAATCTCAACGTGATTCAACTCCGTTTAGGAAGTTTAATTGAACCCTAGTGTGCCATGCAAGAAAAACACTCTGTTTTAGAGAAAACAGCATTCTTTCACTCTACTGTGTTTCCTATAGGGCACGTACAGTGAGCTAGCTCAGAACAAAAGAACTGTGCTTCCTACACAAACGGGGCATATCTAGTTCAACTCAGTATTGGAAACTGAGTAAAACAGGAGCTTCTCTTCAGTCCAATACACTGTACTGGCTGGGAACAGACGCGAATGCTATTTGCACTGTATATGGCCAGAAAAGCACAAGTGTGCTGTTCTTAGCCTGAATGAACACTTGCTGCTAGAACTTGAATCTCAACGTGATTCAACTCCGTTTAGGAAGTTTAATTGAACCCTAGTGTGCCATGCAAGAAAAACACTCTGTTTTAGAGAAAACAGCATTCTTTCACTCTACTGTGTTTCCTATAGGGCACGTACAGTGAGCTAGCTCAGAACAAAAGAACTGTGCTTCCTACACAAACGGGGCATATCTAGTTCAACTCAGTATTGGAAACTGAGTAAAACAGGAGCTTCTCTTCAGTCCAATACACTGTACTGGCTGGGAACAGACGCGAATGCTATTTGCACTGTATATGGCCAGAAAAGCACAAGTGTGCTGTTCTTAGCCTGAATGAACACTTGCTGCTAGAACTTGAATCTCAACGTGATTCAACTCCGTTTAGGAAGTTTAATTGAACCCTGGTGTGCCATGCAAGAAAAACACTCTGTTTTAGAGAAAACAGCATTCTTTCACTCTACTGTGTTTCCTATAGGGCACGTACAGTGAGCTAGCTCAGAACAAAAGAACTGTGCTTCCTACACAAACGGGGCATATCTAGTTCAACTCAGTATTGGAAACTGAGTAAAACAGGAGCTTCTCTTCAGTCCAATACACTGTACTGGCTGGGAACAGACGCGAATGCTATTTGCACTGTATATGGCCAGAAAAGCACAAGTGTGCTGTTCTTAGCCTGAATGAACACTTGCTGCTAGAACTTGAATCTCAACGTGATTCAACTCCGTTTAGGAAGTTTAATTGAACCCTAGTGTGCCATGCAAGAAAAACACTCTGTTTTAGAGAAAACAGCATTCTTTCACTCTACTGTGTTTCCTATAGGGCACGTACAGTGAGCTAGCTCAGAACAAAAGAACTGTGCTTCCTACACAAACGGGGCATATCTAGTTCAACTCAGTATTGGAAACTGAGTAAAACAGGAGCTTCTCTTCAGTCCAATACACTGTACTGGCTGGGAACAGACGCGAATGCTATTTGCACTGTATATGGCCAGAAAAGCACAAGTGTGCTGTTCTTAGCCTGAATGAACACTTGCTGCTAGAACTTGAATCTCAACGTGATTCAACTCCGTTTAGGAAGTTTAATTGAACCCTGGTGTGCCATGCAAGAAAAACACTCTGTTTTAGAGAAAACAGCATTCTTTCACTCTACTGTGTTTCCTATAGGGCACGTACAGTGAGCTAGCTCAGAACAAAAGAACTGTGCTTCCTACACAAACGGGGCATATCTAGTTCAACTCAGTATTGGAAACTGAGTAAAACAGGAGCTTCTCTTCAGTCCAATACACTGTACTGGCTGGGAACAGACGCGAATGCTATTTGCACTGTATATGGCCAGAAAAGCACAAGAGTGCTGTTCTTAGCCTGAATGAACACTTGCTGCTAGAACTTGAATCTCAACGTGATTCAACTCCGTTTAGGAAGTTTAATTGAACCCTAGTGTGCCATGCAAGAAAAACACTCTGTTTTAGAGAAAACAGCATTCTTTCACTCTACTGTGTTTCCTATAGGGCACGTACAGTGAGCTAGCTCAGAACAAAAGAACTGTGCTTCCTACACAAACGGGGCATATCTAGTTCAACTCAGTATTGGAAACTGAGTAAAACAGGAGCTTCTCTTCAGTCCAATACACTGTACTGGCTGGGAACAGACGCGAATGCTATTTGCACTGTATATGGCCAGAAAAGCACAAGTGTGCTGTTCTTAGCCTGAATGAACACTTGCTGCTAGAACTTGAATCTCAACGTGATTCAACTCCGTTTAGGAAGTTTAATTGAACCCTGGTGTGCCATGCAAGAAAAACACTCTGTTTTAGAGAAAACAGCATTCTTTCACTCTACTGTGTTTCCTATAGGGCACGTACAGTGAGCTAGCTCAGAACAAAAGATCTGTGCTTCCTACACAAACGGGGCATATCTAGTTCAACTCAGTATTGGAAACTGAGTAAAACAGGAGCTTCTCTTCAGTCCAATACACTGTACTGGCTGGGAACAGACGCGAATGCTATTTGCACTGTATATGGCCAGAAAAGCACAAGTGTGCTGTTCTTAGCCTGAATGAACACTTGCTGCTAGAACTTGAATCTCAACGTGATTCAACTCCGTTTAGGAAGTTTAATTGAACCCTAGTGTGCCATGCAAGAAAAACACTCTGTTTTAGAGAAAACAGCATTCTTTCACTCTACTGTGTTTCCTATAGGGCACGTACAGTGAGCTAGCTCAGAACAAAAGAACTGTGCTTCCTACACAAACGGGGCATATCTAGTTCAACTCAGTATTGGAAACTGAGTAAAAGAGGAGCTTCTCTTCAGTCCAATACACTGTACTGGCTGGGAACAGACGCGAATGCTATTTGCACTGTATATGGCCAGAAAAGCACAAGTGTGCTGTTCTTAGCCTGAATGAACACTTGCTGCTAGAACTTGAATCTCAACGTGATTCAACTCCGTTTAGGAAGTTAATTGAACCCTAGTGTGCCATGCAAGAAAAACACTCTGTTTTAGAGAAAACAGCATTCTTTCACTCTACTGTGTTTCCTATAGGGCACGTACAGTGAGCTAGCTCAGAACAAAAGAACTGTGCTTCCTACACAAACGGGCCATATCTAGTTCAACTCAGTATTGGAAACTGAGTAAAACAGGAGCTTCTCTTCAGTCCAATACACTGTACTGGCTGGGAACAGACGCGAATTCTATTTGCACTGTATATGGCCAGAAAAGCACAAGTGTGCTGTTCTTAGCCTGAATGAACACTTGCTGCTAGAACTTGAATCTCAACGTGATTCAACTCCGTTTAGGAAGTTTAATTGAACCCTGGTGTGCCATGCAAGAAAAACACTCTGTTTTAGAGAAAACAGCATTCTTTCACTCTACTGTGTTTCCTATAGGGCACGTACAGTGAGCTAGCTCAGAACAAAAGAACTGTGCTTCCTACACAAACGGGGCATATCTAGTTCAACTCAGTATTGGAAACTGAGTAAAACAGGAGCTTCTCTTCAGTCCAATACACTGTACTGGCTGGGAACAGACGCGAATGCTATTTGCACTGTATATGGCCAGAAAAGCACAAGTGTGCTGTTCTTAGCCTGAATGAACACTTGCTGCTAGAACTTGAATCTCAACGTGATTCAACTCCGTTTAGGAAGTTTAATTGAACCCTAGTGTGCCATGCAAGAAAAACACTCTGTTTTAGAGAAAACAGCATTCTTTCACTCTACTGTGTTTCCTATAGGGCACGTACAGTGAGCTAGCTCAGAACAAAAGAACTGTGCTTCCTACACAAACGGGGCATATCTAGTTCAACTCAGTATTGGAAAACTGAGTAAAACAGGAGCTTCTCTTCAGTCCAATACACTGTACTGGCTGGGAACAGACGCGAATGCTATTTGCACTGTATATGGCCAGAAAAGCACAAGTGTGCTGTTCTTAGCCTGAATGAACACTTGCTGCTAGAACTTGAATCTCAACGTGATTCAACTCCGTTTAGGAAGTTTAATTGAACCCTAGTGTGCCATGCAAGAAAAACACTCTGTTTTAGAGAAAACAGCATTCTTTCACTCTACTGTGTTTCCTATAGGGCACGTACAGTGAGCTAGCTCAGAACAAAAGAACTGTGCTTCCTACACAAACGGGCCATATCTAGTTCAACTCAGTATTGGAAACTGAGTAAAACAGGAGCTTCTCTTCAGTCCAATACACTGTACTGGCTGGGAACAGACGCGAATGCTATTTGCACTGTATATGGCCAGAAAAGCACAAGTGTGCTGTTCTTAGCCTGAATGAACACTTGCTGCTAGAACTTGAATCTCAACGTGATTCAACTCCGTTTAGGAAGTTTAATTGAACCCTGGTGTGCCATGCAAGAAAAACACTCTGTTTTAGAGAAAACAGCATTCTTTCACTCTACTGTGTTTCCTATAGGGCACGTACAGTGAGCTAGCTCAGAACAAAAGAACTGTGCTTCCTACACAAACGGGCCATATCTAGTTCAACTCAGTATTGGAAACTGAGTAAAACAGGAGCTTCTCTTCAGTCCAATACACTGTACTGGCTGGGAACAGACGCGAATGCTATTTGCACTGTATATGGCCAGAAAAGCACAAGTGTGCTGTTCTTAGCCTGAATGAACACTTGCTGCTAGAACTTGAATCTCAACGTGATTCAACTCCGTTTAGGAAGTTTAATTGAACCCTAGTGTGCCATGCAAGAAAAACACTCTGTTTTAGAGAAAACAGCATTCTTTCACTCTACTGTGTTTCCTATAGGGCACGTACAGTGAGCTAGCTCAGAACAAAAGAACTGTGCTTCCTACACAAACGGGGCATATCTAGTTCAACTCAGTATTGGAAACTGAGTAAAACAGGAGCTTCTCTTCAGTCCAATACACTGTACTGGCTGGGAACAGACGCGAATGCTATTTGCACTGTATATGGCCAGAAAAGCACAAGTGTGCTGTTCTTAGCCTGAATGAACACTTGCTGCTAGAACTTGAATCTCAACGTGATTCAACTCCGTTTAGGAAGTTTAATTGAACCCTGGTGTGCCATGCAAGAAAAACACTCTGTTTTAGAGAAAACAGCATTCTTTCACTCTACTGTGTTTCCTATAGGGCACGTACAGTGAGCTAGCTCAGAACAAAAGATCTGTGCTTCCTACACAAACGGAGCATATCTAGTTCAACTCAGTATTGGAAACTGAGTAAAACAGGAGCTTCTCTTCAGTCCAATACACTGTACTGGCTGGGAACAGACGCGAATGCTATTTGCACTGTATATGGCCAGAAAAGCACAAGTGTGCTGTTCTTAGCCTGAATGAACACTTGCTGCTAGAACTTGAATCTCAACGTGATTCAACTCCGTTTAGGAAGTTTAATTGAACCCTAGTGTGCCATGCAAGAAAAACACTCTGTTTTAGAGAAAACAGCATTATTTCACTCTACTGTGTTTCCTATAGGGCACGTACAGTGAGCTAGCTCAGAACAAAAGAACTGTGCTTCCTACACAAACGGGCCATATCTAGTTCAACTCAGTATTGGAAACTGAGTAAAACAGGAGCTTCTCTTCAGTCCAATACACTGTACTGGCTGGGAACAGACGCGAATTCTATTTGCACTGTATATGGCCAGAAAAGCACAAGTGTGCTGTTCTTAGCCTGAATGAACACTTGCTGCTAGAACTTGAATCTCAACGTGATTCAACTCCGTTTAGGAAGTTTAATTGAACCCTAGTGTGCCATGCAAGAAAAACACTCTGTTTTAGAGAAAACAGCATTCTTTCACTCTACTGTGTTTCCTATAGGGCACGTACAGTGAGCTAGCTCAGAACAAAAGAACTGTGCTTCCTACACAAACGGGGCATATCTAGTTCAACTCAGTATTGGAAACTGAGTAAAACAGGAGCTTCTCTTCAGTCCAATACACTGTACTGGCTGGGAACAGACGCGAATGCTATTTGCACTGTATATGGCCAGAAAAGCACAAGTGTGCTGTTCTTAGCCTGAATGAACACTTGCTGCTAGAACTTGAATCTCAACGTGATTCAACTCCGTTTAGGAAGTTTAATTGAACCCTAGTGTGCCATGCAAGAAAAACACTCTGTTTTAGAGAAAACAGCATTCTTTCACTCTACTGTGTTTCCTATAGGGCACGTACAGTGAGCTAGCTCAGAACAAAAGAACTGTGCTTCCTACACAAACGGGCCATATCTAGTTCAACTCAGTATTGGAAACTGAGTAAAACAGGAGCTTCTCTTCAGTCCAATACACTGTACTGGCTGGGAACAGACGCGAATTCTATTTGCACTGTATATGGCCAGAAAAGCACAAGTGTGCTCTTCTTAGCCTGAATGAACACTTGCTGCTAGAACTTGAATCTCAACGTGATTCAACTCCGTTTAGGAAGTTTAATTGAACCCTGGTGTGCCATGCAAGAAAAACACTCTGTTTTAGAGAAAACAGCATTCTTTCACTCTACTGTGTTTCCTATAGGGCACGTACAGTGAGCTAGCTCAGAACAAAAGAACTGTGCTTCCTACACAAACGGGGCATATCTAGTTCAACTCAGTATTGGAAACTGAGTAAAACAGGAGCTTCTCTTCAGTCCAATACACTGTACTGGCTGGGAACAGATGCGAATGCTATTTGCACTGTATATGGCCAGAAAAGCACAAGTGTGCTGTTCTTAGCCTGAATGAACACTTGCTGCTAGAACTTGAATCTCAACGTGATTCAACTCCGTTTAGGAAGTTTAATTGAACCCTAGTGTGCCATGCAAGAAAAACACTCTGTTTTACAGAAAACAGCATTCTTTCACTCTACTGTGTTTCCTATAGGGCACGTACAGTGAGCTAGCTCAGAACAAAAGAACTGTGCTTCCTACACAAACGGGGCATATCTAGTTCAACTCAGTATTGGAAACTGAGTAAAACAGGAGCTTCTCTTCAGTCCAATACACTGTACTGGCTGGGAACAGACGCGAATTCTATTTGCACTGTATATGGCCAGAAAAGCACAAGTGTGCTGTTCTTAGCCTGAATGAACACTTGCTGCTAGAACTTGAATCTCAACGTGATTCAACTCCGTTTAGGAAGTTTAATTGAACCCTAGTGTGCCATGCAAGAAAAACACTCTGTTTTAGAGAAAACAGCATTCTTTCACTCTACTGTGTTTCCTATAGGGCACGTACAGTGAGCTAGCTCAGAACAAAAGAACTGTGCTTCCTACACAAACGGGGCATATCTAGTTCAACTCAGTATTGGAAACTGAGTAAAACAGGAGCTTCTCTTCAGTCCAATACACTGTACTGGCTGGGAACAGACGCGAATGCTATTTGCACTGTATATGGCCAGAAAAGCACAAGTGTGCTGTTCTTAGCCTGAATGAACACTTGCTGCTAGAACTTGAATCTCAACGTGATTCAACTCCGTTTAGGAAGTTTAATTGAACCCTAGTGTGCCATGCAAGAAAAACACTCTGTTTTAGAGAAAACAGCATTCTTTCACTCTACTGTGTTTCCTATAGGGCACGTACAGTGAGCTAGCTCAGAACAAAAGAACTGTGCTTCCTACACAAACGGGGCATATCTAGTTCAACTCAGTATTGGAAACTGAGTAAAACAGGAGCTTCTCTTCAGTCCAATACACTGTACTGGCTGGGAACAGACGCGAATGCTATTTGCACTGTATATGGCCAGAAAAGCACAAGTGTGCTGTTCTTAGCCTGAATGAACACTTGCTGCTAGAACTTGAATCTCAACGTGATTCAACTCCGTTTAGGAAGTTTAATTGAACCCTGGTGTGCCATGCAAGAAAAACACTCTGTTTTAGAGAAAACAGCATTCTTTCACTCTACTGTGTTTCCTATAGGGCACGTACAGTGAGCTAGCTCAGAACAAAAGAACTGTGCTTCCTACACAAACGGGGCATATCTAGTTCAACTCAGTATTGGAAACTGAGTAAAACAGGAGCTTCTCTTCAGTCCAATACACTGTACTGGCTGGGAACAGACGCGAATGCTATTTGCACTGTATATGGCCAGAAAAGCACAAGTGTGCTGTTCTTAGCCTGAATGAACACTTGCTGCTAGAACTTGAATCTCAACGTGATTCAACTCCGTTTAGGAAGTTTAATTGAACCCTAGTGTGCCATGCAAGAAAAACACTCTGTTTTAGAGAAAACAGCATTCTTTCACTCTACTGTGTTTCCTATAGGGCACGTACAGTGAGCTAGCTCAGAACAAAAGAACTGTGCTTCCTACACAAACGGGGCATATCTAGTTCAACTCAGTATTGGAAACTGAGTAAAACAGGAGCTTCTCTTCAGTCCAATACACTGTACTGGCTGGGAACAGACGCGAATGCTATTTGCACTGTATATGGCCAGAAAAGCACAAGTGTGCTGTTCTTAGCCTGAATGAACACTTGCTGCTAGAACTTGAATCTCAACGTGATTCAACTCCGTTTAGGAAGTTTAATTGAACCCTGGTGTGCCATGCAAGAAAAACACTCTGTTTTAGAGAAAACAGCATTCTTTCACTCTACTGTGTTTCCTATAGGGCACGTACAGTGAGCTAGCTCAGAACAAAAGAACTGTGCTTCCTACACAAACGGGGCATATCTAGTTCAACTCAGTATTGGAAACTGAGTAAAACAGGAGCTTCTCTTCAGTCCAATACACTGTACTGGCTGGGAACAGACGCGAATGCTATTTGCACTGTATATGGCCAGAAAAGCACAAGTGTGCTGTTCTTAGCCTGAATGAACACTTGCTGCTAGAACTTGAATCTCAACGTGATTCAACTCCGTTTAGGAAGTTTAATTGAACCCTAGTGTGCCATGCAAGAAAAACACTCTGTTTTAGAGAAAACAGCATTCTTTCACTCTACTGTGTTTCCTATAGGGCACGTACAGTGAGCTAGCTCAGAACAAAAGAACTGTGCTTCCTACACAAACGGGGCATATCTAGTTCAACTCAGTATTGGAAACTGAGTAAAACAGGAGCTTCTCTTCAGTCCAATACACTGTACTGGCTGGGAACAGACGCGAATGCTATTTGCACTGTATATGGCCAGAAAAGCACAAGTGTGCTGTTCTTAGCCTGAATGAACACTTGCTGCTAGAACTTGAATCTCAACGTGATTCAACTCCGTTTAGGAAGTTTAATTGAACCCTGGTGTGCCATGCAAGAAAAACACTCTGTTTTAGAGAAAACAGCATTCTTTCACTCTACTGTGTTTCCTATAGGGCACGTACAGTGAGCTAGCTCAGAACAAAAGATCTGTGCTTCCTACACAAACGGGGCATATCTAGTTCAACTCAGTATTGGAAACTGAGTAAAACAGGAGCTTCTCTTCAGTCCAATACACTGTACTGGCTGGGAACAGACGCGAATGCTATTTGCACTGTATATGGCCAGAAAAGCACAAGTGTGCTGTTCTTAGCCTGAATGAACACTTGCTGCTAGAACTTGAATCTCAACGTGATTCAACTCCGTTTAGGAAGTTTAATTGAACCCTAGTGTGCCATGCAAGAAAAACACTCTGTTTTAGAGAAAACAGCATTCTTTCACTCTACTGTGTTTCCTATAGGGCACGTACAGTGAGCTAGCTCAGAACAAAAGAACTGTGCTTCCTACACAAACGGGGCATATCTAGTTCAACTCAGTATTGGAAACTGAGTAAAACAGGAGCTTCTCTTCAGTCCAATACACTGTACTGGCTGGGAACAGACGCGAATGCTATTTGCACTGTATATGGCCAGAAAAGCACAAGTGTGCTGTTCTTAGCCTGAATGAACACTTGCTGCTAGAACTTGAATCTCAACGTGATTCAACTCCGTTTAGGAAGTTTAATTGAACCCTAGTGTGCCATGCAAGAAAAACACTCTGTTTTAGAGAAAACAGCATTCTTTCACTCTACTGTGTTTCCTATAGGGCACGTACAGTGAGCTAGCTCAGAACAAAAGAACTGTGCTTCCTACACAAACGGGCCATATCTAGTTCAACTCAGTATTGGAAACTGAGTAAAACAGGAGCTTCTCTTCAGTCCAATACACTGTACTGGCTGGGAACAGACGCGAATTCTATTTGCACTGTATATGGCCAGAAAAGCACAAGTGTGCTGTTCTTAGCCTGAATGAACACTTGCTGCTAGAACTTGAATCTCAACGTGATTCAACTCCGTTTAGGAAGTTTAATTGAACCCTGGTGTGCCATGCAAGAAAAACACTCTGTTTTAGAGAAAACAGCATTCTTTCACTCTACTGTGTTTCCTATAGGGCACGTACAGTGAGCTAGCTCAGAACAAAAGAACTGTGCTTCCTACACAAACGGGGCATATCTAGTTCAACTCAGTATTGGAAACTGAGTAAAACAGGAGCTTCTCTTCAGTCCAATACACTGTACTGGCTGGGAACAGATGCGAATGCTATTTGCACTGTATATGGCCAGAAAAGCACAAGTGTGCTGTTCTTAGCCTGAATGAACACTTGCTGCTAGAACTTGAATCTCAACGTGATTCAACTCCGTTTAGGAAGTTTAATTGAACCCTAGTGTGCCATGCAAGAAAAACACTCTGTTTTAGAGAAAACAGCATTCTTTCACTCTACTGTGTTTCCTATAGGGCACGTACAGTGAGCTAGCTCAGAACAAAAGAACTGTGCTTCCTACACAAACGGGGCATATCTAGTTCAACTCAGTATTGGAAACTGAGTAAAACAGGAGCTTCTCTTCAGTCCAATACACTGTACTGGCTGGGAACAGACGCGAATTCTATTTGCACTGTATATGGCCAGAAAAGCACAAGTGTGCTGTTCTTAGCCTGAATGAACACTTGCTGCTAGAACTTGAATCTCAACGTGATTCAACTCCGTTTAGGAAGTTTAATTGAACCCTAGTGTGCCATGCAAGAAAAACACTCTGTTTTAGAGAAAACAGCATTCTTTCACTCTACTGTGTTTCCTATAGGGCACGTACAGTGAGCTAGCTCAGAACAAAAGAACTGTGCTTCCTACACAAACGGGGCATATCTAGTTCAACTCAGTATTGGAAACTGAGTAAAACAGGAGCTTCTCTTCAGTCCAATACACTGTACTGGCTGGGAACAGACGCGAATGCTATTTGCACTGTATATGGCCAGAAAAGCACAAGTGTGCTGTTCTTAGCCTGAATGAACACTTGCTGCTAGAACTTGAATCTCAACGTGATTCAACTCCGTTTAGGAAGTTTAATTGAACCCTAGTGTGCCATGCAAGAAAAACACTCTGTTTTAGAGAAAACAGCATTCTTTCACTCTACTGTGTTTCCTATAGGGCACGTACAGTGAGCTAGCTCAGAACAAAAGAACTGTGCTTCCTACACAAACGGGGCATATCTAGTTCAACTCAGTATTGGAAACTGAGTAAAACAGGAGCTTCTCTTCAGTCCAATACACTGTACTGGCTGGGAACAGACGCGAATGCTATTTGCACTGTATATGGCCAGAAAAGCACAAGTGTGCTGTTCTTAGCCTGAATGAACACTTGCTGCTAGAACTTGAATCTCAACGTGATTCAACTCCGTTTAGGAAGTTTAATTGAACCCTAGTGTGCCATGCAAGAAAAACACTCTGTTTTAGAGAAAACAGCATTCTTTCACTCTACTGTGTTTCCTATAGGGCACGTACAGTGAGCTAGCTCAGAACAAAAGAACTGTGCTTCCTACACAAACGGGCCATATCTAGTTCAACTCAGTATTGGAAACTGAGTAAAACAGGAGCTTCTCTTCAGTCCAATACACTGTACTGGCTGGGAACAGACGCGAATGCTATTTGCACTGTATATGGCCAGAAAAGCACAAGTGTGCTGTTCTTAGCCTGAATGAACACTTGCTGCTAGAACTTGAATCTCAACGTGATTCAACTCCGTTTAGGAAGTTTAATTGAACCCTGGTGTGCCATGCAAGAAAAACACTCTGTTTTAGAGAAAACAGCATTCTTTCACTCTACTGTGTTTCCTATAGGGCACGTACAGTGAGCTAGCTCAGAACAAAAGAACTGTGCTTCCTACACAAACGGGCCATATCTAGTTCAACTCAGTATTGGAAACTGAGTAAAACAGGAGCTTCTCTTCAGTCCAATACACTGTACTGGCTGGGAACAGACGCGAATGCTATTTGCACTGTATATGGCCAGAAAAGCACAAGTGTGCTGTTCTTAGCCTGAATGAACACTTGCTGCTAGAACTTGAATCTCAACGTGATTCAACTCCGTTTAGGAAGTTTAATTGAACCCTAGTGTGCCATGCAAGAAAAACACTCTGTTTTAGAGAAAACAGCATTCTTTCACTCTACTGTGTTTCCTATAGGGCACGTACAGTGAGCTAGCTCAGAACAAAAGAACTGTGCTTCCTACACAAACGGGGCATATCTAGTTCAACTCAGTATTGGAAACTGAGTAAAACAGGAGCTTCTCTTCAGTCCAATACACTGTACTGGCTGGGAACAGACGCGAATGCTATTTGCACTGTATATGGCCAGAAAAGCACAAGTGTGCTGTTCTTAGCCTGAATGAACACTTGCTGCTAGAACTTGAATCTCAACGTGATTCAACTCCGTTTAGGAAGTTTAATTGAACCCTGGTGTGCCATGCAAGAAAAACACTCTGTTTTAGAGAAAACAGCATTCTTTCACTCTACTGTGTTTCCTATAGGGCACGTACAGTGAGCTAGCTCAGAACAAAAGATCTGTGCTTCCTACACAAACGGAGCATATCTAGTTCAACTCAGTATTGGAAACTGAGTAAAACAGGAGCTTCTCTTCAGTCCAATACACTGTACTGGCTGGGAACAGACGCGAATGCTATTTGCACTGTATATGGCCAGAAAAGCACAAGTGTGCTGTTCTTAGCCTGAATGAACACTTGCTGCTAGAACTTGAATCTCAACGTGATTCAACTCCGTTTAGGAAGTTTAATTGAACCCTAGTGTGCCATGCAAGAAAAACACTCTGTTTTAGAGAAAACAGCATTATTTCACTCTACTGTGTTTCCTATAGGGCACGTACAGTGAGCTAGCTCAGAACAAAAGAACTGTGCTTCCTACACAAACGGGCCATATCTAGTTCAACTCAGTATTGGAAACTGAGTAAAACAGGAGCTTCTCTTCAGTCCAATACACTGTACTGGCTGGGAACAGACGCGAATTCTATTTGCACTGTATATGGCCAGAAAAGCACAAGTGTGCTGTTCTTAGCCTGAATGAACACTTGCTGCTAGAACTTGAATCTCAACGTGATTCAACTCCGTTTAGGAAGTTTAATTGAACCCTAGTGTGCCATGCAAGAAAAACACTCTGTTTTAGAGAAAACAGCATTCTTTCACTCTACTGTGTTTCCTATAGGGCACGTACAGTGAGCTAGCTCAGAACAAAAGAACTGTGCTTCCTACACAAACGGGGCATATCTAGTTCAACTCAGTATTGGAAACTGAGTAAAACAGGAGCTTCTCTTCAGTCCAATACACTGTACTGGCTGGGAACAGACGCGAATGCTATTTGCACTGTATATGGCCAGAAAAGCACAAGTGTGCTGTTCTTAGCCTGAATGAACACTTGCTGCTAGAACTTGAATCTCAACGTGATTCAACTCCGTTTAGGAAGTTTAATTGAACCCTAGTGTGCCATGCAAGAAAAACACTCTGTTTTAGAGAAAACAGCATTCTTTCACTCTACTGTGTTTCCTATAGGGCACGTACAGTGAGCTAGCTCAGAACAAAAGAACTGTGCTTCCTACACAAACGGGGCATATCTAGTTCAACTCAGTATTGGAAACTGAGTAAAACAGGAGCTTCTCTTCAGTCCAATACACTGTACTGGCTGGGAACAGACGCGAATGCTATTTGCACTGTATATGGCCAGAAAAGCACAAGTGTGCTGTTCTTAGCCTGAATGAACACTTGCTGCTAGAACTTGAATCTCAACGTGATTCAACTCCGTTTAGGAAGTTTAATTGAACCCTGGTGTGCCATGCAAGAAAAACACTCTGTTTTAGAGAAAACAGCATTCTTTCACTCTACTGTGTTTCCTATAGGGCACGTACAGTGAGCTAGCTCAGAACAAAAGATCTGTGCTTCCTACACAAACGGGGCATATCTAGTTCAACTCAGTATTGGAAACTGAGTAAAACAGGAGCTTCTCTTCAGTCCAATACACTGTACTGGCTGGGAACAGACGCGAATGCTATTTGCACTGTATATGGCCAGAAAAGCACAAGTGTGCTGTTCTTAGCCTGAATGAACACTTGCTGCTAGAACTTGAATCTCAACGTGATTCAACTCCGTTTAGGAAGTTTAATTGAACCCTAGTGTGCCATGCAAGAAAAACACTCTGTTTTAGAGAAAACAGCATTCTTTCACTCTACTGTGTTTCCTATAGGGCACGTACAGTGAGCTAGCTCAGAACAAAAGAACTGTGCTTCCTACACAAACGGGGCATATCTAGTTCAACTCAGTATTGGAAACTGAGTAAAACAGGAGCTTCTCTTCAGTCCAATACACTGTACTGGCTGGGAACAGACGCGAATGCTATTTGCACTGTATATGGCCAGAAAAGCACAAGTGTGCTGTTCTTAGCCTGAATGAACACTTGCTGCTAGAACTTGAATCTCAACGTGATTCAACTCCGTTTAGGAAGTTTAATTGAACCCTAGTGTGCCATGCAAGAAAAACACTCTGTTTTAGAGAAAACAGCATTCTTTCACTCTACTGTGTTTCCTATAGGGCACGTACAGTGAGCTAGCTCAGAACAAAAGAACTGTGCTTCCTACACAAACGGGCCATATCTAGTTCAACTCAGTATTGGAAACTGAGTAAAACAGGAGCTTCTCTTCAGTCCAATACACTGTACTGGCTGGGAACAGACGCGAATTCTATTTGCACTGTATATGGCCAGAAAAGCACAAGTGTGCTGTTCTTAGCCTGAATGAACACTTGCTGCTAGAACTTGAATCTCAACGTGATTCAACTCCGTTTAGGAAGTTTAATTGAACCCTGGTGTGCCATGCAAGAAAAACACTCTGTTTTAGAGAAAACAGCATTCTTTCACTCTACTGTGTTTCCTATAGGGCACGTACAGTGAGCTAGCTCAGAACAAAAGAACTGTGCTTCCTACACAAACGGGGCATATCTAGTTCAACTCAGTATTGGAAACTGAGTAAAACAGGAGCTTCTCTTCAGTCCAATACACTGTACTGGCTGGGAACAGATGCGAATGCTATTTGCACTGTATATGGCCAGAAAAGCACAAGTGTGCTGTTCTTAGCCTGAATGAACACTTGCTGCTAGAACTTGAATCTCAACGTGATTCAACTCCGTTTAGGAAGTTTAATTGAACCCTAGTGTGCCATGCAAGAAAAACACTCTGTTTTAGAGAAAACAGCATTCTTTCACTCTACTGTGTTTCCTATAGGGCACGTACAGTGAGCTAGCTCAGAACAAAAGAACTGTGCTTCCTACACAAACGGGGCATATCTAGTTCAACTCAGTATTGGAAACTGAGTAAAACAGGAGCTTCTCTTCAGTCCAATACACTGTACTGGCTGGGAACAGACGCGAATTCTATTTGCACTGTATATGGCCAGAAAAGCACAAGTGTGCTGTTCTTAGCCTGAATGAACACTTGCTGCTAGAACTTGAATCTCAACGTGATTCAACTCCGTTTAGGAAGTTTAATTGAACCCTAGTGTGCCATGCAAGAAAAACACTCTGTTTTAGAGAAAACAGCATTCTTTCACTCTACTGTGTTTCCTATAGGGCACGTACAGTGAGCTAGCTCAGAACAAAAGAACTGTGCTTCCTACACAAACGGGGCATATCTAGTTCAACTCAGTATTGGAAACTGAGTAAAACAGGAGCTTCTCTTCAGTCCAATACACTGTACTGGCTGGGAACAGACGCGAATGCTATTTGCACTGTATATGGCCAGAAAAGCACAAGTGTGCTGTTCTTAGCCTGAATGAACACTTGCTGCTAGAACTTGAATCTCAACGTGATTCAACTCCGTTTAGGAAGTTTAATTGAACCCTAGTGTGCCATGCAAGAAAAACACTCTGTTTTAGAGAAAACAGCATTCTTTCACTCTACTGTGTTTCCTATAGGGCACGTACAGTGAGCTAGCTCAGAACAAAAGAACTGTGCTTCCTACACAAACGGGGCATATCTAGTTCAACTCAGTATTGGAAACTGAGTAAAACAGGAGCTTCTCTTCAGTCCAATACACTGTACTGGCTGGGAACAGACGCGAATGCTATTTGCACTGTATATGGCCAGAAAAGCACAAGTGTGCTGTTCTTAGCCTGAATGAACACTTGCTGCTAGAACTTGAATCTCAACGTGATTCAACTCCGTTTAGGAAGTTTAATTGAACCCTAGTGTGCCATGCAAGAAAAACACTCTGTTTTAGAGAAAACAGCATTCTTTCACTCTACTGTGTTTCCTATAGGGCACGTACAGTGAGCTAGCTCAGAACAAAAGAACTGTGCTTCCTACACAAACGGGCCATATCTAGTTCAACTCAGTATTGGAAACTGAGTAAAACAGGAGCTTCTCTTCAGTCCAATACACTGTACTGGCTGGGAACAGACGCGAATGCTATTTGCACTGTATATGGCCAGAAAAGCACAAGTGTGCTGTTCTTAGCCTGAATGAACACTTGCTGCTAGAACTTGAATCTCAACGTGATTCAACTCCGTTTAGGAAGTTTAATTGAACCCTGGTGTGCCATGCAAGAAAAACACTCTGTTTTAGAGAAAACAGCATTCTTTCACTCTACTGTGTTTCCTATAGGGCACGTACAGTGAGCTAGCTCAGAACAAAAGAACTGTGCTTCCTACACAAACGGGCCATATCTAGTTCAACTCAGTATTGGAAACTGAGTAAAACAGGAGCTTCTCTTCAGTCCAATACACTGTACTGGCTGGGAACAGACGCGAATGCTATTTGCACTGTATATGGCCAGAAAAGCACAAGTGTGCTGTTCTTAGCCTGAATGAACACTTGCTGCTAGAACTTGAATCTCAACGTGATTCAACTCCGTTTAGGAAGTTTAATTGAACCCTAGTGTGCCATGCAAGAAAAACACTCTGTTTTAGAGAAAACAGCATTCTTTCACTCTACTGTGTTTCCTATAGGGCACGTACAGTGAGCTAGCTCAGAACAAAAGAACTGTGCTTCCTACACAAACGGGGCATATCTAGTTCAACTCAGTATTGGAAACTGAGTAAAACAGGAGCTTCTCTTCAGTCCAATACACTGTACTGGCTGGGAACAGACGCGAATGCTATTTGCACTGTATATGGCCAGAAAAGCACAAGTGTGCTGTTCTTAGCCTGAATGAACACTTGCTGCTAGAACTTGAATCTCAACGTGATTCAACTCCGTTTAGGAAGTTTAATTGAACCCTGGTGTGCCATGCAAGAAAAACACTCTGTTTTAGAGAAAACAGCATTCTTTCACTCTACTGTGTTTCCTATAGGGCACGTACAGTGAGCTAGCTCAGAACAAAAGATCTGTGCTTCCTACACAAACGGAGCATATCTAGTTCAACTCAGTATTGGAAACTGAGTAAAACAGGAGCTTCTCTTCAGTCCAATACACTGTACTGGCTGGGAACAGACGCGAATGCTATTTGCACTGTATATGGCCAGAAAAGCACAAGTGTGCTGTTCTTAGCCTGAATGAACACTTGCTGCTAGAACTTGAATCTCAACGTGATTCAACTCCGTTTAGGAAGTTTAATTGAACCCTAGTGTGCCATGCAAGAAAAACACTCTGTTTTAGAGAAAACAGCATTATTTCACTCTACTGTGTTTCCTATAGGGCACGTACAGTGAGCTAGCTCAGAACAAAAGAACTGTGCTTCCTACACAAACGGGCCATATCTAGTTCAACTCAGTATTGGAAACTGAGTAAAACAGGAGCTTCTCTTCAGTCCAATACACTGTACTGGCTGGGAACAGACGCGAATTCTATTTGCACTGTATATGGCCAGAAAAGCACAAGTGTGCTGTTCTTAGCCTGAATGAACACTTGCTGCTAGAACTTGAATCTCAACGTGATTCAACTCCGTTTAGGAAGTTTAATTGAACCCTAGTGTGCCATGCAAGAAAAACACTCTGTTTTAGAGAAAACAGCATTCTTTCACTCTACTGTGTTTCCTATAGGGCACGTACAGTGAGCTAGCTCAGAACAAAAGAACTGTGCTTCCTACACAAACGGGGCATATCTAGTTCAACTCAGTATTGGAAACTGAGTAAAACAGGAGCTTCTCTTCAGTCCAATACACTGTACTGGCTGGGAACAGACGCGAATGCTATTTGCACTGTATATGGCCAGAAAAGCACAAGTGTGCTGTTCTTAGCCTGAATGAACACTTGCTGCTAGAACTTGAATCTCAACGTGATTCAACTCCGTTTAGGAAGTTTAATTGAACCCTAGTGTGCCATGCAAGAAAAACACTCTGTTTTAGAGAAAACAGCATTCTTTCACTCTACTGTGTTTCCTATAGGGCACGTACAGTGAGCTAGCTCAGAACAAAAGAACTGTGCTTCCTACACAAACGGGCCATATCTAGTTCAACTCAGTATTGGAAACTGAGTAAAACAGGAGCTTCTCTTCAGTCCAATACACTGTACTGGCTGGGAACAGACGCGAATTCTATTTGCACTGTATATGGCCAGAAAAGCACAAGTGTGCTCTTCTTAGCCTGAATGAACACTTGCTGCTAGAACTTGAATCTCAACGTGATTCAACTCCGTTTAGGAAGTTTAATTGAACCCTGGTGTGCCATGCAAGAAAAACACTCTGTTTTAGAGAAAACAGCATTCTTTCACTCTACTGTGTTTCCTATAGGGCACGTACAGTGAGCTAGCTCAGAACAAAAGAACTGTGCTTCCTACACAAACGGGGCATATCTAGTTCAACTCAGTATTGGAAACTGAGTAAAACAGGAGCTTCTCTTCAGTCCAATACACTGTACTGGCTGGGAACAGATGCGAATGCTATTTGCACTGTATATGGCCAGAAAAGCACAAGTGTGCTGTTCTTAGCCTGAATGAACACTTGCTGCTAGAACTTGAATCTCAACGTGATTCAACTCCGTTTAGGAAGTTTAATTGAACCCTAGTGTGCCATGCAAGAAAAACACTCTGTTTTACAGAAAACAGCATTCTTTCACTCTACTGTGTTTCCTATAGGGCACGTACAGTGAGCTAGCTCAGAACAAAAGAACTGTGCTTCCTACACAAACGGGGCATATCTAGTTCAACTCAGTATTGGAAACTGAGTAAAACAGGAGCTTCTCTTCAGTCCAATACACTGTACTGGCTGGGAACAGACGCGAATTCTATTTGCACTGTATATGGCCAGAAAAGCACAAGTGTGCTGTTCTTAGCCTGAATGAACACTTGCTGCTAGAACTTGAATCTCAACGTGATTCAACTCCGTTTAGGAAGTTTAATTGAACCCTAGTGTGCCATGCAAGAAAAACACTCTGTTTTAGAGAAAACAGCATTCTTTCACTCTACTGTGTTTCCTATAGGGCACGTACAGTGAGCTAGCTCAGAACAAAAGAACTGTGCTTCCTACACAAACGGGGCATATCTAGTTCAACTCAGTATTGGAAACTGAGTAAAACAGGAGCTTCTCTTCAGTCCAATACACTGTACTGGCTGGGAACAGACGCGAATGCTATTTGCACTGTATATGGCCAGAAAAGCACAAGTGTGCTGTTCTTAGCCTGAATGAACACTTGCTGCTAGAACTTGAATCTCAACGTGATTCAACTCCGTTTAGGAAGTTTAATTGAACCCTAGTGTGCCATGCAAGAAAAACACTCTGTTTTAGAGAAAACAGCATTCTTTCACTCTACTGTGTTTCCTATAGGGCACGTACAGTGAGCTAGCTCAGAACAAAAGAACTGTGCTTCCTACACAAACGGGGCATATCTAGTTCAACTCAGTATTGGAAACTGAGTAAAACAGGAGCTTCTCTTCAGTCCAATACACTGTACTGGCTGGGAACAGACGCGAATGCTATTTGCACTGTATATGGCCAGAAAAGCACAAGTGTGCTGTTCTTAGCCTGAATGAACACTTGCTGCTAGAACTTGAATCTCAACGTGATTCAACTCCGTTTAGGAAGTTTAATTGAACCCTGGTGTGCCATGCAAGAAAAACACTCTGTTTTAGAGAAAACAGCATTCTTTCACTCTACTGTGTTTCCTATAGGGCACGTACAGTGAGCTAGCTCAGAACAAAAGAACTGTGCTTCCTACACAAACGGGCCATATCTAGTTCAACTCAGTATTGGAAACTGAGTAAAACAGGAGCTTCTCTTCAGTCCAATACACTGTACTGGCTGGGAACAGACGCGAATGCTATTTGCACTGTATATGGCCAGAAAAGCACAAGTGTGCTGTTCTTAGCCTGAATGAACACTTGCTGCTAGAACTTGAATCTCAACGTGATTCAACTCCGTTTAGGAAGTTTAATTGAACCCTAGTGTGCCATGCAAGAAAAACACTCTGTTTTAGAGAAAACAGCATTCTTTCACTCTACTGTGTTTCCTATAGGGCACGTACAGTGAGCTAGCTCAGAACAAAAGAACTGTGCTTCCTACACAAACGGGCCATATCTAGTTCAACTCAGTATTGGAAACTGAGTAAAACAGGAGCTTCTCTTCAGTCCAATACACTGTACTGGCTGGGAACAGACGCGAATGCTATTTGCACTGTATATGGCCAGAAAAGCACAAGTGTGCTGTTCTTAGCCTGAATGAACACTTGCTGCTAGAACTTGAATCTCAACGTGATTCAACTCCGTTTAGGAAGTTTAATTGAACCCTAGTGTGCCATGCAAGAAAAACACTCTGTTTTAGAGAAAACAGCATTCTTTCACTCTACTGTGTTTCCTATAGGGCACGTACAGTGAGCTAGCTCAGAACAAAAGAACTGTGCTTCCTACACAAACGGGGCATATCTAGTTCAACTCAGTATTGGAAACTGAGTAAAACAGGAGCTTCTCTTCAGTCCAATACACTGTACTGGCTGGGAACAGACGCGAATGCTATTTGCACTGTATATGGCCAGAAAAGCACAAGTGTGCTGTTCTTAGCCTGAATGAACACTTGCTGCTAGAACTTGAATCTCAACGTGATTCAACTCCGTTTAGGAAGTTTAATTGAACCCTAGTGTGCCATGCAAGAAAAACACTCTGTTTTAGAGAAAACAGCATTCTTTCACTCTACTGTGTTTCCTATAGGGCACGTACAGTGAGCTAGCTCAGAACAAAAGAACTGTGCTTCCTACACAAACGGGGCATATCTAGCTCAACTCAGTATTGGAAACTGAGTAAAACAGGAGCTTCTCTTCAGTCCAATACACTGTACTGGCTGGGAACAGACGCGAATGCTATTTGCACTGTATATGGCCAGAAAAGCACAAGTGTGCTGTTCTTAGCCTGAATGAACACTTGCTGCTAGAACTTGAATCTCAACGTGATTCAACTCCGTTTAGGAAGTTTAATTGAACCCTAGTGTGCCATGCAAGAAAAACACACTGTTTTAGAGAAAACAGCATTCTTTCACTCTACTGTGTTTCCTATAGGGCACGTACAGTGAGCTAGCTCAGAACAAAAGAACTGTGCTTCCTACACAAACGGGGCATATCTAGTTCAACTCAGTATTGGAAACTGAGTAAAACAGGAGCTTCTCTTCAGTCCAATACACTGTACTGGCTGGGAACAGACGCGAATGCTATTTGCACTGTATATGGCCAGAAAAGCACAAGTGTGCTGTTCTTAGCCTGAATGAACACTTGCTGCTAGAACTTGAATCTCAACGTGATTCAACTCCGTTTAGGAAGTTTAATTGAACCCTAGTGTGCCATGCAAGAAAAACACTCTGTTTTAGAGAAAACAGCATTCTTTCACTCTACTGTGTTTCCTATAGGGCACGTACAGTGAGCTACCTCAGAACAAAAGAACTGTGCTTCCTACACAAACGGGGCATATCTAGTTCAACTCAGTATTGGAAACTGAGTAAAACAGGAGCTTCTCTTCAGTCCAATACACTGTACTGGCTGGGAACAGACGCGAATGCTATTTGCACTGTATATGGCCAGAAAAGCACAAGTGTGCTGTTCTTAGCCTGAATGAACACTTGCTGCTAGAACTTGAATCTCAACGTGATTCAACTCCGTTTAGGAAGTTTAATTGAACCCTAGTGTGCCATGCAAGAAAAACACTCTGTTTTAGAGAAAACAGCATTCTTTCACTCTACTGTGTTTCCTATAGGGCACGTACAGTGAGCTAGCTCAGAACAAAAGAATGTGCTACCTACACAAACGCGGCATATCTAGTTCAACTCAGTATTGGAAACTGAGTAAAACAGGAGCTTCTCTTCAGTCCAATACACTGTACTGGCTGGGAACAGACGCGAATTCTATTTGCACTGTATATGGCCAGAAAAGCACAAGTGTGCTGTTCTTAGCCTGAATGAACACTTGCTGCTAGAACTTGAATCTCAACGTGATTCAACTCCGTTTAGGAAGTTTAATTGAACCCTGGTGTGCCATGCAAGAAAAACACTCTGTTTTAGAGAAAACAGCATTCTTTCACTCTACTGTGTTTCCTATAGGGCACGTACAGTGAGCTAGCTCAGAACAAAAGAACTGTGCTTCCTACACAAACGGGCCATATCTAGTTCAACTCAGTATTGGAAACTGAGTAAAACAGGAGCTTCTCTTCAGTCCAATACACTGTACTGGCTGGGAACAGACGCGAATGCTATTTGCACTGTATATGGCCAGAAAAGCACAAGTGTGCTGTTCTTAGCCTGAATGAACACTTGCTGCTAGAACTTGAATCTCAACGTGATTCAACTCCGTTTAGGAAGTTTAATTGAACCCTAGTGTGCCATGCAAGAAAAACACTCTGTTTTAGAGAAAACAGCATTCTTTCACTCTACTGTGTTTCCTATAGGGCACGTACAGTGAGCTAGCTCAGAACAAAAGAACTGTGCTTCCTACACAAACGGGGCATATCTAGTTCAACTCAGTATTGGAAACTGAGTAAAACAGGAGTTTCTCTTCAGTCCAATACACTGTACTGGCTGGGAACAGACGCGAATGCTATTTGCACTGTATATGGCCAGAAAAGCACAAGTGTGCTGTTCTTAGCCTGAATGAACACTTGCTGCTAGAACTTGAATCTCAACGTGATTCAACTCCGTTTAGGAAGTTTAATTGAACCCTAGTGTGCCATGCAAGAAAAACACTCTGTTTTAGAGAAAACAGCATTCTTTCACTCTACTGTGTTTCCTATAGGGCACGTACAGTGAGCTAGCTCAGAACAAAAGAACTGTGCTTCCTACACAAACGGGCCATATCTAGTTCAACTCAGTATTGGAAACTGAGTAAAACAGGAGCTTCTCTTCAGTCCAATACACTGTACTGGCTGGGAACAGACGCGAATTCTATTTGCACTGTATATGGCCAGAAAAGCACAAGTGTGCTGTTCTTAGCCTGAATGAACACTTGCTGCTAGAACTTGAATCTCAACGTGATTCAACTCCGTTTAGGAAGTTTAATTGAACCCTGGTGTGCCATGCAAGAAAAACACTCTGTTTTAGAGAAAACAGCATTCTTTCACTCTACTGTGTTTCCTATAGGGCACGTACAGTGAGCTAGCTCAGAACAAAAGAACTGTGCTTCCTACACAAACGGGCCATATCTAGTTCAACTCAGTATTGGAAACTGAGTAAAACAGGAGCTTCTCTTCAGTCCAATACACTGTACTGGCTGGGAACAGACGCGAATGCTATTTGCACTGTATATGGCCAGAAAAGCACAAGTGTGCTGTTCTTAGCCTGAATGAACACTTGCTGCTAGAACTTGAATCTCAACGTGATTCAACTCCGTTTAGGAAGTTTAATTGAACCCTAGTGTGCCATGCAAGAAAAACACTCTGTTTTAGAGAAAACAGCATTCTTTCACTCTACTGTGTTTCCTATAGGGCACGTACAGTGAGCTAGCTCAGAACAAAAGAACTGTGCTTCCTACACAAACGGGGCATATCTAGTTCAACTCAGTATTGGAAACTGAGTAAAACAGGAATTTCTCTTCAGTCCAATACACTGTACTGGCTGGGAACAGACGCGAATGCTATTTGCACTGTATATGGCCAGAAAAGCACAAGTGTGCTGTTCTTAGCCTGAATGAACACTTGCTGCTAGAACTTGAATCTCAACGTGATTCAACTCCGTTTAGGAAGTTTAATTGAACCCTAGTGTGCCATGCAAGAAAAACACTCTGTTTTAGAGAAAACAGCATTCTTTCACTCTACTGTGTTTCCTATAGGGCACGTACAGTGAGCTAGCTCAGAACAAAGGAACTGTGCTTCCTACACAAACGGGCCATATCTAGTTCAACTCAGTATTGGAAACTGAGTAAAACAGGAGCTTCTCTTCAGTCCAATACACTGTACTGGCTGGGAACAGACGCGAATTCTATTTGCACTGTATATGGCCAGAAAAGCACAAGTGTGCTGTTCTTAGCCTGAATGAACACTTGCTGCTAGAACTTGAATCTCAACGTGATTCAACTCCGTTTAGGAAGTTTAATTGAACCCTGGTGTGCCATGCAAGAAAAACACTCTGTTTTAGAGAAAACAGCATTCTTTCACTCTACTGTGTTTCCTATAGGGCACGTACAGTGAGCTAGCTCAGAACAAAAGAACTGTGCTTCCTACACAAACGGGGCATATCTAGTTCAACTCAGTATTGGAAACTGAGTAAAACAGGAGCTTCTCTTCAGTCCAATACACTGTACTGGCTGGGAACAGATGCGAATGCTATTTGCACTGTATATGGCCAGAAAAGCACAAGTGTGCTGTTCTTAGCCTGAATGAACACTTGCTGCTAGAACTTGAATCTCAACGTGATTCAACTCCGTTTAGGAAGTTTAATTGAACCCTAGTGTGCCATGCAAGAAAAACACTCTGTTTTAGAGAAAACAGCATTCTTTCACTCTACTGTGTTTCCTATAGGGCACGTACAGTGAGCTAGCTCAGAACAAAAGAACTGTGCTTCCTACACAAACGGGGCATATCTAGTTCAACTCAGTATTGGAAACTGAGTAAAACAGGAGCTTCTCTTCAGTCCAATACACTGTACTGGCTGGGAACAGACGCGAATTCTATTTGCACTGTATATGGCCAGAAAAGCACAAGTGTGCTGTTCTTAGCCTGAATGAACACTTGCTGCTAGAACTTGAATCTCAACGTGATTCAACTCCGTTTAGGAAGTTTAATTGAACCCTAGTGTGCCATGCAAGAAAAACACTCTGTTTTAGAGAAAACAGCATTCTTTCACTCTACTGTGTTTCCTATAGGGCACGTACAGTGAGCTAGCTCAGAACAAAAGAACTGTGCTTCCTACACAAACGGGGCATATCTAGTTCAACTCAGTATTGGAAACTGAGTAAAACAGGAGCTTCTCTTCAGTCCAATACACTGTACTGGCTGGGAACAGACGCGAATGCTATTTGCACTGTATATGGCCAGAAAAGCACAAGTGTGCTGTTCTTAGCCTGAATGAACACTTGCTGCTAGAACTTGAATCTCAACGTGATTCAACTCCGTTTAGGAAGTTTAATTGAACCCTAGTGTGCCATGCAAGAAAAACACTCTGTTTTAGAGAAAACAGCATTCTTTCACTCTACTGTGTTTCCTATAGGGCACGTACAGTGAGCTAGCTCAGAACAAAAGAACTGTGCTTCCTACACAAACGGGGCATATCTAGTTCAACTCAGTATTGGAAACTGAGTAAAACAGGAGCTTCTCTTCAGTCCAATACACTGTACTGGCTGGGAACAGACGCGAATGCTATTTGCACTGTATATGGCCAGAAAAGCACAAGTGTGCTGTTCTTAGCCTGAATGAACACTTGCTGCTAGAACTTGAATCTCAACGTGATTCAACTCCGTTTAGGAAGTTTAATTGAACCCTGGTGTGCCATGCAAGAAAAACACTCTGTTTTAGAGAAAACAGCATTCTTTCACTCTACTGTGTTTCCTATAGGGCACGTACAGTGAGCTAGCTCAGAACAAAAGAACTGTGCTTCCTACACAAACGGGGCATATCTAGTTCAACTCAGTATTGGAAACTGAGTAAAACAGGAGCTTCTCTTCAGTCCAATACACTGTACTGGCTGGGAACAGACGCGAATGCTATTTGCACTGTATATGGCCAGAAAAGCACAAGTGTGCTGTTCTTAGCCTGAATGAACACTTGCTGCTAGAACTTGAATCTCAACGTGATTCAACTCCGTTTAGGAAGTTTAATTGAACCCTAGTGTGCCATGCAAGAAAAACACTCTGTTTTAGAGAAAACAGCATTCTTTCACTCTACTGTGTTTCCTATAGGGCACGTACAGTGAGCTAGCTCAGAACAAAAGAACTGTGCTTCCTACACAAACGGGGCATATCTAGTTCAACTCAGTATTGGAAACTGAGTAAAACAGGAGCTTCTCTTCAGTCCAATACACTGTACTGGCTGGGAACAGACGCGAATGCTATTTGCACTGTATATGGCCAGAAAAGCACAAGTGTGCTGTTCTTAGCCTGAATGAACACTTGCTGCTAGAACTTGAATCTCAACGTGATTCAACTCCGTTTAGGAAGTTTAATTGAACCCTGGTGTGCCATGCAAGAAAAACACTCTGTTTTAGAGAAAACAGCATTCTTTCACTCTACTGTGTTTCCTATAGGGCACGTACAGTGAGCTAGCTCAGAACAAAAGAACTGTGCTTCCTACACAAACGGGGCATATCTAGTTCAACTCAGTATTGGAAACTGAGTAAAACAGGAGCTTCTCTTCAGTCCAATACACTGTACTGGCTGGGAACAGACGCGAATGCTATTTGCACTGTATATGGCCAGAAAAGCACAAGTGTGCTGTTCTTAGCCTGAATGAACACTTGCTGCTAGAACTTGAATCTCAACGTGATTCAACTCCGTTTAGGAAGTTTAATTGAACCCTAGTGTGCCATGCAAGAAAAACACTCTGTTTTAGAGAAAACAGCATTCTTTCACTCTACTGTGTTTCCTATAGGGCACGTACAGTGAGCTAGCTCAGAACAAAAGAACTGTGCTTCCTACACAAACGGGGCATATCTAGTTCAACTCAGTATTGGAAACTGAGTAAAACAGGAGCTTCTCTTCAGTCCAATACACTGTACTGGCTGGGAACAGACGCGAATGCTATTTGCACTGTATATGGCCAGAAAAGCACAAGTGTGCTGTTCTTAGCCTGAATGAACACTTGCTGCTAGAACTTGAATCTCAACGTGATTCAACTCCGTTTAGGAAGTTTAATTGAACCCTAGTGTGCCATGCAAGAAAAACACTCTGTTTTAGAGAAAACAGCATTCTTTCACTCTACTGTGTTTCCTATAGGGCACGTACAGTGAGCTAGCTCAGAACAAAAGAACTGTGCTTCCTACACAAACGGGGCATATCTAGTTCAACTCAGTATTGGAAACTGAGTAAAACAGGAGCTTCTCTTCAGTCCAATACACTGTACTGGCTGGGAACAGACGCGAATGCTATTTGCACTGTATATGGCCAGAAAAGCACAAGTGTGCTGTTCTTAGCCTGAATGAACACTTGCTGCTAGAACTTGAATCTCAACGTGATTCAACTCCGTTTAGGAAGTTTAATTGAACCCTAGTGTGCCATGCAAGAAAAACACTCTGTTTTAGAGAAAACAGCATTCTTTCACTCTACTGTGTTTCCTATAGGGCACGTACAGTGAGCTAGCTCAGAACAAAAGAACTGTGCTTCCTACACAAACGGGGCATATCTAGTTCAACTCAGTATTGGAAACTGAGTAAAACAGGAGCTTCTCTTCAGTCCAATACACTGTACTGGCTGGGAACAGACGCGAATGCTATTTGCACTGTATATGGCCAGAAAAGCACAAGTGTGCTGTTCTTAGCCTGAATGAACACTTGCTGCTAGAACTTGAATCTCAACGTGATTCAACTCCGTTTAGGAAGTTTAATTGAACCCTAGTGTGCCATGCAAGAAAAACACTCTGTTTTAGAGAAAACAGCATTCTTTCACTCTACTGTGTTTCCTATAGGGCACGTACAGTGAGCTAGCTCAGAACAAAAGAACTGTGCTTCCTACACAAACGGGCCATATCTAGTTCAACTCAGTATTGGAAACTGAGTAAAACAGGAGCTTCTCTTCAGTCCAATACACTGTACTGGCTGGGAACAGACGCGAATTCTATTTGCACTGTATATGGCCAGAAAAGCACAAGTGTGCTGTTCTTAGCCTGAATGAACACTTGCTGCTAGAACTTGAATCTCAACGTGATTCAACTCCGTTTAGGAAGTTTAATTGAACCCTAGTGTGCCATGCAAGAAAAACACTCTGTTTTAGAGAAAACAGCATTCTTTCACTCTACTGTGTTTCCTATAGGGCACGTACAGTGAGCTAGCTCAGAACAAAAGAACTGTGCTTCCTACACAAACGGGGTATATCTAGTTCAACTCAGTATTGGAAACTGAGTAAAACAGGAGCTTCTCTTCAGTCCAATACACTGTACTGGCTGGGAACAGATGCGAATGCTATTTGCACTGTATATGGCCAGAAAAGCACAAGTGTGCTGTTCTTAGCCTGAATGAACACTTGCTGCTAGAACTTGAATCTCAACGTGATTCAACTCCGTTTAGGAAGTTTAATTGAACCCTAGTGTGCCATGCAAGAAAAACACTCTGTTTTAGAGAAAACAGCATTCTTTCACTCTACTGTGTTTCCTATAGGGCACGTACAGTGAGCTAGCTCAGAACAAAAGAACTGTGCTTCCTACACAAACGGGCCATATCTAGTTCAACTCAGTATTGGAAACTGAGTAAAACAGGAGCTTCTCTTCAGTCCAATACACTGTACTGGCTGGGAACAGACGCGAATGCTATTTGCACTGTATATGGCCAGAAAAGCACAAGTGTGCTGTTCTTAGCCTGAATGAACACTTGCTGCTAGAACTTGAATCTCAACGTGATTCAACTCCGTTTAGGAAGTTTAATTGAACCCTAGTGTGCCATGCAAGAAAAACACTCTGTTTTAGAGAAAACAGCATTCTTTCACTCTACTGTGTTTCCTATAGGGCACGTACAGTGAGCTAGCTCAGAACAAAAGAACTGTGCTTCCTACACAAACGGGGCATATCTAGTTCAACTCAGTATTGGAAACTGAGTAAAACAGGAGCTTCTCTTCAGTCCAATACACTGTACTGGCTGGGAACAGACGCGAATGCTATTTGCACTGTATATGGCCAGAAAAGCACAAGTGTGCTGTTCTTAGCCTGAATGAACACTTGCTGCTAGAACTTGAATCTCAACGTGATTCAACTCCGTTTAGGAAGTTTAATTGAACCCTAGTGTGCCATGCAAGAAAAACACTCTGTTTTAGAGAAAACAGCATTCTTTCACTCTACTGTGTTTCCTATAGGGCACGTACAGTGAGCTAGCTCAGAACAAAAGAACTGTGCTTCCTACACAAACGGGGCATATCTAGTTCAACTCAGTATTGGAAACTGAGTAAAACAGGAGCTTCTCTTCAGTCCAATACACTGTACTGGCTGGGAACAGACGCGAATGCTATTTGCACTGTATATGGCCAGAAAAGCACAAGTGTGCTGTTCTTAGCCTGAATGAACACTTGCTGCTAGAACTTGAATCTCAACGTGATTCAACTCCGTTTAGGAAGTTTAATTGAACCCTAGTGTGCCATGCAAGAAAAACACTCTGTTTTAGAGAAAACAGCATTCTTTCACTCTACTGTGTTTCCTATAGGGCACGTACAGTGAGCTAGCTCAGAACAAAAGAACTGTGCTTCCTACACAAACGGGCCATATCTAGTTCAACTCAGTATTGGAAACTGAGTAAAACAGGAGCTTCTCTTCAGTCCAATACACTGTACTGGCTGGGAACAGACGCGAATGCTATTTGCACTGTATATGGCCAGAAAAGCACAAGTGTGCTGTTCTTAGCCTGAATGAACACTTGCTGCTAGAACTTGAATCTCAACGTGATTCAACTCCGTTTAGGAAGTTTAATTGAACCCTAGTGTGCCATGCAAGAAAAACACTCTGTTTTAGAGAAAACAGCATTCTTTCACTCTACTGTGTTTCCTATAGGGCACGTACAGTGAGCTAGCTCAGAACAAAAGAACTGTGCTTCCTACACAAACGGGGCATATCTAGTTCAACTCAGTATTGGAAACTGAGTAAAACAGGAGCTTCTCTTCAGTCCAATACACTGTACTGGCTGGGAACAGACGCGAATGCTATTTGCACTGTATATGGCCAGAAAAGCACAAGTGTGCTGTTCTTAGCCTGAATGAACACTTGCTGCTAGAACTTGAATCTCAACGTGATTCAACTCCGTTTAGGAAGTTTAATTGAACCCTAGTGTGCCATGCAAGAAAAACACTCTGTTTTAGAGAAAACAGCATTCTTTCACTCTACTGTGTTTCCTATAGGGCACGTACAGTGAGCTAGCTCAGAACAAAAGAACTGTGCTTCCTACACAAACGGGGCATATCTAGTTCAACTCAGTATTGGAAACTGAGTAAAACAGGAGCTTCTCTTCAGTCCAATACACTGTACTGGCTGGGAACAGACGCGAATGCTATTTGCACTGTATTTGGCCAGAAAAGCACAAGTGTGCTGTTCTTAGCCTGAATGAACACTTGCTGCTAGAACTTGAATCTCAACGTGATTCAACTCCGTTTAGGAAGTTTAATTGAACCCTAGTGTGCCATGCAAGAAAAACACTCTGTTTTAGAGAAAACAGCATTCTTTCACTCTACTGTGTTTCCTATAGGGCACGTACAGTGAGCTAGCTCAGAACAAAAGAACTGTGCTTCCTACACAAACGGGGCATATCTAGTTCAACTCAGTATTGGAAACTGAGTAAAACAGGAGCTTCTCTTCAGTCCAATACACTGTACTGGCTGGGAACAGACGCGAATGCTATTTGCACTGTATATGGCCAGAAAAGCACAAGTGTGCTGTTCTTAGCCTGAATGAACACTTGCTGCTAGAACTTGAATCTCAACGTGATTCAACTCCGTTTAGGAAGTTTAATTGAACCCTGGTGTGCCATGCAAGAAAAACACTCTGTTTTAGAGAAAACAGCATTCTTTCACTCTACTGTGTTTCCTATAGGGCACGTACAGTGAGCTAGCTCAGAACAAAAGAACTGTGCTTCCTACACAGACGGGGCATATCTAGTTCAACTCAGTATTGGAAACTGAGTAAAACAGGAGCTTCTCTTCAGTCCAATACACTGTACTGGCTGGGAACAGACGCGAATGCTATTTGCACTGTATATGGCCAGAAAAGCACAAGTGTGCTGTTCTTAGCCTGAATGAACACTTGCTGCTAGAACTTGAATCTCAACGTGATTCAACTCCGTTTAGGAAGTTTAATTGAACCCTAGTGTGCCATGCAAGAAAAACACTCTGTTTTAGAGAAAACAGCATTCTTTCACTCTACTGTGTTTCCTATAGGGCACGTACAGTGAGCTAGCTCAGAACAAAAGAACTGTGCTTCCTACACAAACGGGCCATATCTAGTTCAACTCAGTATTGGAAACTGAGTAAAACAGGAGCTTCTCTTCAGTCCAATACACTGTACTGGCTGGGAACAGACGCGAATGCTATTTGCACTGTATATGGCCAGAAAAGCACAAGTGTGCTGTTCTTAGCCTGAATGAACACTTGCTGCTAGAACTTGAATCTCAACGTGATTCAACTCCGTTTAGGAAGTTTAATTGAACCCTAGTGTGCCATGCAAGAAAAACACTCTGTTTTAGAGAAAACAGCATTCTTTCACTCTACTGTGTTTCCTATAGGGCACGTACAGTGAGCTAGCTCAGAACAAAGGAACTGTGCTTCCTACACAGACGGGGCATATCTAGTTCAACTCAGTATTGGAAACTGAGTAAAACAGGAGCTTCTCTTCAGTCCAATACACTGTACTGGCTGGGAACAGACGCGAATGCTATTTGCACTGTATATGGCCAGAAAAGCACAAGTGTGCTGTTCTTAGCCTGAATGAACACTTGCTGCTAGAACTTGAATCTCAACGTGATTCAACTCCGTTTAGGAAGTTTAATTGAACCCTAGTGTGCCATGCAAGAAAAACACTCTGTTTTAGAGAAAACAGCATTCTTTCACTCTACTGTGTTTCCTATAGGGCACGTACAGTGAGCTAGCTCAGAACAAAAGAACTGTGCTTCCTACACAAACGGGGCATATCTAGTTCAACTCAGTATTGGAAACTGAGTAAAACAGGAGCTTCTCTTCAGTCCAATACACTGTACTGGCTGGGAACAGACGCGAATGCTATTTGCACTGTATATGGCCAGAAAAGCACAAGTGTGCTGTTCTTAGCCTGAATGAACACTTGCTGCTAGAACTTGAATCTCAACGTGATTCAACTCCGTTTAGGAAGTTTAATTGAACCCTAGTGTGCCATGCAAGAAAAACACTCTGTTTTAGAGAAAACAGCATTCTTTCACTCTACTGTGTTTCCTATAGGGCACGTACAGTGAGCTAGCTCAGAACAAAAGAACTGTGCTTCCTACACAAACGGGCCATATCTAGTTCAACTCAGTATTGGAAACTGAGTAAAACAGGAGCTTCTCTTCAGTCCAATACACTGTACTGGCTGGGAACAGACGCGAATGCTATTTGCACTGTATATGGCCAGAAAAGCACAAGTGTGCTGTTCTTAGCCTGAATGAACACTTGCTGCTAGAACTTGAATCTCAACGTGATTCAACTCCGTTTAGGAAGTTTAATTGAACCCTGGTGTGCCATGCAAGAAAAACACTCTGTTTTAGAGAAAACAGCATTCTTTCACTCTACTGTGTTTCCTATAGGGCACGTACAGTGAGCTAGCTCAGAACAAAAGAACTGTGCTTCCTACACAAACGGGGCATATCTAGTTCAACTCAGTATTGGAAACTGAGTAAAACAGGAGCTTCTCTTCAGTCCAATACACTGTACTGGCTGGGAACAGATGCGAATGCTATTTGCACTGTATATGGCCAGAAAAGCACAAGTGTGCTGTTCTTAGCCTGAATGAACACTTGCTGCTAGAACTTGAATCTCAACGTGATTCAACTCCGTTTAGGAAGTTTAATTGAACCCTAGTGTGCCATGCAAGAAAAACACTCTGTTTTAGAGAAAACAGCATTCTTTCACTCTACTGTGTTTCCTATAGGGCACGTACAGTGAGCTAGCTCAGAACAAAAGAACTGTGCTTCCTACACAAACGGGCCATATCTAGTTCAACTCAGTATTGGAAACTGAGTAAAACAGGAGCTTCTCTTCAGTCCAATACACTGTACTGGCTGGGAACAGACGCGAATGCTATTTGCACTGTATATGGCCAGAAAAGCACAAGTGTGCTATTCTTAGCCTGAATGAACACTTGCTGCTAGAACTTGAATCTCAACGTGATTCAACTCCGTTTAGGAAGTTTAATTGAACCCTAGTGTGCCATGCAAGAAAAACACTCTGTTTTAGAGAAAACAGCATTCTTTCACTCTACTGTGTTTCCTATAGGGCACGTACAGTGAGCTAGCTCAGAACAAAAGAACTGTGCTTCCTACACAAACGGGCCATATCTAGTTCAACTCAGTATTGGAAACTGAGTAAAACAGGAGCTTCTCTTCAGTCCAATACACTGTACTGGCTGGGAACAGACGCGAATGCTATTTGCACTGTATATGGCCAGAAAAGCACAAGTGTGCTGTTCTTAGCCTGAATGAACACTTGCTGCTAGAACTTGAATCTCAACGTGATTCAACTCCGTTTAGGAAGTTTAATTGAACCCTGGTGTGCCATGCAAGAAAAACACTCTGTTTTAGAGAAAACAGCATTCTTTCACTCTACTGTGTTTCCTATAGGGCACGTACAGTGAGCTAGCTCAAAACAAAAGAACTGTGCTTCCTACACAAACGGGGCATATCTAGTTCAACTCAGTATTGGAAACTGAGTAAAACAGGAGCTTCTCTTCAGTCCAATACACTGTACTGGCTGGGAACAGATGCGAATGCTATTTGCACTGTATATGGCCAGAAAAGCACAAGTGTGCTGTTCTTAGCCTGAATGAACACTTGCTGCTAGAACTTGAATCTCAACGTGATTCAACTCCGTTTAGGAAGTTTAATTGAACCCTAGTGTGCCATGCAAGAAAAACACTCTGTTTTAGAGAAAACAGCATTCTTTCACTCTACTGTGTTTCCTATAGGGCACGTACAGTGAGCTAGCTCAGAACAAAAGAACTGTGCTTCCTACACAAACGGGCCATATCTAGTTCAACTCAGTATTGGAAACTGAGTAAAACAGGAGCTTCTCTTCAGTCCAATACACTATACTGGCTGGGAACAGACGCGAATGCTATTTGCACTGTATATGGCCAGAAAAGCACAAGTGTGCTGTTCTTAGCCTGAATGAACACTTGCTGCTAGAACTTGAATCTCAACGTGATTCAACTCCGTTTAGGAAGTTTAATTGAACCCTAGTGTGCCATGCAAGAAAAACACTCTGTTTTAGAGAAAACAGCATTCTTTCACTCTGCTGTGTTTCCTATAGGGCACGTACAGTGAGCTAGCTCAGAACAAAAGAACTGTGCTTCCTACACAAACGGGCCATATCTAGTTCAACTCAGTATTGGAAACTGAGTAAAACAGGAGCTTCTCTTCAGTCCAATACACTGTACTGGCTGGGAACAGACGCGAATGCTATTTGCACTGTATATGGCCAGAAAAGCACAAGTGTGCTGTTCTTAGCCTGAATGAACACTTGCTGCTAGAACTTGAATCTCAACGTGATTCAACTCCGTTTAGGAAGTTTAATTGAACCCTAGTGTGCCATGCAAGAAAAACACTCTGTTTTAGAGAAAACAGCATTCTTTCACTCTACTGTGTTTCCTATAGGGCACGTACAGTGAGCTAGCTCAGAACAAAAGAACTGTGCTTCCTACACAAACGGGGCATATCTAGTTCAACTCAGTATTGGAAACTGAGTAAAACAGGAGCTTCTCTTCAGTCCAATACACTGTACTGGCTGGGAACAGACGCGAATGCTATTTGCACTGTATATGGCCAGAAAAGCACAAGTGTGCTGTTCTTAGCCTGAATGAACACTTGCTGCTAGAACTTGAATCTCAACGTGATTCAACTCCGTTTAGGAAGTTTAATTGAACCCTGGTGTGCCATGCAAGAAAAACACTCTGTTTTAGAGAAAACAGCATTCTTTCACTCTACTGTGTTTCCTATAGGGCACGTACAGTGAGCTAGCTCAGAACAAAAGAACTGTGCTTCCTACACAAACGGGCCATATCTAGTTCAACTCAGTATTGGAAACTGAGTAAAACAGGAGCTTCTCTTCAGTCCAATACACTGTACTGGCTGGGAACAGACGCGAATGCTATTTGCACTGTATATGGCCAGAAAAGCACAAGTGTGCTGTTCTTAGCCTGAATGAACACTTGCTGCTAGAACTTGAATCTCAACGTGATTCAACTCCGTTTAGGAAGTTTAATTGAACCCTAGTGTGCCATGCAAGAAAAACACTCTGTTTTAGAGAAAACAGCATTCTTTCACTCTACTGTGTTTCCTATAGGGCACGTACAGTGAGCTAGCTCAGAACAAAAGAACTGTGCTTCCTACACAAACGGGGCATATCTAGTTCAACTCAGTATTGGAAACTGAGTAAAACAGGAGCTTCTCTTCAGTCCAATACACTGTACTGGCTGGGAACAGACGCGAATGCTATTTGCACTGTATATGGCCAGAACAGCACAAGTGTGCTGTTCTTAGCCTGAATGAACACTTGCTGCTAGAACTTGACTCTCATCGTGATTCAACTCCGTTTAGGAAGTTTAATTGAACCCTAGTGTGCCATGCAAGAAAAACACTCTGTTTTAGAGAAAACAGCATTCTTTCACTCTGCTGTGTTTCCTATAGGGCACGTACAGTGAGCTAGCTCAGAACAAAAGAACTGTGCTTCCTACACAAACGGGGCATATCTAGTTCAACTCAGTATTGGAAACTGAGTAAAACAGGAGCTTCTCTTCAGTCCAATACACTGTACTGGCTGGGAACAGACGCGAATGCTATTTGCACTGTATATGGCCAGAAAAGCACAAGTGTGCTGTTCTTAGCCTGAATGAACACTTGCTGCTAGAACTTGAATCTCAACGTGATTCAACTCCCTTTAGGAAGTTTAATTGAACCCTAGTGTGCCATGCAAGAAAAACACTCTGTTTTAGAGAAAACAGCATTCTTTCACTCTACTGTGTTTCCTATAGGGCACGTACAGTGAGCTAGCTCAGAACAAAAGAACTGTGCTTCCTACACAAACGGGGTATATCTAGTTCAACTCAGTATTGGAAACTGAGTAAAACAGGAGCTTCTCTTCAGTCCAATACACTGTACTGGCTGGGAACAAACGCGAATGCTATTTGCACTGTATTTGGCCAGAAAAGCACAAGTGTGCTGTTCTTAGCCTGAATGAACACTTGCTGCTAGAACTTGAATCTCAACGTGATTCAACTCCGTTTAGGAAGTTTAATTGAACCCTAGTGTGCCATGCAAGAAAAACACTCTGTTTTAGAGAAAACAGCATTCTTTCACTCTACTGTGTTTCCTATAGGGCACGTACAGTGAGCTAGCTCAGAACAAAAGAACTGTGCTTCCTACACAAACGGGGCATATCTAGTTCAACTCAGTATTGGAAACTGAGTAAAACAGGAGCTTCTCTTCAGTCCAATACACTGTACTGGCTGGGAACAGACGCGAATGCTATTTGCACTGTATATGGCCAGAAAAGCACAAGTGTGCTGTTCTTAGCCTGAATGAACACTTGCTGCTAGAACTTGAATCTCAACGTGATTCAACTCCGTTTAGGAAGTTTAATTGAACCCTGGTGTGCCATGCAAGAAAAACACTCTGTTTTAGAGAAAACAGCATTCTTTCACTCTACTGTGTTTCCTATAGGGCACGTACAGTGAGCTAGCTCAGAACAAAAGAACTGTGCTTCCTACACAAACGGGGCATATCTAGTTCAACTCAGTATTGGAAACTGAGTAAAACAGGAGCTTCTCTTCAGTCCAATACACTGTACTGGCTGGGAACAGACGCGAATGCTATTTGCACTGTATATGGCCAGAAAAGCACAAGTGTGCTGTTCTTAGCCTGAATGAACACTTGCTGCTAGAACTTGAATCTCAACGTGATTCAACTCCGTTTAGGAAGTTTAATTGAACCCTAGTGTGCCATGCAAGAAAAACACTCTGTTTTAGAGAAAACAGCATTCTTTCACTCTACTGTGTTTCCTATAGGGCACGTACAGTGAGCTAGCTCAGAACAAAAGAACTGTGCTTCCTACACAAACGGGGCATATCTAGTTCAACTCAGTATTGGAAACTGAGTAAAACAGGAGCTTCTCTTCAGTCCAATACACTGTACTGGCTGGGAACAGACGCGAATGCTATTTGCACTGTATATGGCCAGAAAAGCACAAGTGTGCTGTTCTTAGCCTGAATGAACACTTGCTGCTAGAACTTGAATCTCAACGTGATTCAACTCCGTTTAGGAAGTTTAATTGAACCCTAGTGTGCCATGCAAGAAAAACACTCTGTTTTAGAGAAAACAGCATTCTTTCACTCTACTGTGTTTCCTATAGGGCACGTACAGTGAGCTAGCTCAGAACAAAAGAACTGTGCTTCCTACACAAACGGGGCATATCTAGTTCAACTCAGTATTGGAAACTGAGTAAAACAGGAGCTTCTCTTCAGTCCAATACACTGTACTGGCTGGGAACAGACGCGAATGCTATTTGCACTGTATATGGCCAGAAAAGCACAAGTGTGCTGTTCTTAGCCTGAATGAACACTTGCTGCTAGAACTTGAATCTCAACGTGATTCAACTCCGTTTAGGAAGTTTAATTGAACCCTGGTGTGCCATGCAAGAAAAACACTCTGTTTTAGAGAAAACAGCATTCTTTCACTCTACTGTGTTTCCTATAGGGCACGTACAGTGAGCTAGCTCAGAACAAAAGAACTGTGCTTCCCACACAAACGGGGCATATCTAGTTCAACTCAGTATTGGAAACTGAGTAAAACAGGAGCTTCTCTTCAGTCCAATACACTGTACTGGCTGGGAACAGACGCGAATGCTATTTGCACTGTATATGGCCAGAAAAGCACAAGTGTGCTGTTCTTAGCCTGAATGAACACTTGCTGCTAGAACTTGAATCTCAACGTGATTCAACTCCGTTTAGGAAGTTTAATTGAACCCTAGTGTGCCATGCAAGAAAAACACTCTGTTTTAGAGAAAACAGCATTCTTTCACTCTACTGTGTTTCCTATAGGGCACGTACAGTGAGCTAGCTCAGAACAAAAGAACTGTGCTTCCTACACAAACGGGCCATATCTAGTTCAACTCAGTATTGGAAACTGAGTAAAACAGGAGCTTCTCTTCAGTCCAATACACTGTACTGGCTGGGAACAGACGCGAATGCTATTTGCACTGTATATGGCCAGAAAAGCACAAGTGTGCTGTTCTTAGCCTGAATGAACACTTGCTGCTAGAACTTGAATCTCAACGTGATTCAACTCCGTTTAGGAAGTTTAATTGAACCCTAGTGTGCCATGCAAGAAAAACACTCTGTTTTAGAGAAAACAGCATTCTTTCACTCTACTATGTTTCCTATAGGGCACGTACAGTGAGCTAGCTCAGAACAAAAGAACTGTGCTTCCTACACAGACGGGGCATATCTAGTTCAACTCAGTATTGGAAACTGAGTAAAACAGGAGCTTCTCTTCAGTCCAATACACTGTACTGGCTGGGAACAGACGCGAATGCTATTTGCACTGTATATGGCCAGAAAAGCACAAGTGTGCTGTTCTTAGCCTGAATGAACACTTGCTGCTAGAACTTGAATCTCAACGTGATTCAACTCCGTTTAGGAAGTTTAATTGAACCCTAGTGTGCCATGCAAGAAAAACACTCTGTTTTAGAGAAAACAGCATTCTTTCACTCTACTGTGTTTCCTATAGGGCACGTACAGTGAGCTAGCTCAGAACAAAAGAACTGTGCTTCCTACACAAACGGGGCATATCTAGTTCAACTCAGTATTGGAAACTGAGTAAAACAGGAGCTTCTCTTCAGTCCAATACACTGTACTGGCTGGGAACAGACGCGAATGCTATTTGCACTGTATATGGCCAGAAAAGCACAAGTGTGCTGTTCTTAGCCTGAATGAACACTTGCTGCTAGAACTTGAATCTCAACGTGATTCAACTCCGTTTAGGAAGTTTAATTGAACCCTAGTGTGCCATGCAAGAAAAACACTCTGTTTTAGAGAAAACAGCATTCTTTCACTCTACTGTGTTTCCTATAGGGCACGTACAGTGAGCTAGCTCAGAACAAAAGAACTGTGCTTCCTACACAAACGGGCCATATCTAGTTCAACTCAGTATTGGAAACTGAGTAAAACAGGAGCTTCTCTTCAGTCCAATACACTGTACTGGCTGGGAACAGACGCGAATGCTATTTGCACTGTATATGGCCAGAAAAGCACAAGTGTGCTGTTCTTAGCCTGAATGAACACTTGCTGCTAGAACTTGAATCTCAACGTGATTCAACTCCGTTTAGGAAGTTTAATTGAACCCTAGTGTGCCATGCAAGAAAAACACTCTGTTTTAGAGAAAACAGCATTCTTTCACTCTACTGTGTTTCCTATAGGGCACGTACAGTGAGCTAGCTCAGAACAAAAGAACTGTGCTTCCTACACAGACGGGGCATATCTAGTTCAACTCAGTATTGGAAACTGAGTAAAACAGGAGCTTCTCTTCAGTCCAATACACTGTACTGGCTGGGAACAGACGCGAATGCTATTTGCACTGTATATGGCCAGAAAAGCACAAGTGTGCTGTTCTTAGCCTGAATGAACACTTGCTGCTAGAACTTGAATCTCAACGTGATTCAACTCCGTTTAGGAAGTTTAATTGAACCCTAGTGTGCCATGCAAGAAAAACACTCTGTTTTAGAGAAAACAGCATTCTTTCACTCTACTGTGTTTCCTATAGGGCACGTACAGTGAGCTAGCTCAGAACAAAAGAACTGTGCTTCCTACACAAACGGGCCATATCTAGTTCAACTCAGTATTGGAAACTGAGTAAAACAGGAGCTTCTCTTCAGTCCAATACACTGTACTGGCTGGGAACAGACGCGAATTCTATTTGCACTGTATATGGCCAGAAAAGCACAAGTGTGCTGTTCTTAGCCTGAATGAACACTTGCTGCTAGAACTTGAATCTCAACGTGATTCAACTCCGTTTAGGAAGTTTAATTGAACCCTGGTGTGCCATGCAAGAAAAACACTCTGTTTTAGAGAAAACAGCATTCTTTCACTCTACTGTGTTTCCTATAGGGCACGTACAGTGAGCTAGCTCAGAACAAAAGAACTGTGCTTCCTACACAAACGGGGCATATCTAGTTCAACTCAGTATTGGAAACTGAGTAAAACAGGAGCTTCTCTTCAGTCCAATACACTGTACTGGCTGGGAACAGATGCGAATGCTATTTGCACTGTATATGGCCAGAAAAGCACAAGTGTGCTGTTCTTAGCCTGAATGAACACTTGCTGCTAGAACTTGAATCTCAACGTGATTCAACTCCGTTTAGGAAGTTTAATTGAACCCTAGTGTGCCATGCAAGAAAAACACTCTGTTTTAGAGAAAACAGCATTCTTTCACTCTACTGTGTTTCCTATAGGGCACGTACAGTGAGCTAGCTCAGAACAAAAGAACTGTGCTTCCTACACAAACGGGCCATATCTAGTTCAACTCAGTATTGGAAACTGAGTAAAACAGGAGCTTCTCTTCAGTCCAATACACTGTACTGGCTGGGAACAGACGCGAATGCTATTTGCACTGTATATGGCCAGAAAAGCACAAGTGTGCTGTTCTTAGCCTGAATGAACACTTGCTGCTAGAACTTGAATCTCAACGTGATTCAACTCCGTTTAGGAAGTTTAATTGAACCCTAGTGTGCCATGCAAGAAAAACACTCTGTTTTAGAGAAAACAGCATTCTTTCACTCTACTGTGTCTCCTATAGGGCACGTACAGTGAGCTAGCTCAGAACAAAAGAACTGTGCTTCCTACACAAACGGGCCATATCTAGTTCAACTCAGTATTGGAAACTGAGTAAAACAGGAGCTTCTCTTCAGTCCAATACACTGTACTGGCTGGGAACAGACGCGAATGCTATTTGCACTGTATATGGCCAGAAAAGCACAAGTGTGCTGTTCTTAGCCTGAATGAACACTTGCTGCTAGAACTTGAATCTCAACGTGATTCAACTCCGTTTAGGAAGTTTAATTGAACCCTAGTGTGCCATGCAAGAAAAACACTCTGTTTTAGAGAAAACAGCATTCTTTCACTCTACTGTGTTTCCTATAGGGCACGTACAGTGAGCTAGCTCAGAACAAAAGAACTGTGCTTCCTACACAAACGGGCCATATCTAGTTCAACTCAGTATTGGAAACTGAGTAAAACAGGAGCTTCTCTTCAGTCCAATACACTGTACTGGCTGGGAACAGACGCGAATTCTATTTGCACTGTATATGGCCAGAAAAGCACAAGTGTGCTGTTCTTAGCCTGAATGAACACTTGCTGCTAGAACTTGAATCTCAACGTGATTCAACTCCGTTTAGGAAGTTTAATTGAACCCTGGTGTGCCATGCAAGAAAAACACTCTGTTTTAGAGAAAACAGCATTCTTTCACTCTACTGTGTTTCCTATAGGGCACGTACAGTGAGCTAGCTCAGAACAAAAGAACTGTGCTTCCTACACAAACGGGCCATATCTAGTTCAACTCAGTATTGGAAACTGAGTAAAACAGGAGCTTCTCTTCAGTCCAATACACTGTACTGGCTGGGAACAGACGCGAATGCTATTTGCACTGTATATGGCCAGAAAAGCACAAGTGTGCTGTTCTTAGCCTGAATGAACACTTGCTGCTAGAACTTGAATCTCAACGTGATTCAACTCCGTTTAGGAAGTTTAATTGAACCCTAGTGTGCCATGCAAGAAAAACACTCTGTTTTAGAGAAAACAGCATTCTTTCACTCTACTGTGTTTCCTATAGGGCACGTACAGTGAGCTAGCTCAGAACAAAAGAACTGTGCTTCCTACACAAACGGGCCATATCTAGTTCAACTCAGTATTGGAAACTGAGTAAAACAGGAGCTTCTCTTCAGTCCAATACACTGTACTGGCTGGGAACAGACGCGAATGCTATTTGCACTGTATATGGCCAGAAAAGCACAAGTGTGCTGTTCTTAGCCTGAATGAACACTTGCTGCTAGAACTTGAATCTCAACGTGATTCAACTCCGTTTAGGAAGTTTAATTGAACCCTAGTGTGCCATGCAAGAAAAACACTCTGTTTTAGAGAAAACAGCATTCTTTCACTCTACTGTGTTTCCTATAGGGCACGTACAGTGAGCTAGCTCAGAACAAAAGAACTGTGCTTCCTACACAAACGGGGCATATCTAGTTCAACTCAGTATTGGAAACTGAGTAAAACAGGAGCTTCTCTTCAGTCCAATACACTGTACTGGCTGGGAACAGACGCGAATGCTATTTGCACTGTATATGGCCAGAAAAGCACAAGTGTGCTGTTCTTAGCCTGAATGAACACTTGCTGCTAGAACTTGAATCTCAACGTGATTCAACTCCGTTTAGGAAGTTTAATTGAACCCTAGTGTGCCATGCAAGAAAAACACTCTGTTTTAGAGAAAACAGCATTCTTTCACTCTACTGTGTTTCCTATAGGGCACGTACAGTGAGCTAGCTCAGAACAAAAGAACTGTGCTTCCTACACAAACGGGGCATATCTAGTTCAACTCAGTATTGGAAACTGAGTAAAACAGGAGCTTCTCTTCAGTCCAATACACTGTACTGGCTGGGAACAGACGCGAATGCTATTTGCACTGTATATGGCCAGAAAAGCACAAGTGTGCTGTTCTTAGCCTGAATGAACACTTGCTGCTAGAACTTGAATCTCAACGTGATTCAACTCCGTTTAGGAAGTTTAATTGAACCCTAGTGTGCCATGCAAGAAAAACACTCTGTTTTAGAGAAAACAGCATTCTTTCACTCTACTGTGTTTCCTATAGGGCACGTACAGTGAGCTAGCTCAGAACAAAAGAACTGTGCTTCCTACACAAACGGGCCATATCTAGTTCAACTCAGTATTGGAAACTGAGTAAAACAGGAGCTTCTCTTCAGTCCAATACACTGTACTGGCTGGGAACAGACGCGAATTCTATTTGCACTGTATATGGCCAGAAAAGCACAAGTGTGCTGTTCTTAGCCTGAATGAACACTTGCTGCTAGAACTTGAATCTCAACGTGATTCAACTCCGTTTAGGAAGTTTAATTGAACCCTGGTGTGCCATGCAAGAAAAACACTCTGTTTTAGAGAAAACAGCATTCTTTCACTCTACTGTGTTTCCTATAGGGCACGTACAGTGAGCTAGCTCAGAACAAAAGAACTGTGCTTCCTACACAAACGGGGCATATCTAGTTCAACTCAGTATTGGAAACTGAGTAAAACAGGAGCTTCTCTTCAGTCCAATACACTGTACTGGCTGGGAACAGACGCGAATGCTATTTGCACTGTATATGGCCAGAAAAGCACAAGTGTGCTGTTCTTAGCCTGAATGAACACTTGCTGCTAGAACTTGAATCTCAACGTGATTCAACTCCGTTTAGGAAGTTTAATTGAACCCTAGTGTGCCATGCAAGAAAAACACTCTGTTTTAGAGAAAACAGCATTCTTTCACTCTACTGTGTTTCCTATAGGGCACGTACAGTGAGCTAGCTCAGAACAAAAGAACTGTGCTTCCTACACAAACGGGCCATATCTAGTTCAACTCAGTATTGGAAACTGAGTAAAACAGGAGCTTCTCTTCAGTCCAATACACTGTACTGGCTGGGAACAGACGCGAATGCTATTTGCACTGTATATGGCCAGAAAAGCACAAGTGTGCTGTTCTTAGCCTGAATGAACACTTGCTGCTAGAACTTGAATCTCAACGTGATTCAACTCCGTTTAGGAAGTTTAATTGAACCCTAGTGTGCCATGCAAGAAAAACACTCTGTTTTAGAGAAAACAGCATTCTTTCACTCTACTGTGTTTCCTATAGGGCACGTACAGTGAGCTAGCTCAGAACAAAAGAACTGTGCTTCCTACACAAACGGGGCATATCTAGTTCAACTCAGTATTGGAAACTGAGTAAAACAGGAGCTTCTCTTCAGTCCAATACACTGTACTGGCTGGGAACAGACGCGAATTCTATTTGCACTGTATATGGCCAGAAAAGCACAAGTGTGCTGTTCTTAGCCTGAATGAACACTTGCTGCTAGAACTTGAATCTCAACGTGATTCAACTCCGTTTAGGAAGTTTAATTGAACCCTGGTGTGCCATGCAAGAAAAACACTCTGTTTTAGAGAAAACAGCATTCTTTCACTCTACTGTGTTTCCTATAGGGCACGTACAGTGAGCTAGCTCAAAACAAAAGAACTGTGCTTCCTACACAAACGGGGCATATCTAGTTCAACTCAGTATTGGAAACTGAGTAAAACAGGAGCTTCTCTTCAGTCCAATACACTGTACTGGCTGGGAACAGATGCGAATGCTATTTGCACTGTATATGGCCAGAAAAGCACAAGTGTGCTGTTCTTAGCCTGAATGAACACTTGCTGCTAGAACTTGAATCTCAACGTGATTCAACTCCGTTTAGGAAGTTTAATTGAACCCTAGTGTGCCATGCAAGAAAAACACTCTGTTTTAGAGAAAACAGCATTCTTTCACTCTACTGTGTTTCCTATAGGGCACGTACAGTGAGCTAGCTCAGAACAAAAGAACTGTGCTTCCTACACAAACGGGCCATATCTAGTTCAACTCAGTATTGGAAACTGAGTAAAACAGGAGCTTCTCTTCAGTCCAATACACTGTACTGGCTGGGAACAGACGCGAATGCTATTTGCACTGTATATGGCCAGAAAAGCACAAGTGTGCTGTTCTTAGCCTGAATGAACACTTGCTGCTAGAACTTGAATCTCAACGTGATTCAACTCCGTTTAGGAAGTTTAATTGAACCCTAGTGTGCCATGCAAGAAAAACACTCTGTTTTAGAGAAAACAGCATTCTTTCACTCTACTGTGTTTCCTATAGGGCACGTACAGTGAGCTAGCTCAGAACAAAAGAACTGTGCTTCCTACACAAACGGGCCATATCTAGTTCAACTCAGTATTGGAAACTGAGTAAAACAGGAGCTTCTCTTCAGTCCAATACACTGTACTGGCTGGGAACAGACGCGAATGCTATTTGCACTGTATATGGCCAGAAAAGCACAAGTGTGCTGTTCTTAGCCTGAATGAACACTTGCTGCTAGAACTTGAATCTCAACGTGATTCAACTCCGTTTAGGAAGTTTAATTGAACCCTAGTGTGCCATGCAAGAAAAACACTCTGTTTTAGAGAAAACAGCATTCTTTCACTCTACTGTGTTTCCTATAGGGCACGTACAGTGAGCTAGCTCAGAACAAAAGAACTGTGCTTCCTACACAAACGGGGCATATCTAGTTCAACTCAGTATTGGAAACTGAGTAAAACAGGAGCTTCTCTTCAGTCCAATACACTGTACTGGCTGGGAACAGACGCGAATGCTATTTGCACTGTATATGGCCAGAAAAGCACAAGTGTGCTGTTCTTAGCCTGAATGAACACTTGCTGCTAGAACTTGAATCTCAACGTGATTCAACTCCGTTTAGGAAGTTTAATTGAACCCTAGTGTGCCATGCAAGAAAAACACTCTGTTTTAGAGAAAACAGCATTCTTTCACTCTACTGTGTTTCCTATAGGGCACGTACAGTGAGCTAGCTCAGAACAAAAGAACTGTGCTTCCTACACAAACGGGGCATATCTAGTTCAACTCAGTATTGGAAACTGAGTAAAACAGGAGCTTCTCTTCAGTCCAATACACTGTACTGGCTGGGAACAGACGCGAATGCTATTTGCACTGTATATGGCCAGAAAAGCACAAGTGTGCTGTTCTTAGCCTGAATGAACACTTGCTGCTAGAACTTGAATCTCAACGTGATTCAACTCCCTTTAGGAAGTTTAATTGAACCCTAGTGTGCCATGCAAGAAAAACACTCTGTTTTAGAGAAAACAGCATTCTTTCACTCTACTGTGTTTCCTATAGGGCACGTACAGTGAGCTAGTTCAGAACAAAAGAACTGTGCTTCCTACACAAACGGGGCATATCTAGTTCAACTCAGTATTGGAAACTGAGTAAAACAGGAGCTTCTCTTCAGTCCAATACACTGTACTGGCTGGGAACAGACGCGAATGCTATTTGCACTGTATATGGCCAGAAAAGCACAAGTGTGCTGTTCTTAGCCTGAATGAACACTTGCTGCTAGAACTTGAATCTCAACGTGATTCAACTCCGTTTAGGAAGTTTAATTGAACCCTAGTGTGCCATGCAAGAAAAACACTCTGTTTTAGAGAAAACAGCATTCTTTCACTCTACTGTGTTTCCTATAGGTCACGTACAGTGAGCTAGCTCAGAACAAAAGAACTGTGCTTCCTACACAAACGGGGCATATCTAGTTCAACTCAGTATTGGAAACTGAGTAAAACAGGAGCTTCTCTTCAGTCCAATACACTGTACTGGCTGGGAACAGACGCGAATGTTATTTGCACTGTATATGGCCAGAAAATCACAAGTGTGCTGTTCTTAGCCTGAATGAACACTTGCTGCTAGAACTTGAATCTCAACGTGATTCAACTCCGTTTAGGAAGTTTAATTGAACCCTAGTGTGCCATGCAAGAAAAACACTCTGTTTTAGAGAAAACAGCATTCTTTCACTCTACTGTGTTTCCTGTAGGGCACGTACAGTGAGCTAGCTCAGAACAAAAGAACTGTGCTTCCTACACAAACGGGGCATATCTAGTTCAACTCAGTATTGGAAACTGAGTAAAACAGGAGCTTCTCTTCAGTCCAGTACACTGTATGGCTGGGAACAGACGCGAATGCTATTTGCACTGTATATGGCCAGAAAAGCACAAGTGTGCTGTTCTTAGCCTGAATGAACACTTGCTGCTAGAACTTGAATCTCAACGTGATTCAACTCCGTTTAGGAAGTTTAATTGAACCCTAGTGTGCCATGCAAGAAAAACACTCTGTTTTAGAGAAAACAGCATTCTTTCACTCTGCTGTGTTTCCTATAGGGCACGTACAGTGAGCTAGCTCAGAACAAAAGAACTGTGCTTCCTACACAAACGGGGCATATCTAGTTCAACTCAGTATTGGAAACTGAGTAAAACAGGAGCTTCTCTTCAGTCCAATACACTGTACTGGCTGGGAACAGACGCGAATGCTATTTGCACTGTATATGGCCAGAAAAGCACAAGTGTGCTGTTCTTAGCCTGAATGAACACTTGCTGCTAGAACTTGAATCTCAACGTGATTCAACTCCCTTTAGGAAGTTTAATTGAACCCTAGTGTGCCATGCAAGAAAAACACTCTGTTTTAGAGAAAACAGCATTCTTTCACTCTACTGTGTTTCCTATAGGGCACGTACAGTGAGCTAGTTCAGAACAAAAGAACTGTGCTTCCTACACAAACGGGGCATATCTAGTTCAACTCAGTATTGGAAACTGAGTAAAACAGGAGCTTCTCTTCAGTCCAATACACTGTACTGGCTGGGAACAGACGCGAATGCTATTTGCACTGTATATGGCCAGAAAAGCACAAGTGTGCTGTTCTTAGCCTGAATGAACACTTGCTGCTAGAACTTGAATCTCAACGTGATTCAACTCCGTTTAGGAAGTTTAATTGAACCCTAGTGTGCCATGCAAGAAAAACACTCTGTTTTAGAGAAAACAGCATTCTTTCACTCTACTGTGTTTCCTATAGGTCACGTACAGTGAGCTAGCTCAGAACAAAAGAACTGTGCTTCCTACACAAACGGGGCATATCTAGTTCAACTCAGTATTGGAAACTGAGTAAAACAGGAGCTTCTCTTCAGTCCAATACACTGTACTGGCTGGGAACAGACGCGAATGTTATTTGCACTGTATATGGCCAGAAAATCACAAGTGTGCTGTTCTTAGCCTGAATGAACACTTGCTGCTAGAACTTGAATCTCAACGTGATTCAACTCCGTTTAGGAAGTTTAATTGAACCCTAGTGTGCCATGCAAGAAAAACACTCTGTTTTAGAGAAAACAGCATTCTTTCACTCTACTGTGTTTCCTGTAGGGCACGTACAGTGAGCTAGCTCAGAACAAAAGAACTGTGCTTCCTACACAAACGGGGCATATCTAGTTCAACTCAGTATTGGAAACTGAGTAAAACAGGAGCTTCTCTTCAGTCCAGTACACTGTATGGCTGGGAACAGACGCGAATGCTATTTGCACTGTATATGGCCAGAAAAGCACAAGTGTGCTGTTCTTAGCCTGAATGAACACTTGCTGCTAGAACTTGAATCTCAACGTGATTCAACTCCGTTTAGGAAGTTTAATTGAACCCTAGTGTGCCATGCAAGAAAAACACTCTGTTTTAGAGAAAACAGCATTCTTTCACTCTGCTGTGTTTCCTATAGGGCACGTACAGTGAGCTAGCTCAGAACAAAAGAACTGTGCTTCCTACACAAACGGGGCATATCTAGTTCAACTCAGTATTGGAAACTGAGTAAAACAGGAGCTTCTCTTCAGTCCAATACACTGTACTGGCTGGGAACAGACGCGAATGCTATTTGCACTGTATATGGCCAGAAAAGCACAAGTGTGCTGTTCTTAGCCTGAATGAACACTTGCTGCTAGAACTTGAATCTCAACGTGATTCAACTCCCTTTAGGAAGTTTAATTGAACCCTAGTGTGCCATGCAAGAAAAACACTCTGTTTTAGAGAAAACAGCATTCTTTCACTCTACTGTGTTTCCTATAGGGCACGTACAGTGAGCTAGTTCAGAACAAAAGAACTGTGCTTCCTACACAAACGGGGCATATCTAGTTCAACTCAGTATTGGAAACTGAGTAAAACAGGAGCTTCTCTTCAGTCCAATACACTGTACTGGCTGGGAACAGACGCGAATGCTATTTGCACTGTATATGGCCAGAAAAGCACAAGTGTGCTGTTCTTAGCCTGAATGAACACTTGCTGCTAGAACTTGAATCTCAACGTGATTCAACTCCGTTTAGGAAGTTTAATTGAACCCTAGTGTGCCATGCAAGAAAAACACTCTGTTTTAGAGAAAACAGCATTCTTTCACTCTACTGTGTTTCCTATAGGTCACGTACAGTGAGCTAGCTCAGAACAAAAGAACTGTGCTTCCTACACAAACGGGGCATATCTAGTTCAACTCAGTATTGGAAACTGAGTAAAACAGGAGCTTCTCTTCAGTCCAATACACTGTACTGGCTGGGAACAGACGCGAATGTTATTTGCACTGTATATGGCCAGAAAATCACAAGTGTGCTGTTCTTAGCCTGAATGAACACTTGCTGCTAGAACTTGAATCTCAACGTGATTCAACTCCGTTTAGGAAGTTTAATTGAACCCTAGTGTGCCATGCAAGAAAAACACTCTGTTTTAGAGAAAACAGCATTCTTTCACTCTACTGTGTTTCCTGTAGGGCACGTACAGTGAGCTAGCTCAGAACAAAAGAACTGTGCTTCCTACACAAACGGGGCATATCTAGTTCAACTCAGTATTGGAAACTGAGTAAAACAGGAGCTTCTCTTCAGTCCAGTACACTGTATGGCTGGGAACAGACGCGAATGCTATTTGCACTGTATATGGCCAGAAAAGCACAAGTGTGCTGTTCTTAGCCTGAATGAACACTTGCTGCTAGAACTTGAATCTCAACGTGATTCAACTCCGTTTAGGAAGTTTAATTGAACCCTAGTGTGCCATGCAAGAAAAACACTCTGTTTTAGAGAAAACAGCATTCTTTCACTCTGCTGTGTTTCCTATAGGGCACGTACAGTGAGCTAGCTCAGAACAAAAGAACTGTGCTTCCTACACAAACGGGGCATATCTAGTTCAACTCAGTATTGGAAACTGAGTAAAACAGGAGCTTCTCTTCAGTCCAATACACTGTACTGGCTGGGAACAGACGTGAATGCTATTTGCACTGTATATGGCCAGAATAGCACAAGTGTGCTGTTCTTAGCCTGAATGAACACTTGCTGCTAGAACTTGAATCTCAACGTGATTCAACTCCGTTTAGGAAGTTTAATTGAACCCTAGTGTGCCATGCAAGAAAAACACTCTGTTTTAGAGAAAACAGCATTCTTTCACTCTACTGTGTTTCTTATAGGGCACGTACAGTGAGCTAGCTCAGAACAAAAGAACTGTGCTTCCTACACAAACGGGGCATATCTAGTTCAACTCAGTATTGGAAACTGAGTAAAACAGGAGCTTCTCTTCAGTCCAATACACTGTACTGGCTGGGAACAGACGCGAATGCTATTTGCACTGTATATGGCCAGAACAGCACAAGTGTGCTGTTCTTAGCCTGAATGAACACTTGCTGCTAGAACTTGAATCTCAACGTGATTCAACTCCGATTAGGAAGTTTAATTGAACCCTAGTGTGCCATGCAAGAAAAACACTCTGTTTTAGAGAAAACAGCATTCTTTCACTCTACTGTGTTTCCTATAGGGCACGTACAGTGAGCTAGCTCAGAACAAAAGAACTGTGCTTCCTACACAAACGGGGCATATCTAGTTCAACTCAGTATTGGAAACTGAGTAAAACAGGAGCTTCTCTTCAGTCCAATACACTGTACTGGCTGGGAACAGACGCGAATGCTATTTGCACTGTATATGGCCAGAAAAGCACAAGTGTGCTGTTCTTAGCCTGAATGAACACTTGCTGCTAGAACTTGAATCTCAACGTGATTCAACTCCGTTTAGGAAGTTTAATTGAACCCTAGTGTGCCATGCAAGAAAAACACTCTGTTTTAGAGAAAACAGCATTCTTTCACTCTGCTGTGTTTCCTATAGGGCACGTACAGTGAGCTAGCTCAGAACAAAAGAACTGTGCTTCCTACACAAACGGGGCATATCTAGTTCAACTCAGTATTGGAAACTGAGTTAAACAGGAGCTTCTCTTCAGTCCAATACACTGTACTGGCTGGGAACAGACGCGAATGCTATTTGCACTGTATATGGCCAGAAAAGCACAAGTGTGCTGTTCTTAGCCTGAATGAACACTTGCTGCTAGATCTTGAATCTCAACGTGATTCAACTCCGTTTAGGAAGTTTAATTGAACCCTAGTGTGCCATGCAAGAAAAACACTCTGTTTTAGAGAAAACAGCATTCTTTCACTCTGCTGTGTTTCCTATAGGGCACGTACAGTGAGCTAGCTCAGAACAAAAGAACTGTGCTTCCTACACAAACGGGGCATATCTAGTTCAACTCAGTATTGGAAACTGAGTAAAACAGGAGCTTCTCTTCAGTCCAATACACTGTACTGGCTGGGAACAGACGTGAATGCTATTTGCACTGTATATGGCCAGAAAAGCACAAGTGTGCTGTTCTTAGCCTGAATGAACACTTGCTGCTAGAACTTGAATCTCAACGTGATTCAACTCCGTTTAGGAAGTTTAATTGAACCCTAGTGTACCATGCAAGAAAAACACTCTGTTTTAGAGAAAACAGCATTCTTTCACTCTACTGTGTTTCTTATAGGGCACGTACAGTGAGCTAGCTCAGAACAAAAGAACTGTGCTTCCTACACAAACGGGGCATATCTAGTTCAACTCAGTATTGGAAACTGAGTAAAACAGGAGCTTCTCTTCAGTCCAATACACTCTACTGGCTGGGAACAGACGCGAATGCTATTTGCACTGTATATGGCCAGAACAGCACAAGTGTGCTGTTCTTAGCCTGAATGAACACTTGCTGCTAGAACTTGAATCTCAACGTGATTCAACTCCGTTTAGGAAGTTTAATTGAACCCTAGTGTGCCATGCAAGAAAAACACTCTGTTTTAGAGAAAACAGCATTCTTTCACTCTGCTGTGTTTCCTATAGGGCACGTACAGTGAGCTAGCTCAGAACAAAAGAACTGTGCTTCCTACACAAACGGGGCATATCTAGTTCAACTCAGTATTGGAAACTGAGTTAAACAGGAGCTTCTCTTCAGTCCAATACACTGTACTGGCTGGGAACAGACGCGAATGCTATTTGCACTGTATATGGCCAGAAAAGCACAAGTGTGCTGTTCTTAGCCTGAATGAACACTTGCTGCTAGAACTTGAATCTCAACGTGATTCAACTCCGTTTAGGAAGTTTAATTGAACCCTAGTGTGCCATGCAAGAAAAACACTCTGTTTTAGAGAAAACAGCATTCTTTCACTCTACTGTGTTTCCTATAGGGCACGTACAGTGAGCTAGCTCAGAACAAAAGAACTGTGCTTCCTACACAAACGGGGCATATCTAGTTCAACTCAGTATTGGAAACTGAGTAAAACAGGAGCTTCTCTTCAGTCCAATACACTGTACTGGCTGGGAACAGACGCGAATGCTATTTGCACTGTATATGGCCAGAAAAGCACAAGTGTGCTGTTCTTAGCCTGAATGAACACTTGCTGCTAGAACTTGAATCTCAACGTGATTCAACTCCGTTTAGGAAGTTTAATTGAACCCTAGTGTGCCATGCAAGAAAAACACTCTGTTTTAGAGAAAACAGCATTCTTTCACTCTACTGTGTTTCCTATAGGGCACGTACAGTGAGCTAGCTCAGAACAAAAGAACTGTGCTTCCTACACAAACGGGGCATATCTAGTTCAACTCAGTATTGGAAACTGAGTAAAACAGGAGCTTCTCTTCAGTCCAATACACTGTACTGGCTGGGAACAGACGCGAATGCTATTTGCACTGTATATGGCCAGAAAAGCACAAGTGTGCTGTTCTTAGCCTGAATGAACACTTGCTGCTAGAACTTGAATCTCAACGTGATTCAACTCCGTTTAGGAAGTTTAATTGAACCCTAGTGTGCCATGCAAGAAAAACACTCTGTTTTAGAGAAAACAGCATTCTTTCACTCTGCTGTGTTTCCTATAGGGCACGTACAGTGAGCTAGCTCAGAACAAAAGAACTGTGCTTCCTACACAAACGGGGCATATCTAGTTCAACTCAGTATTGGAAACTGAGTAAAACAGGAGCTTCTCTTCAGTCCAATACACTGTACTGGCTGGGAACAGACGCGAATGCTATTTGCACTGTATATGGCCAGAACAGCACAAGTGTGCTGTTCTTAGCCTGAATGAACACTTGCTGCTAGAACTTGAATCTCAACGTGATTCAACTCCGTTTAGGAAGTTTAATTGAACCCTAGTGTGCCATGCAAGAAAAACACTCTGTTTTAGAGAAAACAGCATTCTTTCACTCTACTGTGTTTCCTATAGGGCATGTACAGTGTGCTAGCTCAGAACAAGAGAACTGTGCTTCCTACACAAACGGGGCATATCTAGTTCAACTCAGTATTGGAAACTGAGTAAAACAGGAGCTTCTCTTCAGTCCAATACACTGTACTGGCTGGGAACAGACGCGAATGCTATTTGCACTGTATGTGGCCAGAATAGCACAAGTGTGCTGTTCTTAGCCTGAATGAACACTTGCTGCTAGAACTTGAATCTCAACGTGATTCAACTCCGTTTAGGAAGTTTAATTGAACCCTAGTGTGCCATGCAAGAAAAACACTCTGTTTTAGAGAAAACAGCATTCTTTCACTCTACTGTGTTTCCTATAGGGCACGTACAGTGAGCTAGCTCAGAACAAAAGAACTGTGCTTCCTACACAAACGGGGCATATCTAGTTCAACTCAGTATTGGAAACTGAGTTAAACAGGAGCTTCTCTTCAGTCCAATACACTGTACTGGCTGGGAACAGATGCGAATGCTATTTGCACTGTATATGGCCAGAAAAGCACAAGTGTGCTGTTCTTAGCCTGAATGAACACTTGCTGCTAGAACTTGAATCTCAACGTGATTCAACTCCGTTTAGGAAGTTTAATTGAACCCTAGTGTGCCATGCAAGAAAAACACTCTGTTTTAGAGAAAACAGCATTCTTTCACTCTACTGTGTTTCCTATAGGGCACGTACAGTGAGCTAGCTCAGAACAAAAGAACTGTGCTTCCTACACAAACGGGGCATATCTAGTTCAACTCAGTATTGGAAACTGAGTAAAACAGGAGCTTCTCTTCAGTCCAATACACTGTACTGGCTGGGAACAGACGCGAATGCTATTTGCACTGTATATGGCCAGAAAAGCACAAGTGTGCTGTTCTTAGCCTGAATGAACACTTGCTGCTAGAACTTGAATCTCAACGTGATTCAACTCCGTTTAGGAAGTTTAATTGAACCCTAGTGTGCCATGCAAGAAAAACACTCTGTTTTAGAGAAAACAGCATTCTTTCACTCTACTGTGTTTCCTATAGGGCACGTACAGTGAGCTAGCTCAGAACAAAAGAACTGTGCTTCCTACACAAACGGGGCATATCTAGTTCAACTCAGTATTGGAAACTGAGTAAAACAGGAGCTTCTCTTCAGTCCAATACACTGTACTGGCTGGGAACAGACGCGAATGCTATTTGCACTGTATATGGCCAGAAAAGCACAAGTGTGCTGTTCTTAGCCTGAATGAACACTTGCTGCTAGAACTTGAATCTCAACGTGATTCAACTCCGTTTAGGAAGTTTAATTGAACCCTAGTGTGCCATGCAAGAAAAACACTCTGTTTTAGAGAAAACAGCATTCTTTCACTCTGCTGTGTTTCCTATGGGGCACGTACAGTGAGCTAGCTCAGAACAAAAGAACTGTGCTTCCTACACAAACGGGGCATATCTAGTTCAACTCAGTATTGGAAACTGAGTAAAACAGGAGCTTCTCTTCAGTCCAATACACTGTACTGGCTGGGAACAGACGCGAATGCTATTTGCACTGTATATGGCCAGAAAAGCACAAGTGTGCTGTTCTTAGCCTGAATGAACACTTGCTGCTAGAACTTGAATCTCAACGTGATTCAACTCCCTTTAGGAAGTTTAATTGAACCCTAGTGTGCCATGCAAGAAAAACACTCTGTTTTAGAGAAAACAGCATTCTTTCACTCTACTGTGTTTCCTATAGGGCACGTACAGTGAGCTAGTTCAGAACAAAAGAACTGTGCTTCCTACACAAACGGGGCATATCTAGTTCAACTCAGTATTGGAAACTGAGTAAAACAGGAGCTTCTCTTCAGTCCAATACACTGTACTGGCTGGGAACAGACGCGAATGCTATTTGCACTGTATATGGCCAGAAAAGCACAAGTGTGCTGTTCTTAGCCTGAATGAACACTTGCTGCTAGAACTTGAATCTCAACGTGATTCAACTCCGTTTAGGAAGTTTAATTGAACCCTAGTGTGCCATGCAAGAAAAACACTCTGTTTTAGAGAAAACAGCATTCTTTCACTCTACTGTGTTTCCTATAGGTCACGTACAGTGAGCTAGCTCAGAACAAAAGAACTGTGCTTCCTACACAAACGGGGCATATCTAGTTCAACTCAGTATTGGAAACTGAGTAAAACAGGAGCTTCTCTTCAGTCCAATACACTGTACTGGCTGGGAACAGACGCGAATGTTATTTGCACTGTATATGGCCAGAAAATCACAAGTGTGCTGTTCTTAGCCTGAATGAACACTTGCTGCTAGAACTTGAATCTCAACGTGATTCAACTCCGTTTAGGAAGTTTAATTGAACCCTAGTGTGCCATGCAAGAAAAACACTCTGTTTTAGAGAAAACAGCATTCTTTCACTCTACTGTGTTTCCTGTAGGGCACGTACAGTGAGCTAGCTCAGAACAAAAGAACTGTGCTTCCTACACAAACGGGGCATATCTAGTTCAACTCAGTATTGGAAACTGAGTAAAACAGGAGCTTCTCTTCAGTCCAGTACACTGTATGGCTGGGAACAGACGCGAATGCTATTTGCACTGTATATGGCCAGAAAAGCACAAGTGTGCTGTTCTTAGCCTGAATGAACACTTGCTGCTAGAACTTGAATCTCAACGTGATTCAACTCCGTTTAGGAAGTTTAATTGAACCCTAGTGTGCCATGCAAGAAAAACACTCTGTTTTAGAGAAAACAGCATTCTTTCACTCTGCTGTGTTTCCTATAGGGCACGTACAGTGAGCTAGCTCAGAACAAAAGAACTGTGCTTCCTACACAAACGGGGCATATCTAGTTCAACTCAGTATTGGAAACTGAGTAAAACAGGAGCTTCTCTTCAGTCCAATACACTGTACTGGCTGGGAACAGACGTGAATGCTATTTGCACTGTATATGGCCAGATAAGCACAAGTGTGCTGTTCTTAGCCTGAATGAACACTTGCTGCTAGAACTTGAATCTCAACGTGATTCAACTCCGTTTAGGAAGTTTAATTGAACCCTAGTGTGCCATGCAAGAAAAACACTCTGTTTTAGAGAAAACAGCATTCTTTCACTCTACTGTATTTCTTATAGGGCACGTACAGTGAGCTAGCTCAGAACAAAAGAACTGTGCTTCCTACACAAACGGGGCATATCTAGTTCAACTCAGTATTGGAAACTGAGTAAAACAGGAGCTTCTCTTCAGTCCAATACACTCTACTGGCTGGGAACAGACGCGAATGCTATTTGCACTGTATATGGCCAGAACAGCACAAGTGTGCTGTTCTTAGCCTGAATGAACACTTGCTGCTAGAACTTGAATCTCAACGTGATTCAACTCCGTTTAGGAAGTTTAATTGAACCCTAGTGTGCCATGCAAGAAAAACACTCTGTTTTAGAGAAAACAGCATTCTTTCACTCTACTGTGTTTCCTATAGGGCACGTACAGTGAGCTAGCTCAGAACAAAAGAACTGTGCTTCCTACACAAACGGGGCATATCTAGTTCAACTCAGTATTGGAAACTGAGTAAAACAGGAGCTTCTCTTCAGTCCAATACACTGTACTGGCTGGGAACAGACGCGAATGCTATTTGCACTGTATATGGCCAGAAAAGCACAAGTGTGCTGTTCTTAGCCTGAATGAACACTTGCTGCTAGAACTTGAATCTCAACGTGATTCAACTCCGTTTAGGAAGTTTAATTGAACCCTAGTGTGCCATGCAAGAAAAACACTCTGTTTTAGAGAAAACAGCATTCTTTCACTCTGCTGTGTTTCCTATAGGGCACGTACAGTGAGCTAGCTCAGAACAAAAGAACTGTGCTTCCTACACAAACGGGGCATATCTAGTTCAACTCAGTATTGGAAACTGAGTTAAACAGGAGCTTCTCTTCAGTCCAATACACTGTACTGGCTGGGAACAGACGCGAATGCTATTTGCACTGTATATGGCCAGAAAAGCACAAGTGTGCTGTTCTTAGCCTGAATGAACACTTGCTGCTAGAACTTGAATCTCAACGTGATTCAACTCCGTTTAGGAAGTTTAATTGAACCCTAGTGTGCCATGCAAGAAAAACACTCTGTTTTAGAGAAAACAGCATTCTTTCACTCTGCTGTGTTTCCTATAGGGCACGTACAGTGAGCTAGCTCAGAACAAAAGAACTGTGCTTCCTACACAAACGGGGCATATCTAGTTCAACTCAGTATTGGAAACTGAGTAAAACAGGAGCTTCTCTTCAGTCCAATACACTGTACTGGCTGGGAACAGACGTGAATGCTATTTGCACTGTATATGGCCAGAAAAGCACAAGTGTGCTGTTCTTAGCCTGAATGAGCACTTGCTGCTAGAACTTGAATCTCAACGTGATTCAACTCCGTTTAGGAAGTTTAATTGAACCCTAGTGTGCCATGCAAGAAAAACACTCTGTTTTAGAGAAAACAGCATTCTTTCACTCTACTGTGTTTCTTATAGGGCACGTACAGTGAGCTAGCTCAGAACAAAAGAACTGTGCTTCCTACACAAACGGGGCATATCTAGTTCAACTCAGTATTGGAAACTGAGTAAAACAGGAGCTTCTCTTCAGTCCAATACACTGTACTGGCTGGGAACAGACGCGAATGCTATTTGCACTGTATATGGCCAGAACAGCACAAGTGTGCTGTTCTTAGCCTGAATGAACACTTGCTGCTAGAACTTGAATCTCAACGTGATTCAACTCCGTTTAGGAAGTTTAATTGAACCCTAGTGTGCCATGCAAGAAAAACACTCTGTTTTAGAGAAAACAGCATTCTTTCACTCTACTGTGTTTCCTATAGGGCACGTACAGTGAGCTAGCTCAGAACAAAAGAACTGTGCTTCCTACACAAACGGGGCATATCTAGTTCAACTCAGTATTGGAAACTGAGTAAAACAGGAGCTTCTCTTCAGTCCAATACACTGTACTGGCTGGGAACAGACGCGAATGCTATTTGCACTGTATATGGCCAGAAAAGCACAAGTGTGCTGTTCTTAGCCTGAATGAACACTTGCTGCTAGAACTTGAATCTCAACGTGATTCAACTCCGTTTAGGAAGTTTAATTGAACCCTAGTGTGCCATGCAAGAAAAACACTCTGTTTTAGAGAAAACAGCATTCTTTCACTCTGCTGTGTTTCCTATAGGGCACGTACAGTGAGCTAGCTCAGAACAAAAGAACTGTGCTTCCTACACAAACGGGGCATATCTAGTTCAACTCAGTATTGGAAACTGAGTTAAACAGGAGCTTCTCTTCAGTCCAATACACTGTACTGGCTGGGAACAGACGCGAATGCTATTTGCACTGTATATGGCCAGAAAAGCACAAGTGTGCTGTTCTTAGCCTGAATGAACACTTGCTGCTAGAACTTGAATCTCAACGTGATTCAACTCCGTTTAGGAAGTTTAATTGAACCCTAGTGTGCCATGCAAGAAAAACACTCTGTTTTAGAGAAAACAGCATTCTTTCACTCTGCTGTGTTTCCTATAGGGCACGTACAGTGAGCTAGCTCAGAACAAAAGAACTGTGCTTCCTACACAAACGGGGCATATCTAGTTCAACTCAGTATTGGAAACTGAGTAAAACAGGAGCTTCTCTTCAGTCCAATACACTGTACTGGCTGGGAACAGACGCGAATGCTATTTGCACTGTATATGGCCAGAAAAGCACAAGTGTGCTGTTCTTAGCCTGAATGAACACTTGCTGCTAGAACTTGAATCTCAACGTGATTCAACTTCGTTTAGGAAGTTTAATTGAACCCTAGTGTGCCATGCAAGAAAAACACTCTGTTTTAGAGAAAACAGCATTCTTTCACTCTACTGTGTTTCCTATAGGGCACGTACAGTGAGCTAGCTCAGAACAAAAGAACTGTGCTTCCTACACAAACGGGGCATATCTAGTTCAACTCAGTATTGGAAACTGAGTAAAACAGGAGCTTCTCTTCAGTCCAATACACTGTACTGGCTGGGAACAGACGCGAATGCTATTTGCACTGTATATGGCCAGAAAAGCACAAGTGTGCTGTTCTTAGCCTGAATGAACACTTGCTGCTAGAACTTGAATCTCAACGTGATTCAACTCCGTTTAGGAAGTTTAATTGAACCCTAGTGTGCCATGCAAGAAAAACACTCTGTTTTAGAGAAAACAGCATTCTTTCACTCTACTGTGTTTCCTATAGGTCACGTACAGTGAGCTAGCTCAGAACAAAAGAACTGTGCTTCCTACACAAACGGGGCATATCTAGTTCAACTCAGTATTGGAAACTGAGTAAAACAGGAGCTTCTCTTCAGTCCAATACACTGTACTGGCTGGGAACAGACGCGAATGCTATTTGCACTGTATATGGCCAGAAAAGCACAAGTGTGCTGTTCTTAGCCTGAATGAACACTTGCTGCTAGAACTTGAATCTCAACGTGATTCAACTCCGTTTAGGAAGTTTAATTGAACCCTAGTGTGCCATGCAAGAAAAACACTCTGTTTTAGAGAAAACAGCATTCTTTCACTCTACTGTGTTTCCTGTAGGGCACGTACAGTGAGCTAGCTCAGAACAAAAGAACTGTGCTTCCTACACAAACGGGGCATATCTAGTTCAACTCAGTATTGGAAACTGAGTAAAACAGGAGCTTCTCTTCAGTCCAGTACACTGTATGGCTGGGAACAGACGCGAATGCTATTTGCACTGTATATGGCCAGAAAAGCACAAGTGTGCTGTTCTTAGCCTGAATGAACACTTGCTGCTAGAACTTGAATCTCAACGTGATTCAACTCCGTTTAGGAAGTTTAATTGAACCCTAGTGTGCCATGCAAGAAAAACACTCTGTTTTAGAGAAAACAGCATTCTTTCACTCTGCTGTGTTTCCTATAGGGCACGTACAGTGAGCTAGCTCAGAACAAAAGAACTGTGCTTCCTACACAAACGGGCCATATCTAGTTCAACTCAGTATTGGAAACTGAGTAAAACAGGAGCTTCTCTTCAGTCCAATACACTGTACTGGCTGGGAACAGACGCGAATGCTATTTGCACTGTATATGGCCAGATAAGCACAAGTGTGCTGTTCTTAGCCTGAATGAACACTTGCTGCTAGAACTTGAATCTCAACGTGATTCAACTCCGTTTAGGAAGTTTAATTGAACCCTAGTGTGCCATGCAAGAAAAACACTCTGTTTTAGAGAAAACAGCATTCTTTCACTCTACTGTGTTTCCTATAGGGCACGTACAGTGAGCTAGCTCAGAACAAAAGAACTGTGCTTCCTACACAAACGGGGCATATCTAGTTCAACTCAGTATTGGAAACTGAGTAAAACAGGAGCTTCTCTTCAGTCCAATACACTGTACTGGCTGGGAACAGACGCGAATGCTATTTGCACTGTATATGGCCAGAAAAGCACAAGTGTGCTGTTCTTAGCCTGAATGAACACTTGCTGCTAGAACTTGAATCTCAACGTGATTCAACTCCGTTTAGGAAGTTTAATTGAACCCTAGTGTGCCATGCAAGAAAAACACTCTGTTTTAGAGAAAACAGCATTCTTTCACTCTGCTGTGTTTCCTATAGGGCACGTACAGTGAGCTAGCTCAGAACAAAAGAACTGTGCTTCCTACACAAACGGGGCATATCTAGTTCAACTCAGTATTGGAAACTGAGTAAAACAGGAGCTTCTCTTCAGTCCAATACACTGTACTGGCTGGGAACAGACGCGAATGCTATTTGCACTGTATATGGCCAGAAAAGCACAAGTGTGCTGTTCTTAGCCTGAATGAACACTTGCTGCTAGAACTTGAATCTCAACGTGATTCAACTCCGTTTAGGAAGTTTAATTGAACCCTATTGTGCCATGCAAGAAAAACACTCTGTTTTAGAGAAAACAGCATTCTTTCACTCTACTGTGTTTCCTGTAGGGCACGTACAGTGAGCTAGCTCAGAACAAAAGAACTGTGCTTCCTACACAAACGGGGCATATCTAGTTCAACTCAGTATTGGAAACTGAGTAAAACAGGAGCTTCTCTTCAGTCCAGTACACTGTATGGCTGGGAACAGACGCGAATGCTATTTGCACTGTATATGGCCAGAAAAGCACAAGTGTGCTGTTCTTAGCCTGAATGAACACTTGCTGCTAGAACTTGAATCTCAACGTGATTCAACTCCGTTTAGGAAGTTTAATTGAACCCTAGTGTGCCATGCAAGAAAAACACTCTGTTTTAGAGAAAACAGCATTCTTTCACTCTGCTGTGTTTCCTATAGGGCACGTACAGTGAGCTAGCTCAGAACAAAAGAACTGTGCTTCCTACACAAACGGGGCATATCTAGTTCAACTCAGTATTGGAAACTGAGTAAAACAGGAGCTTCTCTTCAGTCCAATACACTGTACTGGCTGGGAACAGACGCGAATGCTATTTGCACTGTATATGGCCAGATAAGCACAAGTGTGCTGTTCTTAGCCTGAATGAACACTTGCTGCTAGAACTTGAATCTCAACGTGATTCAACTCCGTTTAGGAAGTTTAATTGAACCCTAGTGTGCCATGCAAGAAAAACACTCTGTTTTAGAGAAAACAGCATTCTTTCACTCTACTGTGTTTCCTATAGGGCACGTACAGTGAGCTAGCTCAGAACAAAAGAACTGTGCTTCCTACACAAACGGGGCATATCTAGTTCAACTCAGTATTGGAAACTGAGTAAAACAGGAGCTTCTCTTCAGTCCAATACACTGTACTGGCTGGGAACAGACGCGAATGCTATTTGCACTGTATATGGCCAGAAAAGCACAAGTGTGCTGTTCTTAGCCTGAATGAACACTTGCTGCTAGAACTTGAATCTCAACGTGATTCAACTCCGTTTAGGAAGTTTAATTGAACCCTAGTGTGCCATGCAAGAAAAACACTCTGTTTTAGAGAAAACAGCATTCTTTCACTCTGCTGTGTTTCCTATAGGGCACGTACAGTGAGCTAGCTCAGAACAAAAGAACTGTGCTTCCTACACAAACGGGGCATATCTAGTTCAACTCAGTATTGGAAACTGAGTTAAACAGGAGCTTCTCTTCAGTCCAATACACTGTACTGGCTGGGAACAGACGCGAATGCTATTTGCACTGTATATGGCCAGAAAAGCACAAGTGTGCTGTTCTTAGCCTGAATGAACACTTGCTGCTAGAACTTGAATCTCAACGTGATTCAACTCCGTTTAGGAAGTTTAATTGAACCCTAGTGTGCCATGCAAGAAAAACACTCTGTTTTAGAGAAAACAGCATTCTTTCACTCTGCTGTGTTTCCTATAGGGCACGTACAGTGAGCTAGCTCAGAACAAAAGAACTGTGCTTCCTACACAAACGGGGCATATCTAGTTCAACTCAGTATTGGAAACTGAGTTAAACAGGAGCTTCTCTTCAGTCCAATACACTGTACTGGCTGGGAACAGACGCGAATGCTATTTGCACTGTATATGGCCAGATAAGCACAAGTGTGCTGTTCTTAGCCTGAATGAACACTTGCTGCTAGAACTTGAATCTCAACGTGATTCAACTCCGTTTAGGAAGTTTAATTGAACCCTAGTGTGCCATGCAAGAAAAACACTCTGTTTTAGAGAAAACAGCATTCTTTCACTCTACTGTGTTTCCTATAGGGCACGTACAGTGAGCTAGCTCAGAACAAAAGAACTGTGCTTCCTACACAAACGGGGCATATCTAGTTCAACTCAGTATTGGAAACTGAGTAAAACAGGAGCTTCTCTTCAGTCCAATACACTGTACTGGCTGGGAACAGACGCGAATGCTATTTGCACTGTATATGGCCAGAAAAGCACAAGTGTGCTGTTCTTAGCCTGAATGAACACTTGCTGCTAGAACTTGAATCTCAACGTGATTCAACTCCGTTTAGGAAGTTTAATTGAACCCTAGTGTGCCATGCAAGAAAAACACTCTGTTTTAGAGAAAACAGCATTCTTTCACTCTGCTGTGTTTCCTATAGGGCACGTACAGTGAGCTAGCTCAGAACAAAAGAACTGTGCTTCCTACACAAACGGGGCATATCTAGTTCAACTCAGTATTGGAAACTGAGTTAAACAGGAGCTTCTCTTCAGTCCAATACACTGTACTGGCTGGGAACAGACGCGAATGCTATTTGCACTGTATATGGCCAGAAAAGCACAAGTGTGCTGTTCTTAGCCTGAATGAACACTTGCTGCTAGAACTTGAATCTCAACGTGATTCAACTCCGTTTAGGAAGTTTAATTGAACCCTAGTGTGCCATGCAAGAAAAACACTCTGTTTTAGAGAAAACAGCATTCTTTCACTCTGCTGTGTTTCCTATAGGGCACGTACAGTGAGCTAGCTCAGAACAAAAGAACTGTGCTTCCTACACAAACGGGGCATATCTAGTTCAACTCAGTATTGGAAACTGAGTTAAACAGGAGCTTCTCTTCAGTCCAATACACTGTACTGGCTGGGAACAGACGCGAATGCTATTTGCACTGTATATGGCCAGAAAAGCACAAGTGTGCTGTTCTTAGCCTGAATGAACACTTGCTGCTAGAACTTGAATCTCAACGTGATTCAACTCCGTTTAGGAAGTTTAATTGAACCCTAGTGTGCCATGCAAGAAAAACACTCTGTTTTAGAGAAAACAGCATTCTTTCACTCTGCTGTGTTTCCTATAGGGCACGTACAGTGAGCTAGCTCAGAACAAAAGAACTGTGCTTCCTACACAAACGGGGCATATCTAGTTCAACTCAGTATTGGAAACTGAGTAAAACAGGAGCTTCTCTTCAGTCCAATACACTGTACTGGCTGGGAACAGACGCGAATGCTATTTGCACTGTATATGGCCAGAAAAGCACAAGTGTGCTGTTCTTAGCCTGAATGAACACTTGCTGCTAGAACTTGAATCTCAACGTGATTCAACTCCGTTTAGGAAGTTTAATTGAACCCTAGTGTGCCATGCAAGAAAAACACTCTGTTTTAGAGAAAACAGCATTCTTTCACTCTGCTGTGTTTCCTATAGGGCACGTACAGTGAGCTAGCTCAGAACAAAAGAACTGTGCTTCCTACACAAACGGGGCATATCTAGTTCAACTCAGTATTGGAAACTGAGTTAAACAGGAGCTTCTCTTCAGTCCAATACACTGTACTGGCTGGGAACAGACGCGAATGCTATTTGCACTGTATATGGCCAGAAAAGCACAAGTGTGCTGTTCTTAGCCTGAATGAACACTTGCTGCTAGAACTTGAATCTCAACGTGATTCAACTCCGTTTAGGAAGTTTAATTGAACCCTAGTGTGCCATGCAAGAAAAACACTCTGTTTTAGAGAAAACAGCATTCTTTCACTCTGCTGTGTTTCCTATAGGGCACGTACAGTGAGCTAGCTCAGAACAAAAGAACTGTGCTTCCTACACAAACGGGGCATATCTAGTTCAACTCAGTATTGGAAACTGAGTAAAACAGGAGCTTCTCTTCAGTCCAATACACTGTACTGGCTGGGAACAGACGTGAATGCTATTTGCACTGTATATGGCCAGAAAAGCACAAGTGTGCTGTTCTTAGCCTGAATGAGCACTTGCTGCTAGAACTTGAATCTCAACGTGATTCAACTCCGTTTAGGAAGTTTAATTGAACCCTAGTGTGCCATGCAAGAAAAACACTCTGTTTTAGAGAAAACAGCATTCTTTCACTCTACTGTGTTTCTTATAGGGCACGTACAGTGAGCTAGCTCAGAACAAAAGAACTGTGCTTCCTACACAAACGGGGCATATCTAGTTCAACTCAGTATTGGAAACTGAGTAAAACAGGAGCTTCTCTTCAGTCCAATACACTGTACTGGCTGGGAACAGACGCGAATGCTATTTGCACTGTATATGGCCAGAACAGCACAAGTGTGCTGTTCTTAGCCTGAATGAACACTTGCTGCTAGAACTTGAATCTCAACGTGATTCAACTCCGTTTAGGAAGTTTAATTGAACCCTAGTGTGCCATGCAAGAAAAACACTCTGTTTTAGAGAAAACAGCATTCTTTCACTCTACTGTGTTTCCTATAGGGCACGTACAGTGAGCTAGCTCAGAACAAAAGAACTGTGCTTCCTACACAAACGGGGCATATCTAGTTCAACTCAGTATTGGAAACTGAGTAAAACAGGAGCTTCTCTTCAGTCCAATACACTGTACTGGCTGGGAACAGACGCGAATGCTATTTGCACTGTATATGGCCAGAAAAGCACAAGTGTGCTGTTCTTAGCCTGAATGAACACTTGCTGCTAGAACTTGAATCTCAACGTGATTCAACTCCGTTTAGGAAGTTTAATTGAACCCTAGTGTGCCATGCAAGAAAAACACTCTGTTTTAGAGAAAACAGCATTCTTTCACTCTGCTGTGTTTCCTATAGGGCACGTACAGTGAGCTAGCTCAGAACAAAAGAACTGTGCTTCCTACACAAACGGGGCATATCTAGTTCAACTCAGTATTGGAAACTGAGTTAAACAGGAGCTTCTCTTCAGTCCAATACACTGTACTGGCTGGGAACAGACGCGAATGCTATTTGCACTGTATATGGCCAGAAAAGCACAAGTGTGCTGTTCTTAGCCTGAATGAACACTTGCTGCTAGAACTTGAATCTCAACGTGATTCAACTCCGTTTAGGAAGTTTAATTGAACCCTAGTGTGCCATGCAAGAAAAACACTCTGTTTTAGAGAAAACAGCATTCTTTCACTCTGCTGTGTTTCCTATAGGGCACGTACAGTGAGCTAGCTCAGAACAAAAGAACTGTGCTTCCTACACAAACGGGGCATATCTAGTTCAACTCAGTATTGGAAACTGAGTAAAACAGGAGCTTCTCTTCAGTCCAATACACTGTACTGGCTGGGAACAGACGCGAATGCTATTTGCACTGTATATGGCCAGAAAAGCACAAGTGTGCTGTTCTTAGCCTGAATGAACACTTGCTGCTAGAACTTGAATCTCAACGTGATTCAACTTCGTTTAGGAAGTTTAATTGAACCCTAGTGTGCCATGCAAGAAAAACACTCTGTTTTAGAGAAAACAGCATTCTTTCACTCTACTGTGTTTCCTATAGGGCACGTACAGTGAGCTAGCTCAGAACAAAAGAACTGTGCTTCCTACACAAACGGGGCATATCTAGTTCAACTCAGTATTGGAAACTGAGTAAAACAGGAGCTTCTCTTCAGTCCAATACACTGTACTGGCTGGGAACAGACGCGAATGCTATTTGCACTGTATATGGCCAGAAAAGCACAAGTGTGCTGTTCTTAGCCTGAATGAACACTTGCTGCTAGAACTTGAATCTCAACGTGATTCAACTCCGTTTAGGAAGTTTAATTGAACCCTAGTGTGCCATGCAAGAAAAACACTCTGTTTTAGAGAAAACAGCATTCTTTCACTCTACTGTGTTTCCTATAGGTCACGTACAGTGAGCTAGCTCAGAACAAAAGAACTGTGCTTCCTACACAAACGGGGCATATCTAGTTCAACTCAGTATTGGAAACTGAGTAAAACAGGAGCTTCTCTTCAGTCCAATACACTGTACTGGCTGGGAACAGACGCGAATGCTATTTGCACTGTATATGGCCAGAAAAGCACAAGTGTGCTGTTCTTAGCCTGAATGAACACTTGCTGCTAGAACTTGAATCTCAACGTGATTCAACTCCGTTTAGGAAGTTTAATTGAACCCTAGTGTGCCATGCAAGAAAAACACTCTGTTTTAGAGAAAACAGCATTCTTTCACTCTACTGTGTTTCCTGTAGGGCACGTACAGTGAGCTAGCTCAGAACAAAAGAACTGTGCTTCCTACACAAACGGGGCATATCTAGTTCAACTCAGTATTGGAAACTGAGTAAAACAGGAGCTTCTCTTCAGTCCAGTACACTGTATGGCTGGGAACAGACGCGAATGCTATTTGCACTGTATATGGCCAGAAAAGCACAAGTGTGCTGTTCTTAGCCTGAATGAACACTTGCTGCTAGAACTTGAATCTCAACGTGATTCAACTCCGTTTAGGAAGTTTAATTGAACCCTAGTGTGCCATGCAAGAAAAACACTCTGTTTTAGAGAAAACAGCATTCTTTCACTCTGCTGTGTTTCCTATAGGGCACGTACAGTGAGCTAGCTCAGAACAAAAGAACTGTGCTTCCTACACAAACGGGCCATATCTAGTTCAACTCAGTATTGGAAACTGAGTAAAACAGGAGCTTCTCTTCAGTCCAATACACTGTACTGGCTGGGAACAGACGCGAATGCTATTTGCACTGTATATGGCCAGATAAGCACAAGTGTGCTGTTCTTAGCCTGAATGAACACTTGCTGCTAGAACTTGAATCTCAACGTGATTCAACTCCGTTTAGGAAGTTTAATTGAACCCTAGTGTGCCATGCAAGAAAAACACTCTGTTTTAGAGAAAACAGCATTCTTTCACTCTACTGTGTTTCCTATAGGGCACGTACAGTGAGCTAGCTCAGAACAAAAGAACTGTGCTTCCTACACAAACGGGGCATATCTAGTTCAACTCAGTATTGGAAACTGAGTAAAACAGGAGCTTCTCTTCAGTCCAATACACTGTACTGGCTGGGAACAGACGCGAATGCTATTTGCACTGTATATGGCCAGAAAAGCACAAGTGTGCTGTTCTTAGCCTGAATGAACACTTGCTGCTAGAACTTGAATCTCAACGTGATTCAACTCCGTTTAGGAAGTTTAATTGAACCCTAGTGTGCCATGCAAGAAAAACACTCTGTTTTAGAGAAAACAGCATTCTTTCACTCTGCTGTGTTTCCTATAGGGCACGTACAGTGAGCTAGCTCAGAACAAAAGAACTGTGCTTCCTACACAAACGGGGCATATCTAGTTCAACTCAGTATTGGAAACTGAGTAAAACAGGAGCTTCTCTTCAGTCCAATACACTGTACTGGCTGGGAACAGACGCGAATGCTATTTGCACTGTATATGGCCAGAAAAGCACAAGTGTGCTGTTCTTAGCCTGAATGAACACTTGCTGCTAGAACTTGAATCTCAACGTGATTCAACTCCGTTTAGGAAGTTTAATTGAACCCTATTGTGCCATGCAAGAAAAACACTCTGTTTTAGAGAAAACAGCATTCTTTCACTCTACTGTGTTTCCTGTAGGGCACGTACAGTGAGCTAGCTCAGAACAAAAGAACTGTGCTTCCTACACAAACGGGGCATATCTAGTTCAACTCAGTATTGGAAACTGAGTAAAACAGGAGCTTCTCTTCAGTCCAGTACACTGTATGGCTGGGAACAGACGCGAATGCTATTTGCACTGTATATGGCCAGAAAAGCACAAGTGTGCTGTTCTTAGCCTGAATGAACACTTGCTGCTAGAACTTGAATCTCAACGTGATTCAACTCCGTTTAGGAAGTTTAATTGAACCCTAGTGTGCCATGCAAGAAAAACACTCTGTTTTAGAGAAAACAGCATTCTTTCACTCTGCTGTGTTTCCTATAGGGCACGTACAGTGAGCTAGCTCAGAACAAAAGAACTGTGCTTCCTACACAAACGGGGCATATCTAGTTCAACTCAGTATTGGAAACTGAGTAAAACAGGAGCTTCTCTTCAGTCCAATACACTGTACTGGCTGGGAACAGACGCGAATGCTATTTGCACTGTATATGGCCAGATAAGCACAAGTGTGCTGTTCTTAGCCTGAATGAACACTTGCTGCTAGAACTTGAATCTCAACGTGATTCAACTCCGTTTAGGAAGTTTAATTGAACCCTAGTGTGCCATGCAAGAAAAACACTCTGTTTTAGAGAAAACAGCATTCTTTCACTCTACTGTGTTTCCTATAGGGCACGTACAGTGAGCTAGCTCAGAACAAAAGAACTGTGCTTCCTACACAAACGGGGCATATCTAGTTCAACTCAGTATTGGAAACTGAGTAAAACAGGAGCTTCTCTTCAGTCCAATACACTGTACTGGCTGGGAACAGACGCGAATGCTATTTGCACTGTATATGGCCAGAAAAGCACAAGTGTGCTGTTCTTAGCCTGAATGAACACTTGCTGCTAGAACTTGAATCTCAACGTGATTCAACTCCGTTTAGGAAGTTTAATTGAACCCTAGTGTGCCATGCAAGAAAAACACTCTGTTTTAGAGAAAACAGCATTCTTTCACTCTGCTGTGTTTCCTATAGGGCACGTACAGTGAGCTAGCTCAGAACAAAAGAACTGTGCTTCCTACACAAACGGGGCATATCTAGTTCAACTCAGTATTGGAAACTGAGTTAAACAGGAGCTTCTCTTCAGTCCAATACACTGTACTGGCTGGGAACAGACGCGAATGCTATTTGCACTGTATATGGCCAGAAAAGCACAAGTGTGCTGTTCTTAGCCTGAATGAACACTTGCTGCTAGAACTTGAATCTCAACGTGATTCAACTCCGTTTAGGAAGTTTAATTGAACCCTAGTGTGCCATGCAAGAAAAACACTCTGTTTTAGAGAAAACAGCATTCTTTCACTCTGCTGTGTTTCCTATAGGGCACGTACAGTGAGCTAGCTCAGAACAAAAGAACTGTGCTTCCTACACAAACGGGGCATATCTAGTTCAACTCAGTATTGGAAACTGAGTTAAACAGGAGCTTCTCTTCAGTCCAATACACTGTACTGGCTGGGAACAGACGCGAATGCTATTTGCACTGTATATGGCCAGATAAGCACAAGTGTGCTGTTCTTAGCCTGAATGAACACTTGCTGCTAGAACTTGAATCTCAACGTGATTCAACTCCGTTTAGGAAGTTTAATTGAACCCTAGTGTGCCATGCAAGAAAAACACTCTGTTTTAGAGAAAACAGCATTCTTTCACTCTACTGTGTTTCCTATAGGGCACGTACAGTGAGCTAGCTCAGAACAAAAGAACTGTGCTTCCTACACAAACGGGGCATATCTAGTTCAACTCAGTATTGGAAACTGAGTAAAACAGGAGCTTCTCTTCAGTCCAATACACTGTACTGGCTGGGAACAGACGCGAATGCTATTTGCACTGTATATGGCCAGAAAAGCACAAGTGTGCTGTTCTTAGCCTGAATGAACACTTGCTGCTAGAACTTGAATCTCAACGTGATTCAACTCCGTTTAGGAAGTTTAATTGAACCCTAGTGTGCCATGCAAGAAAAACACTCTGTTTTAGAGAAAACAGCATTCTTTCACTCTGCTGTGTTTCCTATAGGGCACGTACAGTGAGCTAGCTCAGAACAAAAGAACTGTGCTTCCTACACAAACGGGGCATATCTAGTTCAACTCAGTATTGGAAACTGAGTTAAACAGGAGCTTCTCTTCAGTCCAATACACTGTACTGGCTGGGAACAGACGCGAATGCTATTTGCACTGTATATGGCCAGAAAAGCACAAGTGTGCTGTTCTTAGCCTGAATGAACACTTGCTGCTAGAACTTGAATCTCAACGTGATTCAACTCCGTTTAGGAAGTTTAATTGAACCCTAGTGTGCCATGCAAGAAAAACACTCTGTTTTAGAGAAAACAGCATTCTTTCACTCTGCTGTGTTTCCTATAGGGCACGTACAGTGAGCTAGCTCAGAACAAAAGAACTGTGCTTCCTACACAAACGGGGCATATCTAGTTCAACTCAGTATTGGAAACTGAGTTAAACAGGAGCTTCTCTTCAGTCCAATACACTGTACTGGCTGGGAACAGACGCGAATGCTATTTGCACTGTATATGGCCAGAAAAGCACAAGTGTGCTGTTCTTAGCCTGAATGAACACTTGCTGCTAGAACTTGAATCTCAACGTGATTCAACTCCGTTTAGGAAGTTTAATTGAACCCTAGTGTGCCATGCAAGAAAAACACTCTGTTTTAGAGAAAACAGCATTCTTTCACTCTGCTGTGTTTCCTATAGGGCACGTACAGTGAGCTAGCTCAGAACAAAAGAACTGTGCTTCCTACACAAACGGGGCATATCTAGTTCAACTCAGTATTGGAAACTGAGTAAAACAGGAGCTTCTCTTCAGTCCAATACACTGTACTGGCTGGGAACAGACGCGAATGCTATTTGCACTGTATATGGCCAGAAAAGCACAAGTGTGCTGTTCTTAGCCTGAATGAACACTTGCTGCTAGAACTTGAATCTCAACGTGATTCAACTCCGTTTAGGAAGTTTAATTGAACCCTAGTGTGCCATGCAAGAAAAACACTCTGTTTTAGAGAAAACAGCATTCTTTCACTCTACTGTGTTTCCTATAGGGCACGTACAGTGAGCTAGCTCAGAACAAAAGAACTGTGCTTCCTACACAAACGGGGCATATCTAGTTCAACTCAGTATTGGAAACTGAGTAAAACAGGAGCTTCTCTTCAGTCCAATACACTGTACTGGCTGGGAACAGACGCGAATGCTATTTGCACTGTATATGGCCAGAAAAGCACAAGTGTGCTGTTCTTAGCCTGAATGAACACTTGCTGCTAGAACTTGAATCTCAACGTGATTCAACTCCGTTTAGGAAGTTTAATTGAACCCTAGTGTGCCATGCAAGAAAAACACTCTGTTTTAGAGAAAACAGCATTCTTTCACTCTGCTGTGTTTCCGATAGGGCACGTACAGTGAGCTAGCTCAGAACAAAAGAACTGTGCTTCCTACACAAACGGGGCATATCTAGTTCAACTCAGTATTGGAAACTGAGTTAAACAGGAGCTTCTCTTCAGTCCAATACACTGTACTGGCTGGGAACAGACGCGAATGCTATTTGCACTGTATATGGCCAGAAAAGCACAAGTGTGCTGTTCTTAGCCTGAATGAACACTTGCTGCTAGAACTTGAATCTCAACGTGATTCAACTCCGTTTAGGAAGTTTAATTGAACCCTAGTGTGCCATGCAAGAAAAACACTCTGTTTTAGAGAAAACAGCATTCTTTCACTCTACTGTGTTTCCTATAGGGCACGTACAGTGAGCTAGCTCAGAACAAAAGAACTGTGCTTCCTACACAAACGGGGCATATCTAGTTCAACTCAGTATTGGAAACTGAGTAAAACAGGAGCTTCTCTTCAGTCCAATACACTGTACTGGCTGGGAACAGACGCGAATGCTATTTGCACTGTATATGGCCAGAAAAGCACAAGTGTGCTGTTCTTAGCCTGAATGAACACTTGCTGCTAGAACTTGAATCTCAACGTGATTCAACTCCGTTTAGGAAGTTTAATTGAACCCTAGTGTGCCATGCAAGAAAAACACTCTGTTTTAGAGAAAACAGCATTCTTTCACTCTACTGTGTTTCCTATAGGGCACGTACAGTGAGCTAGCTCAGAACAAAAGAACTGTGCTTCCTACACAAACGGGCCATATCTAGTTCAACTCAGTATTGGAAACTGAGTAAAACAGGAGCTTCTCTTCAGTCCAATACACTGTACTGGCTGGGAACAGACGCGAATGCTATTTGCACTGTATATGGCCAGAAAAGCACAAGTGTGCTGTTCTTAGCCTGAATGAACACTTGCTGCTAGAACTTGAATCTCAACGTGATTCAACTCCGTTTAGGAAGTTTAATTGAACCCTAGTGTGCCATGCAAGAAAAACACTCTGTTTTAGAGAAAACAGCATTCTTTCACTCTACTGTGTTTCCTATAGGGCACGTACAGTGAGCTAGCTCAGAACAAAAGAACTGTGCTTCCTACACAAACGGGGCATATCTAGTTCAACTCAGTATTGGAAACTGAGTAAAACAGGAGCTTCTCTTCAGTCCAATACACTGTACTGGCTGGGAACAGACGCGAATGCTATTTGCACTGTATATGGCCAGAAAAGCACAAGTGTGCTGTTCTTAGCCTGAATGAACACTTGCTGCTAGAACTTGACTCTCAACGTGATTCAACTCCGTTTAGGAAGTTTAATTGAACCCTAGTGTGCCATGCAAGAAAAACACTCTGTTTTAGAGAAAACAGCATTCTTTCACTCTACTGTGTTTCCTATAGGGCACGTACAGTGAGCTAGCTCAGAACAAAAGAACTGTGCTTCCTACACAAACGGGGCATATCTAGTTCAACTCAGTATTGGAAACTGAGTAAAACAGGAGCTTCTCTTCAGTCCAATACACTGTACTGGCTGGGAACAGACGCGAATGCTATTTGCACTGTATATGGCCAGAAAAGCACAAGTGTGCTGTTCTTAGCCTGAATGAACACTTGCTGCTAGAACTTGAATCTCAACGTGATTCAACTCCGTTTAGGAAGTTTAATTGAACCCTAGTGTGCCATGCAAGAAAAACACTCTGTTTTAGAGAAAACAGCATTCTTTCACTCTACTGTGTTTCCTATAGGGCACGTACAGTGAGCTAGCTCAGAACAAAAGAACTGTGCTTCCTACACAAACGGGCCATATCTAGTTCAACTCAGTATTGGAAACTGAGTAAAACAGGAGCTTCTCTTCAGTCCAATACACTGTACTGGCTGGGAACAGACGCGAATGCTATTTGCACTGTATATGGCCAGAAAAGCACAAGTGTGCTGTTCTTAGCCTGAATGAACACTTGCTGCTAGAACTTGAATCTCAACGTGATTCAACTCCGTTTAGGAAGTTTAATTGAACCCTAGTGTGCCATGCAAGAAAAACACTCTGTTTTAGAGAAAACAGCATTCTTTCACTCTACTGTGTTTCCTATAGGGCACGTACAGTGAGCTAGCTCAGAACAAAAGAACTGTGCTTCCTACACAAACGGGGCATATCTAGTTCAACTCAGTATTGGAAACTGAGTAAAACAGGAGCTTCTCTTCAGTCCAATACACTGTACTGGCTGGGAACAGACGCGAATGCTATTTGCACTGTATATGGCCAGAAAAGCACAAGTGTGCTGTTCTTAGCCTGAATGAACACTTGCTGCTAGAACTTGAATCTCAACGTGATTCAACTCCGTTTAGGAAGTTTAATTGAACCCTAGTGTGCCATGCAAGAAAAACACTCTGTTTTAGAGAAAACAGCATTCTTTCACTCTACTGTGTTTCCTATAGGGCACGTACAGTGAGCTAGCTCAGAACAAAAGAACTGTGCTTCCTACACAAACGGGGCATATCTAGTTCAACTCAGTATTGGAAACTGAGTAAAACAGGAGCTTCTCTTCAGTCCAATACACTGTACTGGCTGGGAACAGACGCGAATGCTATTTGCACTGTATATGGCCAGAAAAGCACAAGTGTGCTGTTCTTAGCCTGAATGAACACTTGCTGCTAGAACTTGAATCTCAACGTGATTCAACTCCGTTTAGGAAGTTTAATTGAACCCTAGTGTGCCATGCAAGAAAAACACTCTGTTTTAGAGAAAACAGCATTCTTTCACTCTACTGTGTTTCCTATAGGGCACGTACAGTGAGCTAGCTCAGAACAAAAGAACTGTGCTTCCTACACAAACGGGGCATATCTAGTTCAACTCAGTATTGGAAACTGAGTAAAACAGGAGCTTCTCTTCAGTCCAATACACTGTACTGGCTGGGAACAGACGCGAATGCTATTTGCACTGTATATGGCCAGAAAAGCACAAGTGTGCTGTTCTTAGCCTGAATGAACACTTGCTGCTAGAACTTGAATCTCAACGTGATTCAACTCCGTTTAGGAAGTTTAATTGAACCCTGGTGTGCCATGCAAGAAAAACACTCTGTTTTAGAGAAAACAGCATTCTTTCACTCTACTGTGTTTCCTATAGGGCACGTACAGTGAGCTAGCTCAGAACAAAAGAACTGTGCTTCCTACACAAACGGGGCATATCTAGTTCAACTCAGTATTGGAAACTGAGTAAAACAGGAGCTTCTCTTCAGTCCAATACACTGTACTGGCTGGGAACAGACGCGAATGCTATTTGCACTGTATATGGCCAGAAAAGCACAAGTGTGCTGTTCTTAGCCTGAATGAACACTTGCTGCTAGAACTTGAATCTCAACGTGATTCAACTCCGTTTAGGAAGTTTAATTGAACCCTAGTGTGCCATGCAAGAAAAACACTCTGTTTTAGAGAAAACAGCATTCTTTCACTCTACTGTGTTTCCTATAGGGCACGTACAGTGAGCTAGCTCAGAACAAAAGAACTGTGCTTCCTACACAAACGGGTCATATGTAGTTCAACTCAGTATTGGAAACTGAGTAAAACAGGAGCTTCTCTTCAGTCCAATACACTGTACTGGCTGGGAACAGACGCGAATGCTATTTGCACTGTATATGGCCAGAAAAGCACAAGTGTGCTGTTCTTAGCCTGAATGAACACTTGCAGCTAGAACTTGAATCTCAACGTGATTCAACTCCGTTTAGGAAGTTTAATTGAACCCTAGTGTGCCATGCAAGAAAAACACTCTGTTTTAGAGAAAACAGCATTCTTTCACTCTGCTGTGTTTCCTATAGGGCACGTACAGTGAGCTAGCTCAGAACAAAAGAACTGTGCTTCCTACACAAACGGGGCATATCTAGTTCAACTCAGTATTGGAAACTGAGTAAAACAGGAGCTTCTCTTCAGTCCAATACACTGTACTGGCTGGGAACAGACACGAATGCTATTTGCACTGTATATGGCCAGAAAAGCACAAGTGTGCTGTTCTTAGCCTGAATGAACACTTGCTGCTAGAACTTGAATCTCAACGTGATTCAACTCCGTTTAGGAAGTTTAATTGAACCCTAGTGTGCCATGCAAGAAAAACACTCTGTTTTAGAGAAAACAGCATTCTTTCACTCTGCTGTGTTTCCTATAGGGCACGTACAGTGAGCTAGCTCAGAACAAAAGAACTGTGCTTCCTACACAAACGGGGCATATCTAGTTCAACTCAGTATTGGAAACTGAGTTAAACAGGAGCTTCGCTTCAGTCCAATACACTGTACTGGCTGGGAACAGACGCGAATGCTATTTGCACTGTATATGGCCAGAAAAGCACAAGTGTGCTGTTCTTAGCCTGAATGAACACTTGCTGCTAGAACTTGAATCTCAACGTGATTCAACTCCGTTTAGGAAGTTTAATTGAACCATAGTGTGCCATGCAAGAAAAACACTCTGTTTTAGAGAAAACAGCATTCTTTCACTCTACTGTGTTTCCTATAGGGCACGTACAGTGAGCTAGCTCAGAACAAAAGAACTGTGCTTCCTACACAAACGGGGCATATGTAGTTCAACTCAGTATTGGAAACTGAGTAAAACAGGAGCTTCTCTTCAGTCCAATACACTGTACTGGCTGGGAACAGACGCGAATGCTATTTGCACTGTATATGGCCAGAAAAGCACAAGTGTGCTGTTCTTAGCCTGAATGAACACTTGCTGCTAGAACTTGAATCTCAACGTGATTCAACTCCGTTTAGGAAGTTTAATTGAACCCTAGTGTGCCATGCAAGAAAAACACTCTGTTTTAGAGAAAACAGCATTCTTTCACTCTACTGTGTTTCCTATAGGGCACGTACAGTGAGCTAGCTCAGAACAAAAGAACTGTGCTTCCTACACAAACGGGGCATATCTAGTTCAACTCAGTATTGGAAACTGAGTAAAACAGGAGCTTCTCTTCAGTCCAATACACTGTACTGGCTGGGAACAGACGCGAATGCTATTTGCACTGTATATGGCCAGAAAAGCACAAGTGTGCTGTTCTTAGCCTGAATGAACACTTGCTGCTAGAACTTGAATCTCAACGTGATTCAACTCCGTTTAGGAAGTTTAATTGAACCCTAGTGTGCCATGCAAGAAAAACACTCTGTTTTAGAGAAAACAGCATTCTTTCACTCTACTGTGTTTCCTATAGGGCACGTACAGTGAGCTAGCTCAGAACAAAAGAACTGTGCTTCCTACACAAACGGGGCATATCTAGTTCAACTCAGTATTGGAAACTGAGTAAAACAGGAGCTTCTCTTCAGTCCAATACACTGTACTGGCTGGGAACAGACGCGAATGCTATTTGCACTGTATATGGCCAGAAAAGCACAAGTGTGCTGTTCTTAGCCTGAATGAACACTTGCTGCTAGAACTTGACTCTCAACGTGATTCAACTCCGTTTAGGAAGTTTAATTGAACCCTAGTGTGCCATGCAAGAAAAACACTCTGTTTTAGAGAAAACAGCATTCTTTCACTCTACTGTGTTTCCTATAGGGCACGTACAGTGAGCTAGCTCAGAACAAAAGAACTGTGCTTCCTACTCAAACGGGGCATATCTAGTTCAACTCAGTATTGGAAACTGAGTAAAACAGGAGCTTCTCTTCAGTCCAATACACTGTACTGGCTGGGAACAGACGCGAATGCTATTTGCACTGTATATGGCCAGAAAAGCACAAGTGTGCTGTTCTTAGCCTGAATGAACACTTGCTGCTAGAACTTGAATCTCAACGTGATTCAACTCCGTTTAGGAAGTTTAATTGAACCATAGTGTGCCATGCAAGAAAAACACTCTGTTTTAGAGAAAACAGCATTCTTTCACTCTACTGTGTTTCCTATAGGGCACGTACAGTGAGCTAGCTCAGAACAAAAGAACTGTGCTTCCTACACAAACGGGGCATATCTAGTTCAACTCAGTATTGGAAACTGAGTAAAACAGGAGCTTCTCTTCAGTCCAATACACTGTACTGGCTGGGAACAGACGCGAATGCTATTTGCACTGTATTTGGCCAGAAAAGCACAAGTGTGCTGTTCTTAGCCTGAATGAACACTTGCTGCTAGAACTTGAATCTCAACGTGATTCAACTCCGTTTAGGAAGTTTAATTGAACCCTGGTGTGCCATGCAAGAAAAACACTCTGTTTTAGAGAAAACAGCATTCTTTCACTCTACTGTGTTTCCTATAGGGCACGTACAGTGAGCTAGCTCAGAACAAAAGAACTGTGCTTCCTACACAAACGGGGCATATGTAGTTCAACTCAGTATTGGAAACTGAGTAAAACAGGAGCTTCTCTTCAGTCCAATACACTGTACTGGCTGGGAACAGACGCGAATGCTATTTGCACTGTATATGGCCAGAAAAGCACAAGTGTGCTGTTCTTAGCCTGAATGAACACTTGCTGCTAGAACTTGAATCTCAACGTGATTCAACTCCGTTTAGGAAGTTTAATTGAACCCTAGTGTGCCATGCAAGAAAAACACTCTGTTTTAGAGAAAACAGCATTCTTTCACTCTACTGTGTTTCCTATAGGGCACGTACAGTGAGCTAGCTCAGAACAAAAGAACTGTGCTTCCTACACAAACGGGCCATATCTAGTTCAACTCAGTATTGGAAACTGAGTAAAACAGGAGCTTCTCTTCAGTCCAATACACTGTACTGGCTGGGAACAGACGCGAATGCTATTTGCACTGTATATGGCCAGAAAAGCACAAGTGTGCTGTTCTTAGCCTGAATGAACACTTGCTGCTAGAACTTGAATCTCAACGTGATTCAACTCCGTTTAGGAAGTTTAATTGAACCCTAGTGTGCCATGCAAGAAAAACACTCTGTTTTAGAGAAAACAGCATTCTTTCACTCTACTGTGTTTCCTATAGGGCACGTACAGTGAGCTAGCTCAGAACAAAAGAACTGTGCTTCCTACACAAACGGGGCATATCTAGTTCAACTCAGTATTGGAAACTGAGTAAAACAGGAGCTTCTCTTCAGTCCAATACACTGTACTGGCTGGGAACAGACGCGAATGCTATTTGCACTGTATATGGCCAGAAAAGCACAAGTGTGCTGTTCTTAGCCTGAATGAACACTTGCTGCTAGAACTTGAATCTCAACGTGATTCAACTCCGTTTAGGAAGTTTAATTGAACCCTAGTGTGCCATGCAAGAAAAACACTCTGTTTTAGAGAAAACAGCATTCTTTCACTCTACTGTGTTTCCTATAGGGCACGTACAGTGAGCTAGCTCAGAACAAAAGAACTGTGCTTCCTACACAAACGGGGCATATCTAGTTCAACTCAGTATTGGAAACTGAGTAAAACAGGAGCTTCTCTTCAGTCCAATACACTGTACTGGCTGGGAACAGACGCGAATGCTATTTGCACTGTATATGGCCAGAAAAGCACAAGTGTGCTGTTCTTAGCCTGAATGAACACTTGCTGCTAGAACTTGAATCTCAACGTGATTCAACTCCGTTTAGGAAGTTTAATTGAACCCTAGTGTGCCATGCAAGAAAAACACTCTGTTTTAGAGAAAACAGCATTCTTTCACTCTACTGTGTTTCCTATAGGGCACGTACAGTGAGCTAGCTCAGAACAAAAGAACTGTGCTTCCTACACAAACGGGGCATATCTAGTTCAACTCAGTATTGGAAACTGAGTAAAACAGGAGCTTCTCTTCAGTCCAATACACTGTACTGGCTGGGAACAGACGCGAATGCTATTTGCACTGTATATGGCCAGAAAAGCACAAGTGTGCTGTTCTTAGCCTGAATGAACACTTGCTGCTAGAACTTGAATCTCAACGTGATTCAACTCCGTTTAGGAAGTTTAATTGAACCCTAGTGTGCCATGCAAGAAAACACTCTGTTTTAGAGAAAACAGCATTCTTTCACTCTACTGTGTTTCTATAGGGCACGTACAGTGAGCTAGCTCAGAACAAAAGAACTGTGCTTCCTACACAAACGGGGCATATCTAGTTCAACTCAGTATTGGAAACTGAGTAAAACAGGAGCTTCTCTTCAGTCCAATACACTGTACTGGCTGGGAACAGACGCGAATGCTATTTGCACTGTATATGGCCCAGAAAAGCACAAGTGTGCTGTTCTTAGCCTGAATGAACACTTGCTGCTAGAACTTGAATCTCAACGTGATTCAACTCCGTTTAGGAAGTTTAATTGAACCCTAGTGT